>NW_026652280.1:86437417-86830284 GCF_009828535.3 Hylobates moloch
GGGGCCGGGCCCGAGCCGGCGCCATGGGGCGGCGCCGCCTGTGAGCGGCGGCGAGCGGAGCCGCGGGCGCCGAGCAGGGCCAGGCAGGAGGCGTCGGCGCCCGAGGCCGAGCGAGCCGCGGCCGGGCCGGGCCGAGCGCCGAGCGAGCAGGAGCGGCTTCGGCGGCAGCGGCGGCGGCGGCGGCGGGAGGAGGCAGCGCCGCCGCCAAGATGGCGGACCTGGAGGCGGTGCTGGCCGACGTGAGCTACCTGATGGCCATGGAGAAGAGCAAGGCCACGCCGGCCGCGCGCGCCAGCAAGAAGATCCTGCTGCCCGAGCCCAGGTGAGGAGAAGCCGCCCGCGGCCCCGGCCCGACCCCGCGGGCGCCCCGGCCGCGGCCCCGAGACCCTGGCCCCACGCTCGACCCCGCGACCTGGACCCCCGGGGCCGGCTCTCGCAACCCCCTATCGTCCACCCAGCCCGGAGCAGCCCGGCCTTGGCGCCTGCGGGTCCAGACCCTAAGCCCCAGACCCTGGGCGCCTGAGCCCGGAGCGCCCCAACTCCGGAGCTCCTCTGCCCCATCGGCCTCCGGACCCACTCGGGTCCCCCTGGCCGCCCTGCTGCTTCCTTATCGCGCTCCACCGGCCCCCCCAAGTCGCTGTCAGCCCCTGGCTCCCGCCTTCTCCCACGGGGGCCCAGCGTGCCACTTCATCCTTCTCGGAGCAGCCCTTGATCCCTGTGGGGTCCCCTCCCCTCCGCCGGCCACCATTTACCTCGCCTGACGATGTCACCCACCCTTTTGCTGTCCCTGCTCACGGCACCCGCCTTGAGATTTCCACTTCCCCCACCCGTCTCTCCTCCAGTCTACACTTGTGTGAGATGTGGGGGGACAGCCAGTCTTCCGGACTCTTCTCCCACCCTCTGGTGGGGTCGCTGTCCTGGAGTTGGGCTTGAGAGTGCTTTCAGGGCGGCGTGGTGAGCAGGACCTAGGGTGCTGCGGGCACCCTCCCCCTCGGACCGCGCTCAGGTGGGGGAAACATCCCCTGTGCCCTCTCCCCCACATTCCTCCTCTGGCAGGCCCTGCATATGGTGCCCCGTGGGTGCTGTTGACCAGGGGCCCTCCCAGCACACCTGCAACGGCTGGACCTTAGCTGCCGCCTCTGTAAGACAACTGACATCACATCTGGTATCAAAGTTTAGACTGTTCAGGATGTAGGTGCAAAAGTACACAGGATGTGGACGATTGCTGCGGTTTGTCCAGCATTTTATGGCTGGTAGAGTATCTCTCCACTGTGTGAGCCTCTCAGCAGCGCATGGGGTGGCGAGGACAGGTGTGGTTTTGTCCCTGTGGAACAGGTGGGGAAACTGAAGCTCCAGAGGTGAGTGGCCTGCCCCGAGTCACACAGGTAGTCCCAGGTGGCACCTGGCCAACAGATCAGGGCTTCAGACTTCCGGTTCTACATTTCATCAGCTACCCTGGCCTGTGCCAGGGAGCAGACATGCCCGCCACGATTCTTTGTGTCGTGTGGCAACTCCTTGTCCATGCCTGAGAGTTAGCCTCCTCCTGGTGCCCCAGCGGGCTGGGGATGGGGCCTGTCCACACTGCCATGGTCTTATCCTGTGCCTCTGGGTAAGTCCCTTCCCTCACTGGGCCTGGGTCTTCTCATCTGTGAAATGTGAATGGCGTGAAATAAGAGCTGTGACTCTGCGGTGTCCCTCAGCCTTTGAAGCAGCCGTCTAAGCTCTGGCTGATGCTGCAGGGGTGCCATGCCCATCGCCCTCACCGGCCCCCTCTGCCATGCGCTGCTCGCTGGGTGTTTGGATTGACTGAACGTCAGGCCTGGGAGGGGAAAATTGGTCTGCGTTTTGAAAAGGACATTAGGGCCTTTTTTTTCTAAGACATTTGCAATCAGATTTCTCAAAACAGGAACCAGACTGACTGTCAGCTGGGGGCTGTCCAGGGAGCAGTGACGGTTAGTACAGAAATGAGTTCAGAAATGACAAACCCACGAGGGAGGAAATGGGGGAGTTAGTCTCTAGGGCTCAAAACGGCTCTGCTTGGTGGCCGCAGCCTTGAGACCCTCCTGCAGGATGGAGTTCTGCAACGTGTGAGGGGGGGCCTTTTCTGGAACTGTCTGCCTTCAGGTAACCTCCCCCCAGAATGCATTGCTTCTGATGGGGCGCCGCCTTGGCTCTGCAGGTGTCAGAACCCTGAGAAACGAGATGTTCTTCTTTTCCTGTCCCCTTTCCCATCCGTGGTAGTGATGGCGGTGATAGCAATAATGATAGGAATTATTACTGACTTACCTGTTTTGACATCTGTCATCTCAATTCTTCCAGCAACCAACCTGTGAAGCTGGCAAGGCCATGCCTTGCATGTAGTAGTTCCTCAAGAAATACCAGGACTGTGTGATGCCCCCATGCAGTCGTGAGCAGAAACAAGGTTGGATAGGATTCTAGGAGGACAGCAGGAGGCCGAGCCAGGCAGCGCAGGTTTTCACATTGGGTCACCATCAGCAGCATGGCCTTCCACAAATTTCCCACATCTGTGAAATGGACTGGAGGTGTGAGCGCCGAATGTCAGTGTGCTAAGGCCTGGGAAGGGCTACAGGCCACCCCTACGTGAGGGTCCAGGCCTGGGGCATTAGGGAGCAGGCCACCCTTTGCATAATGCCTTGCCTTGCACACTCACTGGGGCAGAGCACGCCCCCCCCCCCCGTCCCCCGCCGCCCCAATGGTGATCCTGACCATGTTTCATGTTTGCCTGACACTTTTCCGTTTGCAGAGTGCTTTCTACTCCATTTTGTCCTTTTGACAACTGTGAGAGGCAGGCCCAGCAGTTGGGATTCTCCCCTTTAGCAGTTGAAGTTATTGAGGCGCAGGGAGGGGAGGAGTCGTGTCCTCGTCACAGAAGAAAGCTGGAATGGGGCCTCAGGTTTCTGGACCACACAGGCCAGTGCTGTTTCTCTGCTGTGCTTTATCCCCTCCACCCACCCCTGCACACCACTGTTCTCGCCCCTGTCCACATTTTACGGTGTGGGCTGACTGGCACCCCTTGTCTGGGGCCATCAGCTGTCACAGTTCACAAGGCTCAGCCCTCTTCCCATTGGCTGGGATGGAGAACTGAGGTGCCGTGGCAGAGCTACTGCACCGAGGGGCATCTCCACTCCAGGGTCCCGTCAGATGCAGGAGCCTGTCTTCCTCATATCCACAAGGTCAAGGTCAGAGTCAGGGAGAGGGGCTGTGGCTTGAGCCCGGGACAGGGTGCCACTGGGAATTGTTCACACCTTGAGGTGGCCCACCTCGGCAGCCCCTCCATGGCTGGTGCCTAGGGATGTGGCTTGACCAAGAACTGGGGCTGGCATCACAGCTTTGAGTTCCAAAGGCTAGGGAATGGGAGTGGTTAGGCACAGTGCCACATTGAGTTGGCACAGGGGCCTCCCCTTCTGTCACCCTATAGAATCTGAGGAAACAGTCCCTTTCCCCGACCTTCTTGTAGAAGGAGGCAGCGTCAGGCAACATTGTGTATGTGGAAGATGGGAGACCTGGCTTCTCCCTCTACCACCAGCTCACATGGGACCCAGACGAGTCCCTTAGCCCGACAGGGCCTGCCTCAGTTTCCACCTCTGTAAAACAAGGAGGCTGTCCCTTCACTCTCAGGGTCTGTGGTCTGGGCCTTGCCCTGAAGGAACTGCTGTCTCCCTTTCCCAGCAGCCAGCAGTCTTGTAATTATCATCATTTGCTTAATATGACCATTGAGGCCTCGTGTAATTAATCTCTGGGCTCCTAGCTGAGGAGCCCTGCCTGGGCGCTCCCAGGAGGTTCCTCTGCCCTCCCCGGTGACAGTGGCAGCCCCAGCAGCAGATTGTCGGAGCTGGGTGCCTCTTGCAGCCTCCCTATTTCTTGGCTGTTTCCTGGTCCCTCCCCCACCGAGAGTTTCCTCCTTCCTGCCCCTTTCTGGCTTCCCTGTCTCCCCAGACCCTGCCCCTGTTCCTCCGCTGCCTCGTTCCTGTTAACTCTTTGCAGCCAGAACTTCCTGCCCTCGATTTGTGGGGGAAGGGGTGCAGCGGGAAGCTTTCTCCCTCCCTCCTTCCTTCACTCCTGCAGCACCAGCTGAAACCCTGCTGCTTCCAGCCTTTGTCCCTTACCCAGAACTTTCCACTTCAGTGGCAGCGTTCTCCCAACTCCTTTCCCTGAAAACAAGATGATCTTTCCTGCAGTCACTCCCTCTGGGCCTTTGAAGCACCGCCGTTCCCCAGGAAGGGTCTCTGGGATGTCTTCCCCATCTGTTTTCCTTTCCAGAGCATTGCGTTTCACTTATTTGCCATTAAGTCGCCCGCCTGCCGTTACCTGGGTAAATGGATTTGAAGGCAGTGTGAGCAATGCAGGTTGGAATCTGTGCAGGGGAACCTGGGCTGTTAACCCAGAATGAGGTGTCCTATTAATGCACAATCAATTCCTAGTAGTAAGTTCCCGGTGACGTCAGGTGCAGGCGCGCTCCGCAGCCAGTGTCTCCTCCCTGTGCCTAGGTTGCACCCAGGTGGGCTTGGCAGAGGGGCTGAGTGCTCAGGCTGGTGGGTTTGGGCTCCATGCGCTTGGCTGTTGCTTTCAGGATATGCTGTTGCCTCGGAACACATAGCAGGAACCAAAAGCACGGTGTAGCCCTTGAGGACTCACAGCCTCCCTCACACCTGCCCCTTTTTCCCGGGCCCCTTCCCTACTCCCCACCGGCTCCCCATGGGTCAGTTTCCACTGCTGGATGGAGCTATATTCATGTTATTTCTACTCTGCTGCAACTGAGATACTAAAAATGAGGTGTTTGGCTGCAGCTTTTTTTCTAAAACAGTAATATCCCTTCTCTGCTTTGCTGCTTACTGCAAAGGGACGCGTCTGTGCCAGCAGAAGTGGGTTTTCTGGTATTAACATGTTGGCAGCTCTGTTCCCAGGTGGGGGCAATTTTCTGACTCTAGAGCCATTTCGTGTTTGGGATGGGGGACAACCCCCTCCTGGAAACCACAGGGCACGGAGTTCTGGAAGTTTGTTCTTGGTGCATTCTAGCGTGATGCAGATTACGGTCTCCATGTCGGCAGTAAATTGCAGGGTGTGGGTGCTCATGTCATATTTGTGAAGAAGCCGTGACATCTGACAAGGCCGCCAGAGTGCCTCTTCCCGAGCATCCCCGCAAGGGAGCTTCTTTGTGGCCAACACGACGTTCCAGAGCCCGGGCTGCTGCAGACCCTGGCTGTGTGCGCGGGGCCAGCTGGCTTTTTCTCTCCCCTGCTCAGGGCTAGCCTTGGACCTGATGGTTTGGGCTGGTCTTTCCTGTTTGATCTGTGGCCCCATCCTTGAGCTCTGAGGATGTTGTTCGCCCCAGGGAGAGTCGTTGAGAAACATTAAGAAGCCCCAGGGGACTTCCTTCTGCTGCTGGCACCTTGGTGTCAGGTTTCCTGGAAATGCCACAGGGAGCACTTCAGCCACAGCCACAGGCCCTGCTTCACTGGTTGGTGAACGCTCGCTCATCTCCCAGGGGACAGTTCCCAGAGTGGCCGCACCAGACCTGCCAGGCCTGTAGCCTTCGTGCCAGCTTGCACTGTCCTGGCGTGGCAAAGCTTTAGCATCACTGTCGCACGAGGGGCACAGGAACCATGGCCCCTGGCTGCCAGCTGCCAGCCGAGGCTGCCTCCCATCCTGGGTTCCAGGGAAGGGGGCTGCCCGTCTCCTACAGCCCCTGGTCAGGGACGGGAGGGCAGCCAGGCCAGAGGCTGGGCACGAGTCAGGGTCTTCCGAGCCTTGCACCCAGCTCTTCCACAGAGGTCAAGGGGGAGATGGAGGGTGCTCTAGTGGGAGGCCGTTTCTCAGGGAACCTTTGGACATTTTCTTTGCCACTCATTGTGGGCCTCCGAGCACGTGGCCCAGCCAGCCTCCTCGCCATCAGCAAGAGTGTGTTTGCCTCTGACTTGTCACCCCCTCCCGTCCACACAGCTGTAGCCTCTGACCCCGAGCAGGAGACACCTGAGAGAGCCCAGGCCACAGAGGATGGCCTGGACTTTGTATTTCTTCTGAACCATGAGGTGCCAGAAGGGACCGGAAGTGCTCCCTTAGCACCCACTCCTTCCCTGTCACCCAGCGCTCAGTGCTGCAGCTGTTCACTGTCTTGGGCTGAGCCTGCTCCGGGAGCAGCAGGAGCTGGTGTGGGCTGCCGTAACTGCAGGGGTGCCAAGGTGGGACTGACCGCTCCTTCCCAAGGCTGGGCGGGCACCAAGCACCTCTGTGCCAAGGAGCCCTTGATACTTTGGCAGGGCAAGCCACGGGCTCTATCCACTGGGCCCACAGTAGAGCGATGCAATGCCTGAAGCTGGTCTGTGAGCAGACGAGTCCCAGCCACCCTGCTCGGCTCAGCCCTGGCCACAGGCCCCATACTCCAAGGCCTCGTCCTCTCCGAGGACACGGCAAATGTGGAGCAGAGGCTCGAGCAAGACTGGTTACTGTGTGATTCTAGCACGAGCTATGGGGCGCTGAGGAATGGGGCTCTGGCAGCTCTCTCCCATGGCCCAGCAGGTGGGGCATGGCAGGCAGCACGGCCAGCCTGGCATCTTAGAAGCCCCTCTTCTGCCGTGTCCACCCAGGCTTTGTAAATGGCCAGTGTGATGGTGGCAATTCAGCATCTCATTGACATCCTCATTTTACAGGGGGAAACTGGACATTTCAAGTTTGTGACCAGGTGGTGAGGGCCACTTGGAACCCAGGCACCTGTCCAATGGCCAGAGCAAAGGCGACTCTGAGGCCCTTGCCCAAAGGTGTTGGGAACCTTAGGGTCCTTCCATCTGGGACTGTTGAGGCCACTTGGTTCTCCTGATGCTCCAGAGTAGATCTTGGGAGCCATGTTCCCCCGGATCTCGGGGCTGCTGACCTGGGTGGGGGTCAGGGACACGCTCTGGGCTCACTGCCACTCCAGACTCTGTCAGTATCAGGGAGCAGTGTTGGAGACAAGGTGACCCAGCCCAGGAGGCTGTCGTACCCCTCTGCTTGCCATGCTTGCCACCCTTGCAGGAGCTGCCCCCAGTGACAAGTTGTTCCAACCTGCCAGTTCCCTTGGCGGCCAGACCCATGGGAATAGACAGGAAACCCTAAAATTGCCACTTTGGGGGCCTTCCATTCATGGACTCTGCTCAGGCCTGACCTTGTGTTTGGTTTCTTGCTGGGGGGAGGGGGGTTGTTTATTTTATTTAAAAAACATTTTTTTCTTTTTAAGGAAGAAAGTGGAGTGCTGTGGGCTGGGAAGAATGTGGTGGCCATGCCCAGGCGTGGCTGCTGAGGGGAGAGATGGCCTCAGAGCCCTGGATCCTGCTCCCTGCTGTTCCCAGGCCGGGGCCCACAGCAGAGCCCCTGGGAAGGAGAAGGGGCCTGCCCGGCAGGTTCCCCTGGCTGTCGCAGGCAGGGAAGCGAGCATGCTTCCCCCTTGGAGACTTTGTATGTCTAGTTGAAAAGTGGCAGTGGCTACTCCCTGGCTCCTAGGTGGCCATTCCCTCTGCCAAGCTGGCACCATTTTTTTTTTTTTTTTTTTTTTGAGACAGAGTCACCCAGGCTGGAGTGCAGTGGCGCGATTTTGGCTCACTGCAACCTCCATCTCCAGGGTTCAAGCGATTCTTCTGGCTCAGTCTCCTGAGTAGCTGGGACTGCAGGCATACGCCACCATGCCCGGCTAATTTTTGTATTTTTAGTAGAGACGGGGTTTCACCATGTTGGTCAGGCTGTTCTTAAACTCCTGACCTCATGATTCGCCCGCCTCGGCCTCCCAAAGTGCTGGGATTACAGGCGTGAGCCACCGCACCCCGCCAAGCTGGCACCATTTTTGCAGGCTCCTAGAAAGCAAGTCTGGGGCTCAGTGGGGCTTACTGCTGAAGCCCTGTGGCCCCCATTCCCGGGACAATGCCCGGCTCCTGGTGGGTGACCCCTACAGGCTGGGATTGCTTTGCCTGTCATCTGCATCTGCCTGTCGCTACCTTCCGCTTGACCAGCACCTGATCATAGCCATTTGACCCTCCACTGCCCCGGAAGACTGGCATTTTGTGATTTTTTTTTTTTTTTTTTGCTTTTTTTCCATCCCCTTCTGTGGACCAAAATGTCCCCAAACTCAAAAATCTGGTGCAGAACCAGAGTCCTGGCTTCCCAGCCCACCTCCCAGGTGAGATGCAGGCCCCGACCTTGGGGTTTTCTCCACGCTCCAGTCTCCCAGTGCACAGCCTGTGCCCTGAGGGTCGCCCCAGGGCCCAGGCCTCCTGTCTGCAGGTGCCGAGGGCAGGGACTGTGTCTTTCTCAGTTCAAGAGATTTTTATGAAGCCCCTGCTGTGTGTGAAACACCACAATCTCTGTCCACCGTTTCCTGTGTCCCTGGGAGTCCCACATGCCGGGAAACATGTCCTTGACGGTGGCTGGTGGACGTGAGCTGGCGTGTGGCCCGAAGGGGCGGGTGTGCTGGGGTGGACAGGGGGCCCATCCTCGGAGCTCCTGTCAGTTCTCAGAGGGCATCCTCACTCCCCGGTGGGGGGCATGGGCCCTCCTCTTCCTAGCCGGGCAGGGTCTGTTCCAAAGGAGTCATAGGATGTGAACTCAGGGTCACCTAGGCCCATCCTTGTCTTCAGTGCCCTGCTTCCTGTTGGAGACAACTTTGGAAGAGGCCGCAGCCCCTTCCAGCCTCTGAGGGTGGGGAGCAGGCCAGGGGGTCGCGGCTTTGGAACCATGCTCATGGCAGCCCTGCTGTGCTGGTGCTATCTCGCTCGGCCTTTCCTGAGGAAGGCTCGAACCAAGTGAGATAAGGGGCCGAGGCCCAGGAGTCCACTGCAGCCCTTCCCGGAAGGACAGTGCCCAGTGGAAGTGGATAGGAGCCGCCTCTCGAGGCTGAGGCCAGAGGCCAGGCAGGGTCCACAGGCCAGGTCCGCACTGCCTGGAGCTGCTCTCCGCAGACGGCTCTTCTGGCTGAAGCTGCCGTTCCTTCCAGACCCTCGGGCCCAAAGCCTGGAAGCCCTCACGGGGCTGGCCTCATAACCCTTCTCCCAGTCCCGGACAGCCTGAGCCTTCTCTCACCCACCCCCTTCCCCTTCTTCCTGCCCAAGTGTCGCCTCTGCCTGGACTTCCTCCGCGTGGTGCCTCCAGTGGAGTCGGGCCACCCGCTGCCCTGGACCGAGCCTCCTGAGTCCTGCTCTCCTGCCCACTCCTTGGCTGTGAAGCCCCTGGTTTGCAAGGCCCTGCCCTCCCCCTCACCATGGCATTTGTGTGCCCTCTCCCCTGCCCCATTGGCCTCTTGCTCATCCCTGGACATACTGTCCCCTGCCTGTTCCCACATCTACCGGCCTCTCTGGCTTTGCCACCTGCCGAGATCCCGCTTGCACTCCAGGAACCCAGTGGAGTTCCACCTTCTCCACACAGCCTCTCCAGACCCAGAGGCCTCCTCTCCTTCCCAAGGCTTCTGCACACGCTGTCTGGTATCACAGGCTCAGAACCATGCCCTGGGCAGGGCTGCTTGGAGCAGGGGGTGGCTTTGGCATGAGGTACCCAGTGCCTCGGGTAGATGTGCAGCGGGTCCTTGTGACCACAGCCTGGGTGGCCAGTCCGACCTGCCCTGGGCTGGGCTCCTAGGGGCAGGCAGGGCCGGGGTGCAGATAGGCAGGGGCCATGCCAAGCACAGAGAACCTGGACTTGCGGATCCAAATCTCCACCAGCTGCAGTCTTTTCACAGGCGGCCTGCTGGTGGCCCCATAGATCTGCAGGGCCATGTGAGCATGACATGGGCTCAGGTGTGTTGGCCCTTCAGGCCCCCAGCCCTGCACATGCCCTCAGTATGGCAGCTACACGTTACCCCAGGAGCCCAGACTAGTGAGGACCAGATGCAGGCCTCAGCTGGCTGTTGGGACAGACTGGCAGGGCTGGGCTGGAGGTGGGCCAGGAGAGGGCAGGAGGGGACAGTAAGGTGGTATTTGAGGCCGGCAGTGTAGCCTGGTGTGGCTCTCCCAGACAGCACTCAGTGTGGGGTGAGATAAACAGGGTGGGGGATGTCGGGTTGGGTTTTGAGGGTCACAATGGCCAGGCCCTCCCTTATGGCCATACCAAGCAACCCAGGGCAGGGGTCACATTTTATATGCAAGTACTAGGGACACACGAACCAAGGCATGGCCTTTTCTTACGATTTAAAAAATTGAGATGCAATTCATATAAGATTCATCATTTTATTATACAATTTAGTGTTTTTTAGTACATTGACCATGTTGTGCAACCCTTACCCCAAAAAGAAACCCCGTCCCTACCGCAGTCACTCCTCTCCCTCTCTCCAGCCCCCGGCAGCCACGGATCTGCGTTCTGTGTTGGTGGATCTGTTCATATGAGTGGAATCGCACAATATGTGGTGACCCTCTGTGACTGGCTTCATGTTTTCAAGGCTCATCCACGTTGTGGCCCCTGTTGGTGCCTTGTTCCTTTTCACAGCCGAGCCATGTGCCGCTGCGTGGAGATGCCACATGTGTGTCTTTTCATCCGCTCACAAACCAGGCTTGGCTTTTGTGACTTGGCCAAGTTCCCAAAGCCAGCGGGTGGCAGCACCGGGACGAGACCCCACAGGCGGTGGGCCTCTGAGCAGGGGGCCACCTGCCGGCCACCCTGGCCTTTGAGGACACAGCCTGGCGGGGGCAGTGCAGGCAAAGGCTTCCTCGAAGCCCTCTGGTCTGACCTGTGGCTGGGATAAGTGAGTAGGCCTGACGGGCTGGCCGCCTTCCTGGAGGGAGTGGTGACACCACCACAGTGCCCTCAGCTTGCGTTTCTGGGCCTGCAGCCCCCACGGGCTCTGGGGGCTTCTGCTTACTGCGCCCCTCTGTCCCACAGCATCCGCAGTGTCATGCAGAAGTACCTGGAGGACCGGGGCGAGGTGACCTTTGAGAAGATCTTTTCCCAGAAGCTGGGTGAGTATGGCAGTGGCTCTGCCAGCCACTGGGCTTGACTTCTTGCCCCTACCCCAGCCAGCCCAGCTGTGCTCCCCACTCTCCAGAGATTTGGCCTCCCATCCACTCAGGGTGGAGCAGCCAGCGAGAACCCAGGGGGATTGCTCCAAGTTGCCGCGACCCTGCGTGCCTCCTTGCCCCTGGCTGTCGGCCCAGGGAGCCCCGTGGTGGGGGTGGGGGCCCAGAGTCTTCCAGGGCCGCCAGGGAAGTTCCTCCTTTGGGGTTTTTGTTTTTGAGAGTTGCAGCTTCCCCTTGGCGCGGCCGCAGCTGCTCTGGGCCGTTGGTAGAACTGACAGGAAGAGGCGGGGCCCTTCCTGTGGCGCCTGCTGAGCTGTGGTTGGCCCCGCCCCACCCCATGGGCCCTCTTTGTAAGCAACCTGCCTGGTGCTGGCCCTCCATTCCTCCTCCAGCTGGTGTCTGATGCCTGCTGTCAGAAGTTTCATGCGACCCACCCTGTGGACCTGGCCCGGAGGGCAGGCTTGGGGCAGGTCTCGGGAAGCAGGCTCCAGCCCCACATGGCTCTGATTTGGCCTTCCCGAGAACAGGAGCTCAGCTCTGGACAGGGGGTATCCTGGCCTGATGGGATCAGGCATTGGAGGTCAGCCTGGGGGAGTCGGTGTGTCAAGAAGCACAAAGTTTGGGTCCCAGGCCTGTGCCATGTGTCCTTGGGCAAGTTGCTTCACCTCCCTGAGCCTGATGGTGTCCTCATCTGGGAGATGGGACTCATGAGTCCCACTGCACAGGCCTATCAGATTCAGATGAGAGCACTGTGCCCACTGTGAAGCCTGGCCCCCATTCCTCAAAGGCCCTGCACTAAAGGCCAGGCAGTGAGGACTGAAGTGATGGCCGCAGCTCTGACCCAGGTGCCCAGGCAGTGCCCCCGAAGGCATGGGAGGCCACCCAGCTCAAGCCTGGTCACCCATGTCAGACTGGAGGCCTGAGGAGGGCCTCTTTCCCCTGGTAGTGCTTGGGGACCAGGGTCCAGGCCCCTTACTCAGGCATGAGGACACCGTATCTGGGGTCCCCTGAGAGCCCCTGCCACAGCCCACCTTGCCTCTCCAGTTCCCTGTGGCTTATACCCCTTCCATGCCCCCTGCCCTGAGGCCCCAGCCCCCAACCTCTTTCCCAGGGACCTGCCACTTGGTGGAGTAGCCCTGAGTTCCACTTGAGCCTCTGCCACAGACACTGTGTCTGACCAGCTCCCTGAGCCCTCGTTTCCCCAACTGGACCCACCCTCCCTGCCTGTTTCTCAGGCTGCTGTGCAGATCAGCCAGACACTGGAGGGAGGCAGGGCCCAGAGGAGTGGTGTGGCCTCTCAGAGCCCCCTGCTAACCTTCCCCCCATGCTACAGCCTGACCTGGCCCCAGTGGCCACAGCATCCCAGGGCCCCCAGACTGAATCGTGTGGCACCTGCACAGCCCGCCCCCGTGGGGGGGTATCGGCCTCACAGAGCAGGCGCAGGGCCCTGGGCTGCAGTGAGTGGGGGCCCAGGTGCCAAGCCAGGGCTCCCTGATGCCAGAGCCAACCCCACTCCTCTGCCTCACCCTGGTGCCCATCTCCGTCCAGCTGCCACCTGGGGAAACAGATTTCAGGAAGAGAGTAGAAACACTGGGGCCCCAACCCAGAATCCAGGAATCTTCAAGTTGGCAGCAGCCTTAGCAGCTGCCTGGCCCACCCCTTGCCTGGGGCCGAGACCACCTTTGCCACCTCCATAGCCACTTCTGCCCAGGGAGCCCAACCCACACCATCCGCAACGATGGGAAGGCCTCTGAGAGAGGCGTGGCTCTGTGACCTTACACTGTTGCCTTCAGGGTACCTGCTGTTCCGAGACTTCTGCCTGAACCACCTGGAGGAGGCCAGGCCCTTGGTAGAATTCTATGAGGAGGTGAGACCCCGAGGCCCAGGCCCTGCTCTGCCTGGAGAAAGGGGAGGAGGTTGGGGTGGCTTTGTGGAACCCACAAGCCACCTGGCTTGGGCATCCCCATTCCCTGCTGGGCTCTAGATGACCTGCAGGAATCCTGTCCTCCAGATCAAGAAGTACGAGAAGCTGGAGACAGAGGAGGAGCGTGTGGCCCGCAGCCGGGAGATCTTCGACTCATACATCATGAAGGAGCTTCTGGCCTGCTCGCATGTGAGTGTCCTCAGCTGGCCCTGTGTGCTGGCCCAGAGTCACCTGCAGATTGGGAGGGGAAGAGAGGACCCTGCTGAGAATTCATGGCCACCTCTGTCTTCCCCAGCCCTTCTCGAAGAGTGCCACTGAGCATGTCCAAGGCCACCTGGGGAAGAAACAGGTGCCTCCAGATCTCTTCCAGGTGTGTACCTCCCGGTCCCTCCCCAGATGAGGTCACCTTGGACAGCCCCGGGTCAACAAACCTGGTCAGCTGGGGGAGGGGCCTGGGCAGCCATGGTCTCTCGGGTCTCAGTCACCAACTTCCAGCTTCCTCCTTTAGCCATACATCGAAGAGATTTGTCAAAACCTCCGAGGGGACGTGTTCCAGAAATTCATCGAGAGGTGAGAGCAGGGCAGTGTGGGAGAGGAAGGGGGAGGGAGGGGCCACTCTCAGAAGGGGTGTGGCTGGCATGGAGGGCAGAAGCCAGCCTTCATTAGGCCCTGAGCAGGCAGGTGGCTGGCCCGTCAGTGGCCCCCTTGCAAGGACTCCTGAGAGGTCAGACAGGCTGCAGGTCATCTTCTCCCACCCTGCCCTCCTCAGCACCACGCAGCTCAAAGCCCATCCCAGGCAGTCTCCTAGCTCCGGGGAGCTAGGAGAGCTGCGCCACCTGTGCCTCTTTCTCTCCCGTGGGCTGTATAGCACCTTGCTGGCCCACCCGGACTGAGAAGCATCAGGGTTGTGGTAGGGGTGGGCCCAGGAGAGCACACGGCCTCCGTGACCCTCACAGCCAGAGTTGGCACGGTGGGTGGGAATTGTAGGCAGATTTCAGCCAGCTTTAGGGAGCAGCTTTTTTAGGGTCACTGCTGCCCTGCCATGGAGTGAGCTCTGTGTCACTGGAGGTATGCAAGCAGGGAGGCGAGATGCACTTGTCAAGGAAATGGTAGCAGGAAGTCTGGGTTAGACTGGAAGACCTCCTTTCTGTTCGGATCTGATTCCAGCAGGAAGCTACAGCCAGGTGGCCGAGGGCCATCCTGGGCACCCAAGCAGCCCTGACTGGTGCTGTGGGTGGGCAGGCCCTCAACATATCATTCCTGGAAGAAGACATTAAAGCTCCTGATGTTTCCACATCTACCCTCACGGGACCCCAGGGAGTGGCGGCTGGGTGGGGCAGGCTCATGACAGCATCATCCTTCCCACATTCTGAGTGGCCCCTGAGCCCAGATTCTTCTCTTCCAGCGATAAGTTCACACGGTTTTGCCAGTGGAAGAATGTGGAGCTCAACATCCACGTGAGTGGGCTTGGGTGGGGCGTGGAAAGCCGTGCACCCTGCTGCTCCTCTCCCGGGAGCTGGGCCTGTGGCTTGGCTGGGAGTGGGGAGGTCAGGGGATTTCTGTCCTTTAGCCCCCAGGGCTGTGGCTATGGGGGTCAGGGCCAGGATCCCAGCATGGGGAGGCTGGAGCAGGTAAATGTGTGGCGAGGATGGCCAGGACATGGGTATGGGGACCCTGGCATGGGGCCAGCCCCTGCTGCCCAGGTGCCTCTGCCCCAGGGCTGGGCAGAGGCAGCCTGTGGTGACCGCAGCTGTCACTGCCCCACAGCTGACCATGAATGACTTCAGCGTGCATCGCATCATCGGGCGCGGGGGCTTTGGCGAGGTCTATGGGTGCCGGAAGGCCGACACAGGCAAGATGTGAGCACCCTACTCGGCACGATGGGATGCCTGGGGGAGCCGGGCTCCTGGGGACCCTGAGGGGCTGGGTTCCGCACAGGGCTACCTGCTGCCCCATGCAGTCCTGTCTTGCCATGCTGCTGTTGCCCCCTGCAGGCTCCTCTGGCCCCAGTCCTCCCTGTCTCTGATTTGTGTCACACGCTGGTCCTGGGTCTAGTCTTTCTCTCAAGCGCCCCCTGAGGCAGCCCTGGGCCCCTGCTCCGAGGGTGGGTGTCAACCGCCGCCCTCTGCCCCGCAGGTACGCCATGAAGTGCCTGGACAAAAAGCGCATCAAGATGAAGCAGGGGGAGACCCTGGCCCTGAACGAGCGCATCATGCTCTCGCTCGTCAGCACCGGGGTGAGCTGGGTGGGCCGGGCTGCCACTGAGGCTCTGGAACCCCGGGCGCCCCTGCTGACTGCCCCTCCCCTCCCCTCCCCTCCTAGGACTGCCCATTCATCGTCTGCATGTCATACGCGTTCCACACGCCAGACAAGCTCAGCTTCATCCTGGACCTCATGAACGGTGAGTGCTGGCTGGGCCCCAGGGTGGGCTGGACCCAGGCATGGGAGGCTGGGGCAAGACACTGAGTGCTGTCTGTGGGGCTGCCTCCCTCAGGTGGGGACCTGCATTACCACCTGTCCCAGCACGGGGTCTTCTCAGAAGCTGACATGCGCTTCTATGCGGCCGAGATCATCCTGGGCCTGGAGCACATGCACAACCGCTTCGTGGTCTACCGGGACCTGAAGGTGAGCACCCCTGCTGTCCCCAGGCTGGGCCTCCGTGGCTATCCTCTCCTTCCTCTCGACATCCCAACCACCAGGCCCAGAGGATTGGGGCTCCTGGGACATGGCCACCCCGTGTCTTCCCATCTCCGCCCCTGCCCTTCCCACCGAACCACTCTCTGGGTCCAGGTTGTGGCTGGGGACAGGAGAGAGGACCCCACCTTTGCCCTTTCCATGGGGACCCATCATCCTCTCCAGTGAAGCAGTGACCCAGCTGGCATCTTGCCTGGCTGGGCCCCATCCTGAGCTGCCCCAGGCAGCTCACTGGGCTTCCTCCACAGCCGGCCAACATCCTTCTGGACGAGCATGGCCACGTGCGGATCTCGGACCTGGGCCTGGCCTGTGACTTCTCCAAGAAGAAGCCTCATGCCAGCGTGTGAGTGCCCCCCACTCTCTCCCTCCCCACCCCTTGCCACTCCCGCTCATGGCCCCCTTGCTCCCACAGGGGCACCCACGGGTACATGGCTCCAGAGGTCCTGCAGAAGGGCGTGGCCTACGACAGCAGTGCCGACTGGTTCTCTCTGGGGTGCATGCTCTTCAAGTTGCTGCGGGGGTGAGTGGCCCGTCCCAGGTGGGCAGGTGGGTTGGGGCTAAGAGAAGTTCCTCCGCAATCCAGGTGGGATGCCAAAGGAGGGGAGACCATAGCTGCCTTGGTGTTAGGGGTGGCACCGTCCCTGACTTTGGCCACAGCTCATTCATGCTGCCTGCCTCCCTTTCCCCATTCCTGTCCTTTGACATTGGTTTTTGGCCTCTCTTGCCCAGGCACAGCCCCTTCCGGCAGCACAAGACCAAAGACAAGCATGAGATCGACCGCATGACGCTGACAATGGTGGGTGCAGGTCTCAGTGCAGGGCCGCGGGGGGGCTGGGGGGAGCTCCTGTGAGTACCAGGGCATGACTCTTGCTTCCCACCAGCCAGCAGAGATCTTGGCCACTGACCCCTACTCTGGCCTCCGAGACAGACCTCCTGCCCCGTAGGCTCTCGCCCTCCCCGTGCTGTTGGAGCATGACTGCTGGGCGAGCTAGGAAGCTGTGCCCCATCTGTCCCTCTGCGGGGGCCTGGACCCCTCTCTCCCCTGAGCTGGGATGGGGTCAAGGGCTCTTCCTAAGCCCCTGCTAATGTCCCACTCCTCTCTAAAGGCCGTGGAGCTGCCCGACTCCTTCTCCCCTGAACTACGCTCCCTGCTGGAGGGGTTGCTGCAGAGGGATGTCAACCGGAGACTGGGCTGCCTGGGCCGAGGGTGAGTGCCCTGGCGCCTTGGGCATGCTGCTGGCTGTGCCCCCTTGAGGACAAGGGCTGTGTCCCGTCACCTGGAACCTCCTCCAAGGTCCCAGCCTCCTTGGAGGAGCTCACAAGTTGGGGCATGGCCAGCCCTGTCCAATGTTCTCAGGGTGGAGGGGCTGCCCTGGGGGTTGGAGCTGCTGGAACCAGCTGGTAACTGGCTTCCGGAGGGGCCCTTGTCACAGATGATGATGATAGCAGCTTTTTATGTTTATTGAACATTTATTAAGCACTGGGCATAGGCTTGCAAAATTTACCAGTGTTAAAACCCACAACCCTATGATGTAGGAACTTCTGTTCTCCCATTTGAGAGATGAGGAAACAGCTCAGGCTTAAGGAACTTGCCCAAGTTCACAGAGCCAGAAAGTGGCTCAACCAGGAGTTAAGCCCAGGGCTGAGGGTGGGGCTGAGCCAGATGACTGGCTTCTCCCCACAGGGCTCAGGAGGTGAAAGAGAGCCCCTTCTTCCGCTCCCTGGACTGGCAGATGGTCTTCCTGCAGAAGGTAACAGTCTGCGGCAGGGACTGGGGATACTCTGCAGCCCCACCCCCGAGCTAATGCCCACGACCCCCGTTCTGCTGCAGTACCCTCCCCCGCTAATCCCCCCACGAGGGGAGGTGAACGCGGCTGACGCCTTCGACATCGGCTCCTTCGATGAGGAGGACACAAAAGGAATCAAGGTACTGGGCCTTGCCTGGCCTCTTGTACCTGGGCTGTGATCCTAGCCTGGGGGAGGATCCCTGTCCCTTCTTATCACCTGTGAGACCCTGTGCCAGCCCTGCCAGCTTGTAGGCCTCAGCTCCTCCTCGGCCAACTTCCCTGGGGGTGGCAGTTGCACTGACCATACCTACCCAGGGCCTTGGGTCTCAGCAGCCTGTGGCTGATGGTATTCTGGCATCTCTGTCCATCCATGTGCCCCTGCCCCATCCACCTGGTAAAGTTACTGGACAGTGATCAGGAGCTCTACCGCAACTTCCCCCTCACCATCTCGGAGCGGTGGCAGCAGGAGGTGGCAGAGACTGTCTTCGACACCATCAATGCTGAGACAGACCGGCTGGAGGCTCGCAAGAAAGCCAAGAACAAGCAGCTGGGCCATGAGGAAGGTGAGGGTCGCCGGCTGCTGCGGCACCAGGCCCCTTCCTGCTTAGAAGTGAGCAGCTGGCTCGGGTTTAAGGAACTCGCCCTGGATCACAGCCAGAAAGTGGCAGTTCTGGGATTGAAACTCAGGCTGGGGCCGGGCATGGTGGCTCACGCCTGTAATCCCAGCACTTTGGGAGGCCAAGGAGTGCAGATCACTTGAGGTCAGGAGTTTGAGACCAGCCTGGCCAACATGGTGAAACCCTGTCTCTACCAAAAAATACCAAAAAAATTAGCCAGGCATGGTGGCACGTGCCTGTACTCCCAGCTACCTGGGAGGCTGAGGCGGGAGGATCGCTTGAACCTGGGAGGTGGAGGTTGCAGTGAGCCAAGATTGTGCCACAGCCCTCCAGCTTGGGCAACAGAGTGGAGACCCTGTCTCAAAACAACAAAAAAAACCCAGGCGGGGCCAGCTGAGTCTCCTCTGTCTCTCGCCTCAGACTACGCCCTGGGCAAGGACTGCATCATGCACGGCTACATGTCCAAGATGGGCAACCCCTTCCTGACCCAGTGGCAGCGGCGGTACTTCTACCTGTTCCCCAACCGCCTCGAGTGGCGGGGCGAGGGCGAGGCCCCGGTAAGGAGCCCGTGCGGGGGTCCGGGAGCCGGGCTTCCGGGTGGCTGGCCGGCCCAGCTCTTACCTGCACCACCCATCCCTGGCCCTGCAGCAGAGCCTGCTGACCATGGAGGAGATCCAGTCGGTGGAGGAGACGCAGATCAAGGAGCGCAAGTGCCTGCTCCTCAAGATCCGCGGTGGGAAACAGTTCGTTTTGCAGTGCGATGTGAGTGGGGGCTGAGCCAGGGGTGGGAGGTGAGGGGCCAGGCCAGGCAGGCTGGGGAGAGCCCCAGCCTTGACAGAGCTGGGCTTGGCATGTGCAGAGTGACCCTGAGCTGGTGCAGTGGAAGAAGGAGCTGCGCGACGCCTACCGCGAGGCCCAGCAGCTGGTGCAGCGGGTGCCCAAGATGAAGAACAAGCCGCGCTCACCCGTGGTGGAGCTGAGCAAGGTGCCGCTGGTCCAGCGCGGCAGTGCCAACGGCCTCTGACCCACCCGCCCGCCTTTTATAAACCTCTAATTTATTTTGTCGAATTTTTATTATTTGTTTTCCCGCCAAGCGGAAAAGGTTTTATTTTGTAATTATTGTGATTTCCTGTGGCCCCAGCCTGGCCCAGCTCCCCGGGGAGGGGCCCGCTTGCCTCGGCTCCTGCTGCACCAACCCAGCCGCTGCCCGGCGCCCTCTGTCCTGACCCTAGGGGCTGCCCGCTCCCAGTGTCTTCCTGTGGGGGAAGAGCATAGCCCTCCCACCCCTTCCCCGAGGGATGATGCCACACCAAGCTGTGCCACCCTGGGCTCTGTGGGCTGCACTCTGTGCCCACAGGCACTGCTGGGTGGCCCAGTCTCCCTCACCAGGGGCAGGCACAGCACAGGGATCCGACTTGAATTTTCCCACTGCACACCCTCCTGCTGCAGAGGGGCAGGCCCTGCACTGTCCTGCCCCACAGTGTTGGCGAGAGGAGGGGCCCGTTGTCTCCCTGGCCCTCAAGGCCTCCCACAGTGACTCGGGCTCCTGTGCCCTTATTCAGGAAAAGCCTGTGTCACTGGCTGCCTCCACTCCCACTTCCCTGACACTGCGGGGCTTGGCTGAGAGGGTGGCATTGGCAGCAGGTGCTGCTGCCCTCCCTGCAGTCCCCTCTTGCCCCAACCCCCAGCACCCGGGCTCAGGGACCACAGCAAGGCACCTGCGGGTTGGGCCATACTGGCCTCGCCTGGCCTGAGGTCTCCCCGATGCTGGGCTGGGTGCGACCCCATCTGCCCAGGACGGGGCCGGCCAGGTGGGCGGGCAGCACAGCAAGGAGGCTGGCTGGGGCCTATCAGTGTGCCCCCCATCCCGGCCCATCAGTGTACCCCCGCCCAGGCTGGCCAGCCCCACAGCCCACGTCCTGTCAGTGCCGCCGCCTCGGGGCGCCGCCTCGCCCACCGCATGCCCCCTCGTGCCAGTCGCGCTGCCTGTGTGGTGTCGCGCCTTCTCCCCTCCCGGGGCTGGGTTGGCGCACCCTCCCCTCCCGTCTACTCATTCCCCGGGGCGTTTCTTTGCCGATTTTTGAATGTGATTTTAAAGAGTGAAAAATGAGACTATGCGTTTTTATAAAAAATGGTGCCTGATTTGGCTGTCTCAAGACTCTTTTTGTACCTGGTGACCGCTTTTCAGCTTCTGCTGGGCCGGGGCCCGAAGGGGAGGGTCTCAGTGGTACCAGGTCTCCTCCACCGCCACGGCTTCCAAGGTGGTCTGCTCGGGCCCAGGCCATCTTCCAGGTGGGGTGAGTCAGTGGGTCCCACTTCCCCTCCTACCCCTCCCAGCTGACAGTCGTCTCCACCTAGTGGCTGTCCAGTGCCCATTCCTCACCTTTTCCCGGGGAGGAGAGAGCATCTTCTGCCACTTCCCAGGTAAGCAGGAGGAGGTGCCAACAGTGTTAAGCCTGGCGCAGTGTCTGGGCTGACTGGGACCGTCTCAGGCCCACAGAACACCCCTGCACAGCAGGCACCAAGCTGAGGTCCCTCCCCAGAAACAGTCACAAGGCACCTCTTCCCTCTAGGTCACACCGCAGCCTCTGGGCCCTTGGCCATCTCTGGCTTCAGCCTCCTCTCTGGCCTCACTGCACAGCCCTGATAGGTGTCCCTGAAGCCTGAGGGGAACCCCAGCACTAGGCCTCTCCTCTACCCAGAGGCTTCTGGTCAACTTCCGTTTCCCCACGTCCCTGCCCTAGCCCCCGGGGTGACTAAACTGGGAGATAGATACATGTTGCTGCCCACTCCACACAGGGCTTTGCTGGGCATGGCTGGGGCCCATGGCCAAAGCACAGCATGCCAGGCAGAGAAGGGAGGCAGGCAGCTGGGCAGGGTACTCAGGGCTGAATACAAGAGTCAGGGGCAATGGCCTTTGAGCCAGGCCTCCAGCATTGGTGTGGGAAGGAGAGAGGACATTTCTGAGGCAGGGAAGAGCCAGGCACTCATGAATGGCCCAGGCTGGCTGGAGGACTATGGGAAGGAGCCATGCCTGGAGGCACTGAATGCCAGGCTTAACCTAGCCCGGAGCCAGGTGTGTGCTCGGGGACTGCAGAATGAAGATACAAATGACATGAAGTCCAGACCTGCCATGCTCAGGGAGCCCTTGAAGGTGCGGAACAGGGCTGAGGATGGTGAGAGCTGGCTCTAAAGTGATTGCCTGGTTACTGAGTGCAGGATGTGGGGAGGGAGGTGAAGGACAGGAGACAGGGAGACAAACCGTCGCAGTGGGAGAGGAAGAGATGAAAAGAGGCCAGACGGGAAGAACGTGGTCCAGCAGAAACACGCTGGACTTGGGGCTGAGCGAGGCAGGAGTCTGGGGAAGAGGGTAGGTGTGGTTGGGTTGGCTTCGGACATACTGATGGGATAGCATGGGACCCCTGGGCACAGAGATGTCCTGGAGTAAGCTGAAATGTGGACCTGGGGGTGGCATCAGGGTGACAATGGGAACGGATAGGCTCTCTCCCAGGGACGTGGGGGTCAGGGAGAGAAAAGAAGCCGTGGAAGAGGGTTGAGAAGGCACTGTCATGGAATTAAGGGCCAGTGGGGAGCCATGTTCAAGATGGCAGAAATCAGGAGAGGCTGGAACCAAGAAAGTCCTGTCGGGGTTGAGTTTGGAGAGGGCTCAGGGAAGGGACGGCCTCTGAGAAAAGTGGCCAGGGAGGGATGCAGCAGTGGTGAGCAGGTGAGCTCTGGGCACTCAGAAGCTTTCCGGCTGCTATCAACCCCAAGACCTCACAGATGACACCATAGCGTGGGGTGGCAAAGTGATCCCAGATGGCACAGGCGCCATGTGACTACAGGGAGAAGGCAGGGTAAAAATGGCAATCAGGCCTTCCAGCCCAGAGTCTCAGAACTGAGGACACCCTACAGCAGGAAGTGATGCTCAAGCTAGCTGGCCCTCCTCAATCATGTTCCACGTAGGGAAACGGAGAGTACAGGGTCAGTCAGCCTTGGCCACCTAGCAAAAGCAGGGCCCGAGACCCCAGGCTGGGCCTCCAGTAATCAAGGGCCGGAACTGAGCTGACGGAGGCCTGCACCCTAGTTCCGGTGTGGGTGGAGGGGCCGGCCCTGATTTGGAAACTCGCCTTCCTCTCCTGACGCTGGCAGCCAAGCGCAGCCTCTGCAAAAGGGACTCGTGCGGCGGGCGAAGGTAGCCGTTCGCCGCGGGCGGTCCTCCGCCGGGCGGCTCTGCAGTTGCCTGGGCCTGCGCCACTCTCTCCCCGAACTCCTATCCCTGACTTCAGGGCCCCAGGGGCCGCCTTCCCGCATCGCTGGGCCTGCAGACACCGGCCAGGTCCCAGGGGAAGGTGCTTCCCGCTCAGCCGGCGAGCACTTAGTGGCGTCTGCTCGTTGCTCGTCTCCAGGCCAGGTGCTCGGTGATGCGAGGGGAGCCGGGGCGCCCCACTTCACCCGCACCCCTCAGCAGAGTCGGTGACGGCGGGACCTGGGGTAGGAAGACCGGGGTGAGCGAGGGGATCCGCGAGGGAAACGCAGGTATCACGGCTGCAGCAGGACCGCGGCCCGCCGCGCACGCGCGTGCACGACCCAGGGGCCCAGTGCCCGCCCCGTGCCCGCCCAGTGCCCTTCTCTTTCCGGACCCGGCTCCGGGGATCTGCGCAGGGATCGGGGCGCCTCCTGCGGGCCGCGGGCGGAGCTGTAACCGGGCACCGCCCTCCAGGCCGCCCCAGCGGACCCGGGCCCGACCGAGGTCGGGGCGCAGACCCAAGGCCCGGGATCTCCTCGGGCGCCCGCGGTTGCTCTGCCGCGCGCTGGCCTGGCCGCGGTTGCCATGGTTGCGGGGGGACGGGGGCGCACGAGAAGCCCCGCCCCGGCCCCGCGCAGCCCCGCCCGCTCCGCCGCCCGCCCCGCCCTCCTTGCCGCCCGCGCTGCCGCCGCCGCCGCCGCCGCCGCCGCCGCTACTGCTGCGGGGGCCGCGGGGGGCGCAGCTGGGGCGCGGCTCGGAGGGGAGGCTAGGGGGCCGTGCCAGGCCCGAAGCCGAGGCGGGGCCGGGATGCGGCGCTGAGGCCCAGCATGGCCAGCCCGGGCCCCACCTTCCCGCTGCACCGGCTCGTCTGGGCGAACCGGCATCGCGAACTGGAGGCCGCACTGCACAGCCACCAGGTGAGGCCCCGCTGGGGCACCCGGCCCGTCCCCCGGATCCCCCACCCAAGGCTGTGGCCTCCGTCCTGGAGGCCGCCTGCCCCTGCTCAGCTCCGCAGCCACATCCTGGGCCTTCCTCCCCTGCACGATCCCAAGCCCAGGTCACCGGCCCCTCGCTCCTGAGCCTCTGGCCTCCTCTCCCCTGCGCTGGGCCTTGCCCTGCTCGCCCGAACTCGCTTCGCATCCTTGCTGACCCAAGCTGAGAACAAGAACTCTGATCCTGGTCCCCAGGCTCCGCCAAACTCCTGACATCCTGCACCTCTGCCTGACCAGGCCCCGCCGCCAGACCCCCGTTCTGCCCCTGCCCTCCCTCCTGCCCCCTCCTCTCCCCTGCCAGGACACGCAGGCCACCCTCTGCCATCTCCCTGGTCAGTCCGCCGTCCTTATTTCCCACAGCGATTCCCAACCCTGCCCGCCCTGGCAGCCTCCCTGCCTTGCCCTCTTCTCTCCTGCCCTTTGTGAGTGTCCCGTCTCCCCTAGCACGACATTGAACAGGAGGACCCCCGCGGGCGGACCCCACTGGAGCTGGCCGTGTCTCTGGGAAACCTGGAGTCCGTGAGAGTGCTCCTTCGACACAATGCCAACGTGGGCAAAGAGAACCGCCAGGGCTGGGCAGGTACTGCAGAGGACTAGGGGCTCCCCCTGAGGCTGGCAGGTGGGGGGCAGTGAGCAGCCAGGCCTGGGGTCATCTGGAGGGCTCCCCTCAGCAGCCTGGTGCCCGCAGTCCTGCAGGAGGCAGTCAGCACTGGAGACCCGGAGATGGTGCAGCTGGTGCTCCAGTATCGGGACTACCAGAGGGCCACGCAGAGGCTGGCGGGCATTCCGGAACTGCTCAACAAACTTCGCCAGGTACAGCAGGGCACAGTTATGGAGGTGGGGTACCATGGCAGGGCACCACCCTGGTTACTGTGCCAGGCCTGGCCTTGGAAAGGCACCCAGTTTGTGCAGTGTGCCTCCTGCCACCAGCGAGGAGGTCTGTCTAGGTCTGTCTATCTTGACCCCAGCCCAGGGTCAGGTAGGAAAGAGAGACGGCCAGGCTCACGTGGGAGAGACTGGGCCCTTTGGAAGAGAAGCCTTGCCAGCTTTGGGCCTCCTGAAGAATGCAGATTACCTGGAGAAGGGACTTAAGGTTGACTCCGTGGATTATGGCCTGAGCCCCTGGAATACTTGCTACTATGCACCCTTCTGGAAGCACGCGGAGGGGCCTGGCTGGCAGAGCATACTACCTCATACCCCCTACCCCAGGGGCAGCCTCAGAGGGAGCCACTGTGCCCCCTTTACAGAGTAGGACTGTGAGACCCAGTGGAAGCAAAGGCTCCCCCAGGGCTCTGCACAGGCTCATGGCCAGGTTGAAGCTGGCCCTCCACCTCCACCTCCAGGTGGAGCCTCATTGCCTCCACCTTACAGCCTCATTGCCCAAAGACGATCGTAGTGCCCCACTTGGCCCATCCTCTCCTGGGCAGAGTGGTTGGGCGTAGCTGAGCCATAGCAGTGAGTCAAGACTTGATGAAGGGCCAGGTGTTGTGGCTCACTCCTGTAATCCCAGCGCTTTGGGAGGCCAAAGTGGGCGGGTCACTTGAGCCCAGGAGTTCGAGACCAGCCTGGGCAACATGGCGAAACCCGTCTCTACAAAAAGTACAAAAATTAGCTGGGAGTGGTGGCACACACCTGTGGTCCTAGCTACTCGGGAGGCTGAGGTGGAAGAATCACCTGAGCCCAGGGAGGCAGAGGTTGCAGTGAGCCGAGATTGCACCACTACATTCCAGCCTGGGTGACAGAGCAAGTCCCAAAAAAAAAAAAAAAAAAGACCTAATGAAGGGCTGGGCTGGCTGTGGACAAGGGGTTCCCAGGCCTGCTGGATCCAGCAGCAGGCAGGGCCCTGAAGAGCAGCTCTGGTTTCTCTTAGGCCCCTGATTTCTACGTGGAGATGAAGTGGGAGTTCACCAGCTGGGGTGAGTAGGGACCTCTGGGCTCCCAGGGATTTGGGGTGGGGCCTTTGGAAAGACCCCCAGTGACCCCTGTGTACCCTGCAGTGCCCCTTGTGTCCAAGATGTGCCCAAGTGATGTGTACCGCGTGTGGAAGCGGGGTGAGAGCTTGCGAGTAGACACCAGTCTCCTGGGCTTTGAGCACATGACCTGGCAGCGGGGCCGGAGGAGCTTCATCTTCAAGGGCCAGGGTGAGCTCTGGACACACTCACTGCAGCTCCTTGGCTCTCGGGTTTCCCATGGCTTGGGAGGACGGTGCTGCCCTTTCTCTCCACTTTCCAGATGTGGAAGCTGAGGTTGGGGATGGAGTGGGATCCAGGGGCCAAGGCTGACCCACTTGGCAGCAGGTGGCTGAGGGTACATGATCGCCCTCTCTGCACTGCTGGCGCCCAGCACTGATTTGCGCCCCCTCTGTCCACCCCTACCTGCCGGCAGAGGCAGGAGCCCTGGTGATGGAGGTGGACCATGACCGGCAGGTGGTGCATGTGGAGACGCTGGGGCTCGCTCTGCAGGAGCCCGAAGCACTGCTGGCCGCCATGCGGCCCAGCGAGGAGCATGTGGCCAGTCGCCTCACCTCTCCTATCGTCTCCACCCACCTGGACACTCGTAATGTGGCCTTTGAGAGGTCGGTCGGGGCCTGGCACACCGTGGGTGGGATGGGCACGGATAGCAAGAGCCACCATTAATGAGGGCAGGGCGATCCTTGAAGATCCTGGTTCAGGCCTCTGGGCTCACTCACCAGGGGCTGCTCAGGGGCAGGTGGGTTGCTGCAGCCCATGTCTCACTCAGACTGCGGGAGTGGTTGGGCTCCTGTGGCCATGTTTGTGGGGAGGGGTCAGGTCAAGATGTCCCCAGTTTCTTGACTCCTGACCCCATATGTTTTCCCTTTAAGACAAGGATTTAGGCTGTGGTTCACAGCAGCTCTTTGCACCAATGTTGGCTTGTTGTTGGTGTGGCTGTGTTGGGGGCAGAATCGTTTGTGGGTAGCCTAGGAACCTGACCCTTCCAGCAAGAGTTTCTCTGACAACACATGCCCCCTCTTCCCTTAACAGTCAGTGGAAACACTTAAAAAAAAAAAAAAAAAGCTTTATTGAGATATAATCTCATATACCATATAAGATCACCCATTTAAAGCATACAGTTCAATGACTTTTAGTATATTTATTCACAGATTTGTACATCACCACAGTCAATTTTAGAACATTTTTATCACCTCAGGAAGAAACCCCCCACCCTTTAGCTAACTCTTCGCCAAACTCCTCATCCCCTCTCCCAGTCCTAAGCAACCACTAATCTACTTTCTGTTTCTGTAGAATTCCCTACTCTGAGTTCTCATATGAATGGAATTTTATAATATGTTGCCTTTTGTGTCTGGCTTCTTTCACTTAGTATAATATATTTAAGGTTCATCCAAGTTGTAGCATGTAACTACTTCTTTCCTTTTTGTGGCCATTGTATGAATATGCCATATCTTGTTTATTCATTAACCCATCGATAGACATTTGGGTTATTTGCATTATTTGGCAGTTATGAATAATGCCACTCTTAAGTATTCATGTGCAAGTTTTTGTGTAGACATATGTTTTAATTTCTGTTTCATATGTTTTCATTTCTCTTGGGTATATACCTAAGAGTGGAATTGCTAGGTTACTGATAACTCATTGTTTAATTGACCGTTTACCAAATGAGCTGTACTGGTTTACATTCCCACCAGCAGCATGTGAGGGTTCCAGTTTCCCCACATCCTCATCAACACTTGTCATTATTCACTCATTTGTTTTTGGAATCTAGCCAGCCTAGTGGGTGAGAGGTGATAGCTCACTGTGATTTTGATTTGCCTTTCCTTGATGACCAATGATGTTGAGCATCTTTTCATGTGCCTATTGGTCAATTGTATATCTTCTTTGCAGAATGTCTATTCAGATCCTTTACTTGTTTTTTATTTAATTTAATTAATTATTTATTTTGAGATGGGGTCTGGCCTTTCACCCAGGATGGAGTGCAGTGACGTGATCATGGCTCATTGCAACCTCCACCTCCCAGGCTCAAGTGATCTAAGTAGCTGGGACTACAGGGGCATGCTGCCATGCCCAGCTAATTTTTAAATTATTTGTAATTATTTTATTATATCATTTAATTATTTTGTTTAGTTATTTGTAGAGATAGAGCTTACAGACTGGTCTTAAACTCTTAGGCTGAAGCGATCTGCCTACCTTGGCCTCCCAGAGTGCTGGGATTACAGGCATGAACCACCACACCTATCCCTTTACTCGTTTAAAAAATTGGGTCATCTTTTGATTATTGAGTCATAAGAGTTTTATAATTGTAGCTGTTACACGTAGGTCTTTGAGCCATTTTAAGTTAATTTTTGTGTATAGTGGAAGGTTCTCTTGCATGTGACTATCCAGTTGTCCTAGCCCCTTTTGTTGAAAAGACTATGTTTTTCCCACTGAATGGTCTTGTCACCCTTGTTGAAAATCAGCTGGCCATAGATAAATGGGTTACTTTCTGATTCCCACATTAGTTCCATTGGTCTACATGTCTGTCTTTATGCCAGTATTATACTGTCTTAATCACTGTTGCTTTGCAGTAAGTTTTGAAATTGGAAAGTGTGAGTCTTCCTACTTTGTTTTTCTTTTTCAGGGTTATTTCAGTATTTTGGGACCCTCGCATTTTATATGAATTATATTTTCTTTTTTCTCACAACCCAGTGTAGGCAGAATATATGAATTCTAGATTCAGCTTGTCAATTTCTACAGTCAGATGGGATTCTGATAGGAATTGCACTGAATCTATAAAGCAGTTTGGGGAATAGTACCATGTTAACAATGTTAAGTCTTCTAATCCATGAACATGGGATGTTTTTCCATTTATTTGGATCTTCTTTAATTTCTTTCAATATTATTTTATAGTTTTCAGAGTGTAAGCTTTGCACTTCTTTTGTTACATTTATTCCTAAGTGTTTTATTCTGTTTTTTTTGTTGTTGTTTTTTTTGTTTGTTTGTTTTTGAGATGGAGTCTCACTCTGTTGCCCAGGCTGGAGTGCAATGGCACAAGCTAGGCTCACTGCAACCTCCACCTCCTGGATTCAAGCAATTCTCCTGCCTCAGCCTCCCAAGTAGCTGGGATTACAGGTGCCCACCACCACTCCTGGCTAATTTTTGCATTTTTAGTAGAGACAGGGTTTCACCATGTCGGACCAGGCTGGTCTTGAACTCCTGACCTCAGGTGATCTGCCTGCCTCAGCTTCCCAAAGTGCTGGGATTACATATGTGAGCCACTGTGCCCGGCAACTAAGGGTTTTATTCTTTTTGATACAATTATGAATCAAATGTTTTTCTTAATTTTTTTGATTGTGTATTGCAAATGTATAAAATTACAATTGATTTCTGTATGTTGACCATGTATCCTGCAACACTGCTAAACTCATTCATTCAAGTAGATTTTTAGTGGATTCCTTTCCTCAGTATTTTTTTTAACATGTAAGATTATGTTATCTGTAAATAGATTTAGTTTTATTTCTTCCTTTCCAATTTAGATGCCTTTTATTTCTTTTTCTTGCTTACTTGCTCTGACTAGAACTTCCAGTAGAATATTGATTAAAGGTTGTTAGAGGCTGGGTGCGGTGGCTCACACCTGTAATCCCAGCACTTTGGGAGGCTGAGGCAGGTGGATCACAAGGTCAGGAGATCGAGACCATCCTGGCTAACACGGTGAAACCCCGTCTCTACTAAAAATACAAACAATTAGCCAGGCATGGTGGCGGGCACCTGTAATCCCAGCTACTCAGGAGGCTGAGGCAGGAGAATGGCATGAACCCGGGAGGCAGAGCTTGCAGTGAGCCAAGATCGTGCCACTACACTCCAGCCTGGGCGACAGACCAAGACTCCGTCTCAAAAAAAAAAGGGGGGGAGGTTACAGCAGGCTGGGCATAGTGGCTCACGCCTGTAATCTCAGAACTTTGGGAGGCTGAGGCAGCCAGATCACCTGAGGTCAGGAGTTTGAGACTAAGCTGGCCAACATGGTGAAACATCATCTCTATAAAAATACAAAAACAAAAAGAAATTAGCCAGGAATGGTGGTGTGTGTCTGTAGTCCCAGCTGCTTGGGAGAGTGAGGCACAAGAATTGCTTGAACCCAGGAGGCAGAGGTTGCAGTGAGCCCAGATTGCGCCACTGCACTCCAGCCTGGGCGACAGAGCAAGACTCCATCTAAAACAGTAAATAAATAAATAAAAAAGAAAATAAAAGTGGTTAGAGCAGACATCCTTGTATTCTTGTCTTGTTCCTGATCTTAGGGGGAAAACATTCAGTCTTACCATTAAGTATGATATTAGTTGTGAGTTTTTGGTAGATACCCTTCATCAGGTTAACGTAACTCCCTTCCAGTCCTTATTTTTAGAGTGTTTTTATCATGAAAGGATGTTGGATTTTGTGAAATGCTTTTTCTGTGTTTATTGATATGATCATGTGATTTTTAAAAAAATTCTATTGATACATTACATCAATTGACCTATGGATATTGAACCAACCTTGCATTCCTGTGATAAGTTCTACTTGGTTGTGGTGTATAATTCTTTTCATATGTTGCTAGATTTGGTTGGCTCACATTTTATTGAGGATTTTGTGTCCATATTCATAAGCGATATTGGTCTGTAGTTTTCTTGTGATATATGTCTGGTTTTGGTATCTGGGTGATGCCTCATAAACTGAAGTGGGAAATGTCACCTCTTTGTCTATTTTTTTGAATAGTTTGCAAATAATTGGTATTAATTTGTCTTCAAAAGATTGGTAGGAATCAGTGGTGAAGCCATTTGGGCCTGAGCATGTGTGTGTGTGTGTGTGTGTGTGTGTGTATAGTTTTTTGTTGTTATATTTACCAATCAGTCTCTTGACTTGTTATCCATCTATTCAGATTATCTATTTATTCTCAGATTAGTTTTGGTAGTTTGTGTCTCACTAGGAATTTGTCCATTTCATCTAAATTATAAAATTTGTTGGCATACAGCTATCATTATATCCTTTTATATGCTTTTTATTTCTGTTGCTCCCTTCTTTCATTTTTGATTCTGGTGAGTAATTTGAGGTTTTTGTTTTTGGTTTTTTTTTGAGACAGAGTCTTACTCTGTCACCCAGGCTGAAGTGCAGTGGCATGATAAGAGCTCACTGCAGCCTTGAACTCCTGGGCTTAGGTGATCCTTCAGCCTCCCAAGTAGCTGGGACTACAGGCATGCACCACCAAGCCCAGCTAATTTTCTTTTTTTGTAGATATGTGGTCTCACTATGTCATCCAGGCTGCTTTTGAACTCCTGGCCTCAAACAATCCTCCTGCCTTGGCCTCCCAAAGCACTGGCATTACAGGTGTGAACCACTGCCCCCAGCCAAGTCTTCTCTCTCTTTTTTTGCCCACCGTGGTCAACCTAGCTAAAAGTTTGTCAATTTTGTTGATGTTTTCAAAGAGCCAGTTTTTGGTTTCATTAATTTTCTCTATTATTTTTCTATTCTCTATTTCATTAACCTTTACTGTAATATTTATTATTTCTTTCTGTTCTTTCTGGTTTAGTTTGCTCTTTTTCCATTGTCTTAACATAGAAGTTTAGGTTAAGGTTATTGATTTGAGATCTTCTTTCTTAATATAGGCATTCACACATATTACATTTACACTTCCAGGCATGTCTGTCTTTTCTTTTTTTTGACATGGGGTCTCACTTCATCGCCCAGGCTGGAGTGCAGTGGTGTGATCTCAGCTCACTGCAACCTCCGCCTCCCAGGCTCAAGTGATCCTCCCACCTCAGCCTCCTGAGTAGCTGGGAACACAGGCGCCAGCTAATTTTTTCTGTTTTGTAGTAGAGACGGGGTTTCACCATGTTGCACAGGCTGGTCTCGAACTCCTGTGCTCAAGCAATCTGCCTGTCTCAGCCTCCCAAAGTGCTGGGATTACAGGCGTGAGCCACCAGGCCTGGCCTGGCCTTTACCTGTGTCTCATAAGTTGTTTTTTTTTTTTTTTTTGAGACGGAGTCTTGCTCTGTCGCCCAGGCTGGAGTGCAGTGGCACAATCTCGGCTCACTGCAAGCTCCGCCTCCCGGGTTCACGCCATTCTCCTGGCTCAGCCTCCTGAGTAGCTGGAACTACAGGCACCTGCCACCACGCCCGGCTAATTTTTTGTATTTTTAGTGGAGACAGGGTTTCACCGTGTTAGCCAGGATGGTCTCCATCTCCTGACCTCGTGATCTGCCCCCCTCAGCCTCCCAAAGTGCTGGGATTACAGGCGTGAGCCACCGCGCCCGGCCATAAGTTTTGATATGTTGTGTCTTTATTCCTGTTTATCTCAGAGTATTTTCTGATTTCTCTTTTGATTTATTATTTGAGACATTGGCTATTTAGGAGTGTGTTGTTTACTTTCCACATATTTGTGAGTTTCCAAAGTTTTTTTTTTCTGCTATTGATTTCTAATTTCATTCCATTGTGGTTGGAAAACATACATTGTATGACTTCTATCCTTTCAATTTTATTGAGTTTTTTTTTTTTTTTTTTGACACGGAGTCTCACTCTGTCACCCAGGCTGGAGTGCAGTGGCAATGTCTCTGCTCACTGCGAGCTCCGCCTCCCAGGTTCACGCCATTCTCTTGCCTCAGCCTCCCAAGTAGGTGGGACTACAGGCGCCCGCCACCACGCCCGGCTAATTTTTTGTATTTTTTAGTAGAGACGGAGTTTCATCATGTTTGCCAGGATGGTCTCGATCTCCTGACCTCATGATCCACCTCCCACAGCTTCCCAAACTGCTGGGATTACAGGCATGAGCCACCGCACCCGGCCTTATTGAGATTTTCTTAATGGCCTAGTATATGGCCTTGAAGAGTGCCCTGTGTGCGCATGAGAAGCATGTGTGTGGTTGTTATTGGGTAGAGTGTTCTAACCTGTTTATGAAGTCTAGCTGTAGTGTTCTTATCTTCTGGTTCTTTGTTGATCTTCTAGTTGTTCTGTCCCTTATTGAAAGTGGGGTACTGGAGTCTCCAACTGACATACTTTTATTTTAGCTTTTTATTTTGGAAAATTTCAAACATATATGAAAGAAGAGATAATATACTTACTCATCACCCAGCTTCAACATTTATCAACATCTTGCCAATCTTATTGAATCTATCCTTCCTTACCTTTTTTAAAAATGTTTCCTAGAGTATGTCAAAGCTCATCCCAGATGTCCTAATGTTTCTAGTAAATGCTTCTGCACAATTCTAAAAGACAAGGATGTTTTTAAATCCAGCCCCGACACTATCATACCTCACAAGATTCTTGCTAATTCCTCAGTGTCTTCTAGCCTCAAGTCCATGCTCAAGTGTCCCCCGCTGTCCAGGCACCCTCTTCAGGGGTCCTCCATGTTTCATACTGAGAAGGGACCCTCACAATTGGGCACCCCGGGCAGGCTGATTGGAGGGGGCTTTGGAAAGGAAGGCTTTGGCCAGGGTGTGAGGGTGCAGGTCCTCACCAGCTCCTGTTTGGTCTGTTTCAGGAACAAATGTGGTATCTGGGGCTGGCGGTCTGAGAAGATGGAAACTGTTAGCGGCTACGAGGCCAAGGCAGGAGAGGCTAGGGGTGGGGGGCTGGGGGTAGGAGATGAGGTCCAGGAACTCAGCTCCTCTCCACATCCATCCCAGAGTAGCCCTTGGGCTCTGGAAACCCTGAGCATTTGTGGGAACTCAGCGGGCTTGAGTGCCCAGCCCCTGCGGAGTACATAGGGCTCACCCACATCACGGGCCCCTACCCAGGGTACCGAGATCAAAAGAGGAGTGTGTTCCTCTTGACCCTGGGGCTGCATCTCCTCATTGGTGACTTCCCAGGGTTCAGACCCTGCCACCTCCTCCATTTTGGGGAGCAAGATCTCATCTGTCTCTGGGACAGGAGGACCTGGGTTCTGCACTGGTGAGGCTGAGTGTGGGGATCAGGCTCTGAGCCCCCAGCTCCCCGTGTCCCCTGCTCCCCAGGTGTACAGTGCCACCAACGTGGAGCTGGTGACACGCACACGCACGGAGCACCTCTCTGATCAGGACAAGTCGAGGAGCAAAGGTAAACCCAGGTGCGCCTGCCTGCTGCCCAGTCACACCGTGTGGTGGGGTCACCCTGGCCTGGGGTCAGGGGCCAGAGTTTCCCGGGGTGAGCTGGGAGGCCTCCCCGTTCCCATCTGCCCCCTTTCCCCCAGACAGGAGGCTCCCGGGGTGGAGGTGGGCGGGGGCAATGCAAGCATAGTGTCCCCTCACCGGCTCCCACCCCTTCTCCGTAGCGGGGAAGACTCCGTTCCAGTCCTTCCTGGGGATGGCCCAGCAGCATTCCTCCCACACCGGGGTGAGCTGGGGCTGGGCTGAGACAGGGCTGGCGGGGGGCCGAGCCTGGGCGGGAGGGCGCCTTCTGTCGCCCTGATCGCTGAGTCTGCCCTGGGACCCATGCAGGCCCCCGTGCAGCAGGCAGCCAGCCCCACCAACCCCACAGCCATCTCCCCTGAGGAGTACTTCGACCCCAGCTTCAGCCTGGAGTCACGGAACATAGGCCGCCCCATCGAGATGTCCAGCAAAGTACAGAGGTGAGGTCTGAGAGCTGGCTGGGGACTTGCCTCGGGACGAGGGCTCTTGCAGACCCCTCTCTGGGCCTGTCATAGTGAGGGACCCACCCCTCAGCTGGCTTCTCTCTGGACTCCACTCCTGGAGGGCAGGAGTCATGTCTGCCTTATCCATGGTCCTCAGCCCTTAGCAAGGGGCTTGGCACAGAGAACCGGTAGCTTGTCTTTGATGAATGGATGGTGCCACCCATGTATGGTTTTCTATTGAATTTCATGAGTACCTGCTGGGGCCAGCGTGGCACAGTGGGAAGGGCCCCCAGTGACGTGGCCTGGGAGTGGAGCGTCTGCCTTGGTGGAACAGAACAGTTAACGCTCTTACCTCGTGAGGAGCCCTGAGCAGGTGTAGGCGATAACAGCAGGCACAGTGCCTGCACAAGCCTAGCGCTCTCCCCACCATCTCAGGAGGATTCTCTTAGCCACCCAACAGTCGCTGGGATTCGAACCCTGGCAGTCTTGCCCTGGGGTGTGCTGGACATAAAAGTTTGGCAACACGTGAGCTGGTGGCCAGCTCTGGGCTGAGGAGGAAAATGGGGCTGTGGGCCAGGCCCAGAGAGAAGCCCACAGCCTGGCACCTGGCCTCCTTGTCCAGACCAGATGAGCTGGTACGAAATTCTCAGGAGCCCCAGCCTGGGCCCAGGGAGGAGGGCAGCTTGGGCCATGTGGCCAGGACACTAGCTCCCGGGGGAGGTGGGCAGTGGCATCTGAGCAGAGCAGGGCACTCCAGGCCAGGCAGAAGGTGGGTAAAGGCAGCTGCCCACGAACCAGAGGGCAGTCCTCAGTGGAAGCGCCACCAGCGGTGCCTCACCCATGTCCTGTGGTCGGCTGGGTAGGTTCAAGGCAACATTGTGGCTGAGTGAAGAGCACCCGCTCTCCCTGGGTGACCAGGTGACGCCCATCATCGACCTAATGGCCATCAGCAACGCTCACTTTGCCAAGCTGCGCGACTTCATCACCCTGCGCCTTCCACCTGGCTTCCCCGTCAAAATTGGTGAGAGGCTGGGCCCAGGCAGTGGGAGGGCCTCAGGCATGGTGCCCTCCCCTCAGCGCAGTCCCTAGAGAGCTGCAGGGGCCGGAGGCACAGGTGGCTCTCCGCCAGGGCTCAGGTGTGGCTGTCTCCTCACAGAGATTCCCCTTTTCCACGTGCTAAATGCCCGCATCACCTTCAGCAACCTGTGTGGCTGTGACGAGCCCCTGAGCTCCGTGTGGGTGCCGGCCCCCAGCTCTGCTGTCACCGCGTCAGGTACCCCCACGGGAGGAAGAGGGAGCCTGCACAGCTCTCTGGTCACCAAGCCCCGCGGGTTGAGCGTGGCCCCTCTGCCACCTGCCTAGGGAACCCTTTCCCGTGCGAGGTGGATCCCACCGTGTTTGAAGTGCCCGAGGGGTACAGTGTGCTGGGCACGGAGCGCAGCGAGCCCCTCCGAGACGAGGATGATGACCTCCTGCAGTTCGCCATCCAGCAGAGCCTGCTTGAAGCGGGCACTGAGGCGGAGCAGGTGGGACTTGTGCAGGGGGTGGGCTCTGGCCTCTGCAGCCACAGGGCAGAAGTGACAGCTGTGGGCTCTGGTGGCTGCAGGTGACCGTCTGGGAAGCGCTGACCAACACCCGGCCTGGTGCCCGTCCTCCTCCCCAGGCCACGGTTTATGAGGAACAGCTTCAGCTGGAGCGGTGAGCCCCTCATGGGGCTGGCTGGGTCCCTGTCCCCCCAGCCCTGGCTTGGCGGGGAGGGGGATAGCAGGAAGGTGCTAGGACCCCAGGCCCTCTGCAAGGCCACCCTCTGTCAGCAGCGCTATCTGCCACCAAAGGTGGTGTGAGGGGTGGGGAAGCAGGGCCCTGCCTTGTCTCCTCTCCCTGCCACCCTGTCTTTGCCTTTGTCCTCCAAAGCCGGTCCCCAGCCCCTCGGCTTCTGCCCCAGCCTTGGCGCTCACTGGCCTGCTCTTCCCTCCCCTGCCCTGCTCTTCCCTCCCCTGCCCTGCCTGGAAGGGCCCTCCAGGAAAGCCTGCGGCTGTCCACAGAGCCCAGGGGCCCAGGATCCCCTCCCAGGACACCCCCAGCCCCCGGCCCACCCAGCTTTGAAGAGCAGCTGCGCCTGGCCCTGGAGTTGTCTTCACGGGAGCAGGAGGAGCGGGAGCGGCGCGGGCAGCAGGAGGAGGAGGACTTACAGCGGATCCTGCGGCTGTCACTCACCGAGCACTGAGCCACAGCCCCGGGAGGGCTGGCCAGGCCACTCCCTGCCCGCTTTTGTAATTTATTTATTTATGAACTCTCTGCTGCTGAGCTTGGGGCCTGGAGCCCCAGGAATGGGCAGGCAGGGGAGACTGAGATGGAAATAAAGAGACTGTGGCAGCAGGGCTGCTCTGCTCACTCGGCTGGAGCGGTGGGGACCCTGAAGGTGGGGCGCTGTGGACAGACACTGTGGGTGGCAGCCTCAGACCTGGGCTTGAATCCTGGTCATGGTCCCCTTAGCCTATCTGAGCCTCAGTTTCTTCAGTCGTAAAATGAGGAGACCACCCCCCACCCTCCGCCCCTCAGGGATGAAAGGAGCTGGTGAGAGTCACGTGTCCTTACCAAGCAGGCGTCCTGTGAAAGTCAGATCCCCTGTGCCCTGTCCCATCTGCTGGGGACCCAGTTCGTCCTGCCACCTAGCCTGGTCTTCTGGAAACCGGCCCACCTGCCTGTTGGGGAGGAAAAGCCTGGGTCCCCAGACCCCATTCACCTCCAGCTGGGAAGAGCCCGGACGCCGACCCCTGCAGCCAAGCCCAGGCCCTGGCCCTGACCGCGGCTTGTTCTCTGCGGGTGGGTTTGCGCAAGTCACTTCCCCTTGCGTAGCTGGAAGTCCTGCCCTGCTCGCCTCCGAGGTGGACCTGAGAGCCCCTCGTGAGCTTCCTGGGTTATTTGTAAACCCCAGGCCGTTTTCCCCGGAAGCCTGTCTCCCAGTGGTTCCTGCGGAGTGGGAATCAGAAGGCCGACCAGCAGGGAGAAATGTTTGGGGTGGGGGCCCTTGGCCGAGGGCGCACCGTGCCTGATCCTCTCTAGACCTGTCCCCAACCTCCTCCCCTCCGCTCTGCCTCCCTAGGACCCGCCTCTGCTGGGCACAGGACTCTGGAGGCCCAGAACAGCTCAGGTGCTCCCGCTGGCTTCCTGGGAGGGGAACCAAACTCCCGGCCTCCAGCTCTTGCCCTTCGGGTCTCCGGGCTCCGCACCTGCGCCCGCCCCCGGCCTCGCCCCTGACCTGTGCCCAGGGGCTGGGCGGGCCGAACCGCGGAGACCGGAGGGGCGGGGCCCGGCCGCCCCGAGAAGCTCCGCGGGCCCGGCTGGGCGAGTGACTGGCCCTTTAAGGGCCGCCCCCGAGGAGGTGCCAGGCCCGGGTGGCGCCGTCTGTCCTTCCTGGTCCTGCGGGGCCAGGACTGTCCGCGGGGTTGAGGGAAGGGGCCGTGCCCGGTGCCAGCCCAGGTGCCCGCGGCCTGGCTCCATGGCGCTGGTCACAGTGAGCCGTTCGCCCCCGGGCAGCGGCGCCTCCACGCCCGTGGGGCCCTGGGTGAGTGTGGTCCGGCCGTGGTGCCGCCCACGCAGTTGCTGCCCCGGCTCGGGAGCGCGTCCTGCCCGCCAGCGGGCTCCTCTCGAACGGGGACATGAGGAGGGGGCCCCGGGGCTCGGGCTGGAGGGCGCTGGGGGCCTCAAGGGTCTCTGGTACTGGCGCCGGGGCACAATCCAGAGCCCTGCGCGCCGCCCGGGCTGCGGAGGCCCCGATCTGAGCGCGCCCCCCGCCACCCTCGCAGCTCACCCAGCCGACCTGGCCTTGGGCCGGGGCTCCACGGGGCCTCCTGGTGGGGCGTGGACTGGGGTGGGAAGACGATTGGCATCTGGCGCCTTTTCTGGCCTCCCCCAACCCTAGAATTCCTGAGAAAGGGGAGGGGACAGCCCTCCCCGCCCTCACCCTCCCCTGGGGCTGCTCTCTCGGCAGGACCGGGCGGTCCAGCGAAGGAGTCGACTCCAGCGAAGGTGAGGGCCGCCTCCCCCACGCAGACACTTCCGTCTGCCCCGGGCCTGGCCACGGCCGTCCTGGACTCCGGGTGCAGGGACAGAAAGCTCCCCGGAGGACGCGCAGCCAAAGCCCACTGCCAAATTTGTGGGGCAGCGTTCCCGGTGGGGCCGGCTGGTGGGCTCGCGGTAGGGCGGCCTTTGCCTTCACCCTCCCCCTGGTCAGCTGGGGCTTCCTCACCCACTGCCCTGGGCTTTGGCTCAGGTGGTGGCCACGGGCCGAACGGCAGGAGGGCATGATAGGCCTGAGGACTCCTGGGTCCCTGACCATGTTCCCAGCAGCCCTTGAGTTAAACAGGTGGGAGGAGAAAGGGAGCAGCCCCCTCCCCCCACAGATGAGCAAGAGTAGAGGGGCTGAGAGCTTGGAAGCCCCCAAGACTCGTTCTCAGCAGCATTGCCAAGGGGCCAAGGGGTTAGAAATGCAGATGCTCAGGCCTCCACTCCAGACCTATCGACCGCGTGGGGACCCATGAATCCGTGTAGACAAGGGCTGCAGGTGACTGTGACGCATGCTAGACTTTGAGAGCCCCTACCCTAAGGGGAATGAGGGGCCATGACAGTTGCCCACTGCCCTGCCAGGCAGAGCTTTGCGGTGCTCCGTGGGGCTGTCCTGGGACTGCAGGATGGAGGGGACAATGATGATGCAGCAGAGGCCAGTCCTGAGCCAGCAGAGGAGCCCCCGAGTGAGGAGGAGCTCCGCGGGGACCAAACAGACTTCGGGCAAGGATCCCAGAGTCCCCAGAAACAGGAGGAGCAGAGGCAGCACCTGCACCTCATGGTGCAGCTGCTGAGGCCGCAGGACGACATCCGCCTGGTGAGGGCCCGTCTGGAGCTCCGGGGAGTGGGGGGAAGAGACACGCCTGAGGGCAGAATGAAGCCCTGTGTATGTGTCTGCTTGGGGAGCAATGGTGTGAGGGCAGGGGGCCGCCTGGGGAGTGTTGGGGTTACCCATACCCCAGTGACCCTGCTGTTTCAGGCAGAGATGTTTTGACAGGGCGAGGTCATGGCTGCAGGTCTCTGGAAGGGAAAGAACAGGGGAGGTTTGTCCTGTGTGAGCCAATAGGGCCAAATTAGGTCCAAGAGGTGGGAATTCCAGAGGCATGTTTCTCCTCAACCGCGGTAGAAGACTTTCCTGATGACGTGAGCTGTCCCTAAATGGACCAGTGCACAAGGCAGGCTTGCTGGACACCCACTGGGGGCGGGTGTGCTAGAGGGACCCAGGCAGAGAGGAGGAGGATTCCAGCCCCATGGAGAAAGGGAATCCAGGTGGAGCTGGAGCGCTCGTGCTTAAATGCTTGTGGAGACAGCTCGCCGTCCTCAGCAAGACGTGGCAAACAAGATGCAGTGAATCTTTTGTAAAACTGAATTTACAACAGAAGTATCATCCCCTATCTGAGACTTTGTCCTTAACATTTCTTGGTGATAAACATTTCTCAAATGAAATGATAGCAATGGCAAGTGACAGGGTTTAAAAAAAAAAAAAACCGGCCGGGTGCAGTGGCTCAAGCCTGTAATCCCAGTAGTTTGGGAGGCTGAGGTAGGCAGATCACGAGGTCAGGAGATCGAGACCATCCTGGCTAACACGGTGAAACCCCGTCTCTACTAAAAATACAAAAAATTAGCCGGGCGAGGTGGCGGGCGCCTGTAGTCCCAGCTACTCAGGAGGCTGAGGCAGGAGAATGGCGTGAACCCGGGAGGTGGATCCTGCAGTGAGCCGAGATCGCGCCACTACACTCCAGCCTGGGCGACAGAGCAAGACTCTATCGCAAAAAAAAAAAAAAAAAACAAAACAAAAAAAAAACCTCCTTCTTGCTGGGCACAGTGGCTCACATCTGTAAATCCCAGCACTTTGGGAGGCTGAGAAGGGAGGATTGCCTGAGTCCAGGAGTTCAAGACCAGCCCAAGAAACATAGGGAAGATCTCATCTTAACAAAAAACTTAAAAATTATCTGGGCATGGCGGCATGGGCCTGAGGTCCCAGCAACTTGGGAGGCTGAGGTGGGAGGATCATGTGAGCCTGGGAGTTCGGGGCTACAGTGAGCTGTGATGGTGCCACTGTACTCCAGCCTGGGCGACAGAATGAGACCCTATCTCAAAACAAAAACAAAAACAACCTCCTTCCTCAGCAGAAACAAAAAATGTGCAACCTATGTCAGTCCCATTCCCGGCTTTTCCCCACACAGTCCCTCTTTACCCACTGATTTTATGTCTGGGAAGAGGGGGGATGGGAGAGGAAGGAGCAGGGTCAGCACTGTTCTGGGCCTGGGGTGTCTAGGTGGGGAGCAGGGTCCTTGGGGCCACTGTGACCCTGGGTTCCTCATCTCCCCCAGGCAGCTCAGCTGGAGGCAGCCCGGCCTCCCCGGCTCCGCTACCTGCTGGTAGTTTCTACACGAGAAGAAGGTCTGAGCCAGGATGAGACAGTCCTCCTGGGCGTGGATTTCCCTGACAGCAGGTTCGAGCAGGGAGAGGAAAGGAGGGGCAAAGAGGTGAGGGATGGGGTGACAATGGCTTTCCCTCTGTCCCCTGCCAGCTCTCCCAGCTGCACCCTGGGCCTGGTCTTGCCCCTCTGGAGTGACACCCAGGTGTACTTAGATGGAGACGGGTAAGCAATGGCAACTGGAGGTGGGGGCAGGAGGGTGGAATAACTGAATGTGACGGATGTGACGGGGCCTGGGCACCGGGGTACAGTAGAACTTTAGGCTACGACTCTGGGGCCTGCTCCCAGCTCCACATCAGATTCACCGTGATCCTGAGCGAGGCACCTGACTCCTAGGCCTCGGCTTCCTGTACCCTGCAAAAGGCTGGGTTCTCTGTCGCAGAGCCGGGAGTCTGGCCTCACCTGCACCTGGTCTCCTGCAGGGGCTTCAGCGTGACGTCTGGTGGGCAGAGCCGGATCTTCAAGCCCATCTCCATCCAGACCATGTGGTAAGGACAGAGACTGCCTGGACTCAGGCCAGCCTCTCCTTCGAAGGAGGCTGCAGGGCCTGGGGAAGGGCAGCAAGGGAACAGTGTGACCCAGCCTCTCCTTCTGTCTCAGGGCCACACTCCAGGTATTGCACCAAGCATGTGAGGCAGCTCTAGGCAGCGGCCTTGTACCGGGTGGCAGTGCCCTCACCTGGGCCAGCCACTACCAGGAGAGACTGAACTCCGACCAGAGCTGCCTCAATGAGTGGACGGCTATGGCCGACCTGGAGTCTCTGCGGCCTCCCAGTGCTGAGCCTGGCCGGTCAGTGTGTGGAGGGGAGGGACTAGGTGGAGGGGGAAGGCAGGATAATGCAGTGGGGGGCATGGTGGGGAGGGGAAAGGGCCCCTTGACTGAGGGGCTCTGCTCCCAGGTCCTCAGAACAAGAGCAGATGGAGCAGGCGATCCGTGCTGAGCTGTGGAAAGTGTTGGATGCCAGCGACCTGGAGAGTGTCACTTCCAAAGAGGTGGGCAGGGGGCCTGGGGACCGAGTCCCCTCCGGCAGGGGCCGCAAGCTTGCCTTTCCTGGGAGCCCTCCCCACCTTGCCTGTCTCCAGTCCTGAGCCATTCCTGGATGCCTTGGCCTTGGCCCTAATTCATCTAGATGGGACAGGGTGCTGTCCTCAGAGGTCCCAGAGGGAAGGTGGCAGGTTGGGCACTAGGAAAGCCCCAGCCTCTCTTGCCCTGGGCTCTGCCTGCAGATCCGCCAGGCTCTGGAGCTGCGCCTAGGGCTCCCCCTCCAGCAGTACCGTGACTTCATCGACAACCAGATGCTGCTGCTGGTGGCACAGCGGGACCGAGCCTCCCGCATCTTCCCCCACCTCTACCTGGTGAGCTGCAGCCAGGCCTGGGCCATGGGGACCGCTGGCAGCTGCGAGGGTGGTGGGCCAGGAGCAGAGGCTGGAGGAAAGGGGAAATGTGCTGTTCCCTCTCTCCCAGGGCTCAGAGTGGAACGCGGCAAACCTGGAGGAGCTGCAGAGGAACAGGTAGGGCGATGAGCCCCTCGGGCCACCCACCCCATCTTCCCTTCTCCTGGCCTCCCCGCATTGGGTGGTAGCCAGCTTAAAAAACCTCTGGACCACCCTCAGCAGCTGCTAGCTCTGCTTGTAACTCTGTCCTGGGGCTGTTGCCCTGGTGTGGGCTTCCAGGTGGGGACAGGAGACCCGCTGGCCAGCCCCCGCCCACTCTCCTCCCCTCCCCACACTGCGAAACAAGGACAGAAACAAAGGGACTCAGCCACGCCAAGACGAGAAGCAGCAGAGCCTCCTGCTGTAACTGCCTTGGACAAGCAGAAAAAGGCTCCTTTTGCGTGCGCCTGTGGTCCCAGCTACTCGGGAGGCTGAGGCAGGAGGATTGCTTGAGCCCTGGAGATTGAGGCCGCAGTGAGCTGTGATCATGCCACTGCACTCCAGCCTGGGCAACAGAGAGAGACCCTGTCTCTAAAAAAATAAGAAAAAAGAAAGAAAGAAAAAGGCTTTTCTCCACCTTGCCCTGTCTCAGGGAAGAAGGAACTGCCCTTCTCCCTGTGGGGACCTGGCTGCCTGCTCTGACAGGTACCTGTCATCTGCCCACCATGGGCTTCTAGGAGACCTGCTGTAGCCCCTGCCACCCACTGCTGCAGACCCATCCACTCTCAGCTTAGTTCAAAAGCTGTTCTCTAACTCATTTCCGAGAATAACAGAAGGGCTGGAGTTGCAATTGACCCAGCTGTCTGGACCAGAAGGGGAAACAAGCCCAGCAGGGTAAAATGATTGGTCCAAGGTTGCAGCCAGCTGACAGCTGGGTCACTTCTCCTCCCACTGTCACTGCTGCCTCCATCTGACTTGAAACTCAGAGCTAAAGAGAGGCTCAGGGGCTGCCAGGTCCGATGGCCAATGGGCCTGGTACCTCTGCCCACGTCAGCCTGGCCTTGGGCCCTCTGGGACAGGGTCACCCACATCTTGAACATGGCCCGGGAGATTGACAACTTCTACCCTGAGCGCTTCACCTACCACAATGTGCGCCTCTGGGATGAGGAGTCGGCCCAGCTGCTGCCGCACTGGAAGGAGACGCACCGCTTCATTGAGGCTGCAAGGTTGGTCTCCTGGCTTTGCTGCCCGCTCCACTGTGGCTTCAAGCGGCCCCCAGTGCCCTCCTCCTGCCCACTCTGCCATCAGCTGTGCCATTCCTTCCAGCCCTCGGTGTCCTTCCCTCCTTCTCCTCTACTCTCAGTTGGTTGTGAGCCCTTTACCTGCTCTCCCCTGCAGGAGGCGGGGTCCTTCATGGTGAGGGGAGGGTGCTGAACCTGGCCTGCTTTCACAGAGCACAGGGCACCCACGTGCTGGTCCACTGCAAGATGGGCGTCAGCCGCTCGGCAGCCACAGTGCTGGCCTATGCCATGAAGCAGTATGAATGCAGCCTGGAGCAGGCCCTGCGCCACGTGCAGGAGCTCCGGCCCATCGCCCGCCCCAACCCCGGCTTCCTGCGCCAGCTGCAGATCTACCAGGGCATCCTGACTGCCAGGTATGGGATGGGAGCGAGTGGCAGGGGGTGAGTAGGTGGGTTTGCTGGGGGTGGCTGCTGGGTCACTCAGAGCTGACTCAGGGCCACCTCCTCACAGCCGCCAGAGCCATGTCTGGGAGCAGAAATTGGGTGGGGTCTCCCTAGAGGAGCGCCCAGGCCCTGAAGTCTCTACACCATTCCCACCTCTTCCGCCAGAACCTGGGGGTGGTGGGGAGGAGAAGGTTGTGGGCATGGAAGAGAGCCAGGCAGCCCCAAAAGAAGAGCCTGGGCCACGGCCACGTATCAACCTCCGAGGGGTCATGAGGTCCATCAGTCTTCTGGAGCCCTCCTTGGAGCTGGAGAGCACCTCAGAGACCAGTGACATGCCAGAGGTGAGGCTGGGGCTGCAGGAGCTCATCTTGCAGGGGTGGGGGCCATAAGGAGGGAGATGGGGAAAGACCAGGATGGGCGTTTGACTGCAGACCTGAGCAGGGCGTACCTGGGCTAGGTCTGTCCCGCCCATGCCAGGTGTCCTAGGAGGACCCAGGGGGCCTGGTCCCAGCCTCCTTCACAGTCAGCCGAGTACCTCTTAGCACCCGGCGTCTCCAGCCTGTCCCATGAGTACCCCTGAAGACGGGGACCAGCCACGTCCTGGGCCCCTGAGAGCAGCTGAGATGCAGTGAGGGCAGGCGGAGGCACTGTAGGCACAGGCTGGAGAGGGGTCACAGGGGCAGGGCAGGAAGCAGCGCCTGTTTCCAGGGCTCCTGGGTGAGCCAGCCCTGGCCGGGGTCACGGGCAGGTTCCAGCCTGACCACAGGACTAGCTGTCTAAGGGGCAGGGCTGCCTCCCCAGGCCATGAGCTCCACAGGCCCCTGCTGGCCCTGGGGGCGATCTCTAACCCCATGGTGGGGAGGCTAAATTAATCTCTGAAGCCCCTCCCAGGTCTGAGGAGCAGCACCTCAAAGGATGGGGTGGGGAGGAGTCTGCGAACTCACGCCGCCCAAGTCCTGCCTAAGTGAGCACCCTTGACGCTCAGTGCTGCGGGCACAAGCCTAAGACTGGGAGCCAGGCCCTGTCTGGGACTCAAGGCCAAATGGCTGACTTGGAGGAAGGAGCATCCACTGAGGGCAGGAACATTTGGGAGAGGCTTCCTGGAGGAGGTGTGGGTGGGGAAGGATAGGGAGGCGTGGCGGGTTGATGGGCGGGTATGGGTGTTGCTAAAGGCAGGAGGTCCTCACCCGGCACCGGACACACGCATCCACCCAGCCCAGCTCAGGGGCTGGTGCTGGCACGGGTTTCACCTGCCGGCTGCCTATGCAAAGGCAGAGGAAGGATAGGAGGGGAGGAGGGCAGGGAGGCCTGGGTCTCCAGGGAGCTGAGGAGGGCTTCTGGGGGCCAAAAGGAAGCTACAAGCAGGTAGGAGCGGGGCAGCAGGGCTGGGGTGTTGTCCTCCCTCCTGGGGAAGCGTGGCTGTGGACAGCTTGGCTTTTGGCGTGCGTGCCACAAACATTCCGGCCCTCGCCTCCTCCCAGCTCTGTGCTTGGCACCCCTGCCCCAGATCTTCCCAGCTCTGTGCTTGGGCGCCCCTGCCCCGGAAAGGCCTCCCATGGCTTCCGTATCCTCACACCTGTCCAGGTCTTCTCTTCCCATGAATCTTCACATGAAGAGCCTCTGCAGCCCTTCCCACAGCTCGCAAGGACCAAGGGAGGCCAGCAGATGGGCAGGGGGCCTCAGCCTGCCCTGAAGTCCTGCCAGTCAGTGGATACCCTCCAGGGCACTGCCCTGGTGGCCAACCGGACCCAGGCCTTCCAGGAGCAGGAGCAGGGGCAGGGGCAGGGGCAGGGAGAGCCCTGCATTTCCTCTACGCCCAGGTCCCGGAAGGTGGTGAGGCAGGTCAGCGTGCATGACAGCAGAGAGGAGGGCGAGGCCTGAGCCCTCACACACACCCACATTCCCCTAGACACTAAATAGAGGATCTACAACTCCTTGGAGAAACACCCTCACGTCTGTCGCCGCACACATTCCTCTCAGCTCCGCCCCACACCCGTCACTACAGCCTCACCTCCCACCCGTCACCACGGCCTCACCTCCCACCCCTGTCACTACAGCCTCACCTCCTACAGCCTTAAGTCCTAGACCCACGTCCGCCTGTCCAAGGGCTCAAGACTTTCTAACTGGGACGTGGTAGAGGGACTGAAGGTGCCTTTGGGGGCAACAGCACCCTAGTTTCATTCTCAACTCTAGCCCTGAACACTCACCTGTGTCACAGAATGAAAACAGAGCTTCCAGTGCAAAAAGGGTCATGCCTCCCACCCCCACCCCCTCCCTGCACCTCTTATCCTCTCCCAGTTCATTCCTGGAACCAGCCAGGCCAGGCAACCAGTGGCCCCCAAAGGCAGGCGGGATCCTCAGGCCCCAGCCATGGGAGGCTGGAAGGGCTGGCAGGTCGCTTCCCTCGTCCACCTCGACCGGTCCAGGTCTTTGCTGCTGTCCCCAGACCTCCTGTGACACCACGCCAGATCACAGGGCACCAGGCCAGAGATAGTGTTCTTTTTGTCCTTTCTGGCCTCTGGCTAGTCAGTTTTTCATAGCCTTATAGTATCTGGCTTTGTACTGAGAAATAAAACACATTTTCATATTTGGTTATTTTCAATGTGATGATGAAGCTGTCTGTGTTGCAGTCAGACCCTTCTCTGCTGGCCGGGGAGGGTGGCCGCTCCTTCCTCCCAGCAGTCTCCTCACAATTCCCAGGTGGCTTGTGACAGACCTATCTGGGGGAGTGCCGTGTTTGGGCGTGGCATGGGAGGAAGATTGGGTAAGAGAAGAGAGGAGGTCAGTGCTATCTCCCCATCTCCTGGGGCAGGGCCTGGTAAATATGACCTGCTCACACCCGCTCAGACAGGTCGGGCAAGGGAACAAGTCCTCAGCGGGCAGCAGGCATGCGGCTCCACTGTGAGAGCTGGAAGGGGTTACTCACCAGGAAGTGCCTACCTGGACAGGACCAAACCTGTTCCAAAAGCGAAGCCTCCTTGGGACACTCGGCGCCAGGTTCTCTGGCATGTTCTGGGTCCCAAGAATCACCTTCCTCCTGCTACAAAGCAAAGGGCCTGACTTTCCAAGCCAGGCTATTGCTGCCTGGGAAGAAGGACCCTTGGTGACGCTTCCCCTCCTGCCCAGGGGTTCCTTCTGCTCAACTTTAGTGTCCAAGAAGAGTTAGTCGTTCCATCTTTTTTTCCTTTTTTTGAGACAGTCTGGTTCTGTTGCCCAGGCTGGAGTGCAGTGGCACGATCATGCCTCAGTGCAGCCTTGAATTCCCAGGCTGAAGAGACCCTCTCACTTCAGCCTCCTGAGTAGCTGGGACCACAGGCACGCACCTAGCTAAGTGGCTGTATCTTTGTCATTTCCTGTTTTTTTTTTTTTTTTTGAGACAGGGTCTTGCTGTGTCACCCAGAATAGAGTGCAGTGATATGATCTTGGCTTTCTATAGCCTCAACCTCCCGGGCTCAAGAGATCCTCCTGCCTCAGCCCCTGAGTAGCTGGGACTACCTGCACATGCCACCATGCCTAGCTAATTTTTATCTTTTATTTTTTGTAGAGACAGGGTTTTACCATGTTGCCTAGGCTGGTCTCGAACTCCTGGGCTCAAGCGATCCACACATCTCGACCTCTCAAAGTGTTGGGATTACAGGCGTGAGCCACTGCGCCTGGCCCATCTTTGTCACTTCTATCCCTCTTCCCAAGATTATGTATGCTGTCTGCTCTATGATACACTACCCTGGTCTGGGGAAGGGGCCGGATTCAACTCCTTCCCTCAAAGCAGTCCTCAGAGATGGGAGCTGGCACCAAGCATTCTCAGTGACTGAGACTTCACGCCCAGTTTTAAGAATGAATCTCTCACCCAGGCCCTGGTGGGACTCCCAGCACTGCTCTAACCCTGAAGTGCACAGTGGCAGGAGACTTGGATTTAGCCCCAGCTTCACCACTTATGAATTACTTTGCTTTGAGTCTCTGTTTCTTTCTGTAAAATAAAGGGATTAGACCTGGAAATCCCCAAGTACCCCTCTTCACTTTGATGTATTTTATTTTATTATTTATTATTTATTTATTATTGAGTACAGTGGGGTGATCTCAGCTCACTGCAACCTCTGCCTCCCAGGCTCAAGACATCCCACCTCAGCCTCCTGAGTAGCTGGGACTACAGGGCCACCACGCCTGGCTACACTTTGATACATTTTAACAATACATGCTATCTAGACATTGCTAGAACTTAGCCTCTACCTCCCTTCCAGAAGAGGAATCCTTGGCACCTATCAGGGTGGTATGCCTAAGGGTCACAAGATGTGGGGTACAGGGAAGCTAGTTCTGATTCTTTTTTTTTTTTTTTTTTTTTTGAGACGGAGTCTCGCTCCCAGGCCGGAGTACAGTGGCGCTATCTCGGCTCATTGCAAGCTCCGCCTCCTGGGTTCACGCCATTCTCCTGCCTCAGCCTCCCGAGTAGCTGGGACTACAGGCGCCCGCCACCGCGTCCAGCTAATTTTTTGCATTTTTAGTAGAGACGGGGTTTCACCATGTTAGCCAGGATGGTCTCGATCTCCTGACCTCGTGATCCGCCCACCTCGGCCTCCCAAAGTGCTGGGATAACAGGTGTGAGCCACCGCCCCCGGCCTAGTTCTGATTCTTGATCCATCCTGCTGAGCAAACACTGGGGGCTACCCCCCATTCTGTGGCCAACTAGGAGTCCTACCCAGGCTGCCCTTTCAGTATTCCTAGCCAAGGGCTGCAGATGGGTGGGTGGTGGTGAGAGTGTCCGGGGAAGCCAAGGCCAGGCCCTGCCCTCCTGCAACCTGTGCATCTCAGAAGGCAGGTCCAATCAGGAACTCAGAGCTGTGGGGCTCACTAGAATCCAGGAGGATTCTAAGAAGTAAGAAGTCAGCAAACAGGGAAATGAAGACTGGAGGGGAAACTGCATCAAAAATACAGACAAGAGGGTGCGGGGTGTGGTGGCTCAGGCCTGTAATCCCAGCACTTTGGGAGGCTGAGGCAGGTGGATTACTTGAGCCCAGGAGCTCCAGACCAGCCTGGGCAACATGGTGAAACCCCATCTCTACAAAACAAAACAAAACCTACAAACAATTAAGAACCCCATGGGCTGGTTGCGATGGCTCACGCCCGTTAATTCCAATACTTTGGGAGGCTAAGGTGGTTGGATCACCTGAGGTCAGGAGTTCGAGACCAGCCTGGCCAATATGGCAAAACACTGTCTCTACTAAAAATACAAAAATTAGCTGGGCATGGTGGTGTGCGCTTGTAATCCCAGCTATTTGGGAGCCCGAGGCAGGAGAATTGCTTGAACCTGGGAGGCAGAGGTCGCAATGAGCCGAGATTGCGCCATTGCACTCCAGCTTGGGTGACAGAGCGAGACTCTGTCTTCAAAAAAAAAACAAAAAAAAAACAAAACCCTATGTATACACAAAGCTCACACAAATTGCTAAAGGGGCAAAAAATAATAAAGAAGGATATAAAATGAAAAGTAAATCTCACTCCTACTCTGTCCTCCAGTCCTTCATGTCTACTCAGGCAATGACTTGTTACCAGCTGCCTTCAAGGCCCTCCAGGTACCCCATGCTTATGTAATCAAATATATTGGCATGTGTATTTTTTAAAAATACAGACAATAGCACGTTAACATACTATTCTACACTTTGAAAATTTGTCCATATCACAGAGTTCCACATCGGTACCGTGGTGTTATATATACATTGGTTTTCATCCAGGGCTCCTGGCTCATAACCCTCATAGCCCTTGTTCAGTCTTTTGTTCTAATGTTGAGTGTGTCAGGCCTCAGGAGCAGGTCGTAGGAAACAACCTCTTGACATTCTGCCCTCCTTTCCCCGGCCCCAAGGCAGGGCTCTACTGTTCCCCCTCACTTTCAGATTGTAGGTTATAAGATCCTCCCCAGAGAGACCCTCCTCCTCACCCTATGCCCTGGTGTAAGGAATGCTGATGTCATGAAGCTTCCATTAAAAATCCAAGAAGACTGGCTTCTTGGAGCTCTGGGTAGCTGACCATGTGCAGGTTCCTCAACTGTGGTGCACCTAGGGAGGGCATGCACACTCCGCACCCTCCCCCATGCCTCACCCGACACATCTCTTCATCTTTATCCTTTGTAGTATCCTTTATAATAAGCCACTAAACCTAAGTGTTTCTTTGAGTGCTGTGAGCTGTTCCAGCAAATTAATCAAACCCAAAGAGGGGATCGTGGGAACCCCAACTTGAAGCTGGTCAGGCAGAAGTTCTGGAGGCCTGGACTTTTGACTGGGGTCTGAGGGGAGGGAGATGCAGTCTTGGGGGCTGAGCCCTCAACCTGTGGGATCTAACACTATCTCCCGGTAGACAGAGTTGGAACTGAATTGGGGGCCACCCAGTTGGTCTGTTGCTTGGTGTGTGGGGAGAAAAACCCCATATATATATATATATTTTTTTTTTTGAGATGAAGTCTCACTTTTGTCGCCCAGGCTAGAGTGCAATGGCGCAATCTTGGCTCACTGCAACCTCCACCTTCCAGGTTGAAGCGATTCTCCTGCCTCAGCCTCCCGAGTAGCTGGGATTACAGGTGCCCACCACCATGCCTGGCTAATTTTTTTTTTTTTTTTGTATTTTTAGTAGAGATGGGGGTTTCACCATGCTGGCAAGGCTGGTCTCTAACTGCTGACCTCAGGTGATCCACCCGCTTCGGCCTCCCAAAACGCTAGGATTACAGGTGTGAGCCATTGTGCCTGGCCAACCCAATACCTTTGGTCACCAAAGTTTTATGTGTTGATAATTGTGATGGTATGAGAGCAGACGAAAAACACCATTTGAGTTTCCCCCCCAAATAGTACATAAAAGATTTGCCTCATTTAAAAAATAACCACACATGTTCTATTTTATGGACTCCATCAGTTAAGTGGTCATTTATTGATGAACATTTAGGTTGTTTGAGGGTTCCCCCCCATTCCAGGTAATGCTTTATAAAGCATCCTTGTGGCCAGGTGCGGTGGCTCACGCCTGTAATCCCAGCACTTTGGGAGGCCGAGGCGGGCGGATCATGAGGTCAGGAGATTGAGACCATCCTGGCTAACACGATGAAACCCCGTCTCTATTAAAAATACCAAAAATTAGCCGGGCATGGTGGCGGGCGCCTGTAGTCCCAGCTACTAGGGAGAATGGCGTGAACCCGGGAGGCAGAGCTTGCAGTGAGCCGAGATAGTGCCACTGCACTCCAGCCTGGGCGACAGAGAGAGACTCCATCTCAAAAAAAAAAAAAAAATTCTTTTTTTTTTTTTGTGCCACAACGCTGGCTAATTTTCGTATTTTTAGTAGGGGGAGGGGGGGGGGTCTCGCCATGTTGCCCAGGCTGGTCTCGAACTCCTGACCTCAGGTGATCCACCCCCTCCGTCTCCCAAAGTGCTGGGATTACAGACGTGAGCCACCGCGCCTGCCCCAATACCATCGTTTTCTAGAAATGAGGAAACTGAGGCTCAGAGAAGTAACTACTAATCTCTAACAGAACCGGAATCAGATCCTAGGTTTCTAGATTCTCATTCCAAGAGCCTAACTCGGGAGCGGGGAAGGTCGCTCCTGGGTAGTCAACTGACTGCACAGTTCCGCCCAAGGCGGGACCTGGATCCAGAAGTGCTCGGAGCTCGCGGGTGGGAGGATCAGGATGACTGCTGCTCCCGGAGCCCGATTTCAACTCCTACCGGGCATAAGAGCCTCTCAGCAGCGCGAGGGTTCGCCCAGTCTGGACCTGGAACCCCTGCAGCACGACCGTCGCGCGCTTCCCTCCGGAACCAGCTCCCACCGTCAGAGCCCCCTCCCTCGGCCGCTCTGGGCTCAGCCCAGGCTGGGGCGGGGCCTCGGAAGCAGCTGCCCTCGCCCTAGCCAGGGCGGCCCCTCGTTAGGCCAAGTTTTCAAACGGCAGAATCAATCGCGCTGAAGAGACTATGCCTCCTTCTCTTCACTCCGCATCCCAGACGCCTCAGAGAAACTACTTTTCAGACCTTCGCGGCCTCTCCTGCGCCCTCAGCGCCCGGGAGCTGGGTACCCGGGCTTGGCCACATCGACCGCAACGTTCGCGCGCCACCTTGTGTCCATTCCTTTAGCCTCCAGGGACAACCCGGAAACCACGTTTCCCAGCGTGCCGAGCGCCTCTGCGCAGGCGCAAAGAGTTTCCCTCGTTGCCATGGGAACTTCTCCCCTTCTAGAGTCCCCGCCGCTTGACTCGGCGAAGCGCGAAGGTGTTGTTTCTTCCTGAGGTGCGCTGGGGCTGGGACCCGGTCTGCAGAAGGTCCACGGGGCGGCGGAGGGGGATTGAGGAGAGGAGACCAAGCCGGCCTTGCCTCCGGGACCAGCGCTTCCAAATTCTCTGGGGGCGTCCCGGCGCGCACACGCTCCTGAGGCCTCGGCGTTCTGAGGAAAGGGGCTGGCGTGGCGACCCGGGTCCTCCAGGCCGCGATCCAGCTGTGGCCTGCGAAGCCCCGCTCGCCCGCGCCAGCGTCTTGTCACCCCAAGCCGAGGGCCTGCGCGCAGCCGACAGGTACTCCCGGGTGCTGGCAGCCCACGGGGAGGGTTCGCAGCGCAGGTGAACGCGGAGGTAGAATCAGACAGGACAGTGAGTGCGCCCAGGGCTGGATCTGGCTCAGCCGCTGGTGGATTCGAAACCTGGGAGGCCCCCAGGCCCGGTGGGCTTCAGTTCCCCCGCTCTGTAAAATGGGGCTTGGACTGGAATTCTAGGGTCCATTGCGATTCTGTTGCAGAGCAGCCCCTGGCTCTGTGTGACCTACGAGTTTCTTCCTCTGTAAAATACGGAGGCTGACACCGATGATCCCTAACGTCTCTTCCTACGGTGCAGTATGTTACACACTGCTGGCTCCATTGCCCCTTATTGCACCCCAAGTGCAAGAAGAAAGAAGGGGACCTGGGATGATCTGAGGAAGACTCTCAGCTTGGGATCTAGAGTCAGAGAAACTTGGGTTTGTGACTTTGGGCAAAGTTATGACATCTCTTGAGACTCAGCTTCTTCATTTGCAAGATTGGGGATAATGTTAATACTACCTCAGGTTTTTGAGGATTAAATGAGATGACGCATGTAAGTTTTTAGCCCAGGGACTGCATAGAGGAACTGCTATCCCAGGTCCCAGCTACCGTTTCTGATAATTTCTACAACAGTCCCTAGCCACCGTAAGACCTTTTCTTAATTTTTGAATTCACTTTACTTCTGGGCAAGTTCATTCTCCTAAGCAGGACGGTTTTTTGCTTTTTGTTCGTTTGTTTGTTTTGAGACAGGGTCTCACTGTCACCCAGGCTGGAGTGCAGTGGCGTGATCTCTGCTCACTGCAACCTCCTCCTCCTGGGTTCAAGTGATTATCGTGCCTCAGCCTCCTGAGTAGCTGGGACTACAGGCGTGTGCCATTGCTCCCGGCTAATTTTTGTATTTTTTGTTAGAGATGGGGTTTCACCATGTTGGCCAGGCTGGTCTCAAACTCCTGGCCTCAAGAGATCTACCCGCCTCGGCTTCCCAAAGTGTTGGGATTACAGGCGTGAGCCATCACACCTGGCTAGGCAGGATGGTTTTATTTTTTATTTTTATTTTTTTGCACACAAAACAATAAACATTTTCTAAAAGTACATACAAACAAAAAGATGCATATCAAACATATTAGGAAGGTTGCACATGGGAAGACGGGGAATAGAGATGAGGGGTGGGAATTAAAGAAAATAAATGAGAGAGGGACTTTGTATGGATCAATGATAATAACTCAATCCTTTATTTGACAAAGAAGAAGGAGAAGGAAGAGGAAGAAAAAGAAAGTGGGATAAAGGATCGGAAAGGGAGGAAAATAGAAAAAATTAGAGTATGACTCCAGGGTAGACCTGTTTTGTTGTCGCTTGGTTGGTTGGTTGGTTTGTCAGTTGTATTTTTCATATGTTTCGCCATGTTGGCCAGGCTGGTCTCGAACTCCTAGCCTCAAGTGATCAACCTGCCGCGGCCTCCCAGAGTACTGGGACTACAGGCGTGAGCCACCACGTCCAGCCCCCACATTGCTTCTGGCCTCTGTGGTAGACCTCCCAGACGGGGCAGCCGGGCAGAGGCACTCCCCACATCCCAGATGGGGCGGCCGGGCAGAGGCACTCCCCACATCCCAGATGGGGCGGCCTGGGGCGGCCGGGCAGAGGCACTCCCCACATCCCAGATGGGGCGGCCAGGCAGAGGTGCTCCTCACTTCCCAGACGGGGTGGCCGGGCAGAGGCGCTCCTCACATCCCAGACAATGGGTGGCCGGGCAGAGGCGCTCCTCACTTCCCAGACAGGGCAGCCGGGCAGAGGCGCTCCCCACTTCCCAGACGGGGCGGCCGGGCAGAGGCGCTCCCCACCTCCCAGACGGGGCGGCCGGGCAGAGGCGCTCCCCACCTCCCAGACGTGGCGGCCGGGCAGAGGCGCTCCGGGCAGAGGCGCTCCTCACCTCCCAGACGGGGCGGCCGGGCAGAGGAGCTCCTCATAACCCAGACGATGGGCGGCCAGGCAGAGACGCTCCCCACCTCCCAGACGGGGCGGCGGCCGGGCAGAGGCTGCAATCCCAGCACCCTGAGAGGCCAAGGCAGGCGGCTGTGAGGCTGAGGCTGCAGCGAGCCAAGACCACTTCCACCGCACTGCAGCCCGGGCAACACGGAGCACCGAGTGAGCGAGCCTCCGTCTGCAGTCCCAGCACCTCTAGAGGCCGAGGCGGGCAGACCACCGGAGGTCAGGAGCTGGAGACCAGCCTGGCCGACATGGCGAAACCGCGCCTCCAGCCAAAGGAGAAAAACCAGGGAGGGGTGGTAGCGCGCACCGGCAATCCCAGGCAGCCCGCAGGCCAGGGCAGGAGAATCAAGGGAGCCGGACGCAGGGAGTCTGCAGCGAGCCGAGTGTACTCCAGCCTGGGCCACAGAGGGAAGAAAAGAAAAAGAAGGAAGAAAGAAAAAGGAAGGAAGGAGGGAGGGAGGAAGGAAGGAAGGAAGGAAGCAGGATGGTTTTATAGGCTGATTTTGATGGGGAAACTTGAGTCTTTTTACCCAAGGTTGGATGCTCGAGGCCAGTGTTTTGCCTCCCTTCAGCTGTAGGCTGAATTATAGCATTACCACACAGCATTTAGGGAGGATGCAGGCTTAATGCCACATAGTAGGGTGGATACTTAAGATTCATAGAGGATGTGAGTACTTATGATGCAAAAACAGCTGAATATGGAATTATGTATTTACATAAGACTGGTTACTTTCATGGTTATAAGGAATGCATAAGAATTCTATGCTGCTTTCATTGAGTTCAAGCTTTGTGTTAATTGAGAAAATTGTAACAAGGAGTTTTAAATTAATGAAAAAAACTATATATTTTAAAAATCTGGGAACATCCAATAATTTCACAAACAAGCCTTCATTTGTCCAACAAACATCTTTATATGGAAGCTATAGTCCATGAATTTTGGGGTTTTTTTGAGGCGGAGTCTTGTCTCACTTTGTCTTTCAGGCTGGAGGGCAGTGGTGTGATCTCGGCTCACTGCACCCTCTGCCTCCTGGGTTCAAGCGATTCTCCTGCCTCAGCCTCTCAAGTAGCTGAGATTACAGGCACACGCCGCCATGCCTGGCTAATTTTTGTATTTTTAGTAGAGATGGGGTTTCACCATGTTGGCCAGGCTGGTCTTGAACTCCTGACCTCAGGTGATCTGCCCACCTCAGCCTCCCAAAATGCTGGGATTACAGGTGTGAGCCACCGCGCTTGGCTTTCCATGAATATTTTTTGAGCACCTACTGTGTACATGGAACTGTGCAGGGTGCTGTGAGGGATATGAAGATGTATAAGACACTCTCTCTGCCCTCAGGAAATACAGTCTAGTAGAGGAGATCAATTACGCATTTAAAACATATAAAATTCAAGTAGAAAGTGATGTGTCATAGAGCGGTCCAGGCTACTGCTCTGAAGATTCAGAGGCAGGAGAGATCACTGCTGAGTCACACTGTATAATGAGAGAATCAAGAAGACAGCTTTTGAACCTCCTAAAGCATGTAAACAATGTGGATATGCCAAGAAGTAGGGAAAAGATATTCTGGGCACCCATTCCATAGCTTTGAGATAAGTGAAGGAGAGCTATCTGCAGCCCTGATTAAATGGTGAGCTTCTGGGAGGCAGGGACTAGATTTTGGTCAGCGTTTTCCTCCCCTGATTGGCACATGGTTGCCATGGTAAATATTAGTGAACGAATAGGGGCTGCCAGTTTCCTGTGGAGAGGAATGGAGCTGTGGTCTCTATATTACCCTGAATCTCTTTTATTAGACTCACATGCTGTCTCAGAGCCATTCTTCTAGGGGAAGGAGGCGAATGGGCAGATGATTATGGGGCAAGGGCCATATTGTTGGCATCTTTAGTGCAGTACCAGCTGAGAGCCCAGGGAACAAGGTCTCATCAATGGATAGGGGGTTTGTGAGCCTCTTTCCCTGGAACTAAGGTGAAGAACCATGAGGGAAGGAAATGGAAGCATAGGACCATGCAGCAGTCCTCAGACCAGTGATGGACACTCCCTTGACTCTTGTGTCCATTCTTGGCTTTTCTTTTTCTTTTTCCTTTTTTTTTTTTTTTTTTTTTTTTCTCGGCTATCCGGGCTGTTGTCCAGGGGTGTGATCTCGGCTCACTGCAACCTTCGCCTCCCGGGTTCATGCCATTCTCCTGCCTCAGCCTCCTGAGTAGCTGGGACTATAGGCGCCCACCACCATACCCGGCTAATTTTTTGTATTTTTAGTAGAGACAGGGTTTCACCGTGTTAGCCAGGATGGTCTCGATCTCCTAACCTCGTGATCTGCCCGCCTCGGCCTCCCAAAGTGCTGGGATTACAGGTGTGAGCCACCGTGCCCGGCCATGGCTTTTCTTTTTCTATGGCTCCTTCCTAGGGAGATTTCTCTCCCATCTGTGACCCAGTTGGGAGTGAGAAACTGTGTCCGCCATGCCAGCAGATTGCCAAGGCCTGCCGCTGCTGCACAGGAAGGAAGCTGGCTTCAGCACACCATCTTCAGGCTGACTTCCAGGGCCCTGCCCTTCTCCAGTTCTGTCCAGGGCTGAACCTGCACTAGGAGCTAGCCTTGGAGGAGACCCCTTAGAGACAGGTGTCTAATGGCCTGTGGAGGGGAGAATGACCTCAGGAGCTGGGATAGCAAAAGTAGAAAAGGTTGAAAGGAGAATGGCTTCAGGACAGGGCAAATCCTCCCAAGTCCTGTTTAATTCATCCAAGGTCTAGATTCCCCCTGGAATCTTTTGTTGCTCAGAAGGTAGAGTCATCCTCAGAACAAGGAAGCTGGGGAGAGATTAAGCAGGTGCAACTAGACAGGGGATAGAGCACAACTGACTGTCCTTTTTGTCCCTAGATATGGGATGCTGGAGGATGTCTGGGGGCCACAAATGCTCCTTCTCCTGGAGACGCAACTCAAGGTGAGCCTTTATACCATCCTTCTGGCAGCCCGTGCTCTCTCTCCAGAGAACGGTTCTTCCTTTTCATCCTCCTTTCCCACTTCACTCCCGCTCCACGGGCCACAGGTAAGGGCCTGCAGGGTGTATCAGGATTTCCTTATAGCTAAGTGCATGTGAAGCCTGAGTAGCTCCAGGCCTGCTACTTGATAAGAGGTTATGACAGCCCAGTGCCCGCCATGGAGGCTTCTGTCCACCTACTTCAAGGGTGTTATGCATTGTGCTCCTATACAATTTACTAAGCATTGGCACTTACATGTGATCTCATTTGATCTCAACAGCTGTAAGGTCTTGTATTGTGACTTTCACTTTTCCACATGAGGGATCTGATTTCTTAGGTTGTAGGTCAAAGAACTAAATGATGCCACTGAGAGCAGTGATCTTTCCACCACCTCCATAATCACTGACAGGGTGCCATCTGCCTGCTAGTGAGAGCACGGTCCTAGGTTAACCTGAAACTGGACCAAGACTCTCCTTTTTTCCCATTTCAGCTAGAATTTCCTGCTCATTTTCCTCAGTGTCCTATCCCAGCACAGCTTCTCCCTGTCATTGGACATGTTTGATCTGAGTTTCTCACTCTGATGCCCTCAGTACATGCTGACTTGTTCTCAGGGCAGCAGGTCCCATCAGAGAGCTTGTCCTCTTCCCCTTGGTTCTGCCAGGTGCACCCTCTCCCAGATAGGCACCCTGGGTAGCTGTGAGACTTCAGGGGATTCTGTATCTGGGTTAGAGAACCAGGAACAGGAAAACTGTTTCCCCCACTGGGTGGGGAAGGAAGTTAGCAAAAGTTTGCCTGATGGGGTTGGCCTGGATAGTAATGCTACACCCTATGTGACCCCATCTCATTGGCACCCCTGGCAGAGCAGCTCAATGAGCCATAGAGGTAAAGGTGGAAGGTGAGTGTGGTAGGGAAGGTAAAGGCTCAGGCTAAAGGCTAAAGCAGGGTCCCACCTGCTGGCATAACTCAAGCCAGAGCCATGGAGGTGGAGGTGGGAGACAGGTTTGGGTAAAGGAGGATGCGCCTGGGGAGAGGGAGCTGGTTATATGCATCCTACATAATTTATCTTCATATGGCCTGAGAAGGCTTGGAGCTGGCCTGCTTTGCCCAGAACAGCAGCAGCCTGTCTTCCCAGGCAGCGCACACTGCTGTGCAGCTCCTCTCTTGGTTTGGCAGACCGACTCCCATCCTCTGATGGCCCTCGAGAGACCTTTTTCACACCCTCCACCCTGCCTGGTGGCTCAGCTAGATGCCTCCCCCAGCTCTGTCCGCCGTCTGAGATCTGATCATCCCAAATGTTCCTATGCCAGGCTGAACTCTGCCTTCTTAGAATGTCCTCACTCCTGCCAACCCAAAGCTCTTATTTTCAACACAGAAATGGGAAATTGGGAGGGAGGTTGAGTGCCATGGGGCCTAGAGTACGTGGTTTGGAGGCAACCAGTGGAATCATTTTGGGGTCAATGGGATGCCTGAGCTGATAAGCAGAGATCCCCCGCCCCTACTCCCGAATATCCCTGTGGTGGGTGGGGCTGTGTAGAGCAAAGCCTATATGCAGCAAGATCTGCAGGTGGTCCCCACTTGCCCACCCCACCATCCTGCTCCAGCTTCACCCTCACCTTCCACCTTCCACCTCAGCCCTGTTCATTCTTCTCTTCCCTCTTCCCTCTTTCTCTCCTCTCCTCCCTCTAGGAGGGAGTTCGAGACCAGCAGCAGCTGTTGACCCTCGGGGCACATATGCTTGCCTGGCCTATCTGCACTTGAGCTTCCTACGGGTGCCCATCTTGGCCTGCATGCTGCAGGACTTGTGCTTCTGGGCAGATAGCTCTGATTCTTCTCCTCTTCAAAAGGAAAAAGGACTCAGATTAGAGGAGAGGTTAGGGAAAGAAGACTTGGAACTACATGGAGGCTAGATAGGAAGGAACTAGGTTGAAGGGATGCTGTCAGAGAATAACTGAAGGCACCAGGAGCCCAGGGTAGCTGTAAGGGCCTAATGGTCCCTGGGACTGGGTTGTGGGGCCAGGTGAGGCTGGTCTGATGGAGAAGCTGTTCTTGGAAGGAGAATTCTGTTTCTGGCTAGACCCTTGTTTGAGTACAAGGAACTGTGAAGGATCCATTTGACAGGAAGCCTAGGATAAAACTAAACTCATTCTTTTTTCTTACAGCTCACCTCTGAGTCTTGAGCTCCAAACCAGCCCCTCCTGCTGACTTTTCCATTACCGCTAGTCTCCTTCCTATACCCAGATGTAAATCTCAGGGTAACTCTGACTTTCTACATTTAATCAATTATCAGATTCCGATAGTCCTCCACAAAACAGTTGCCTTTTGCCCCCACTTCCTTTACCCAGCCCAAGTCCCTGTTCCTACGCCTCAGCTACTGTGATAACCTTACAGCTGGTGATGCCCTTCAGTCTGTCCAGAGCACCTTAACTATGCAGACGTATTCATCCTTTTGCATGTGTTACTCCTATGCCTTTGGTGGTGCTCTCTATTGCCTGCCAAGTGCAGTACATTCAAGACTAGCCTGGACAACATAGTGAGATTCCCATCTCTACAAAAATATTTAAAAATTAGCCTGGGTGACAAAGTGAGACCCTGTCTCAAAAAAAAAAAAAAAAGAAGAAGAACAAGAAGAAAAAAGATAATGTGATTATTAGGCCAGGTGTGGTAGCTCATGCCTATAATCCCAACACTTTGGGAGGCCAAGGCAGGAAGAGCACTTGAGCCCAGGAGGTTGAGGCTATGGTGAGTAATGTTCTTGCCACTGCACTCCAGCCTCAGCGACAGAGTGAGAGCCTATTTGTAAAAAAAAAAAAAAAAAATGTTAAAAATTAACTGGGCACCCCAGGCGCGGTGACTCACACTTGTAATCCCAGCACTTTGGGAGGCTGAGGTGAGTGGATCACGAGTCAGGGGTTCGAGACCAGCCTGGCCAACATGGTGAAACCCCGTCTCTACTGAAAATACAAAAATTAGCCTAGCGTGGTGGCGAGCACTTGTAATCCCAGCCGCTTGGGAGGCTGAGGTAGGAGAATCGCTTGAACCTGGGAGGCGGAGATTGCAGTGAGCCGAGATCACGCCACTGCCCTCCAGCCTGGGCAACAGAGCGAGATTCCATCTCAAAAAAAAAATTTTTTTTTTAACTGGGCATACTGGTGCATGCCTATAGTCCCAGCTACTCAGGGGGCTGAGACAAGAGGATGGCTTGAGCCCAGGAGTTTGAGAGGCTGCAGTGAGCCATGATTGCACTGCTGCACTCCAGCCTGGATGACAGAGTGAGACACAGTCTCTAAAACACAACAAAAAATAAAAATGTGGTAAAATATACATAAAATTTACTATTTTGCCATTTTAAAGTATATAGCTGTGGCATTACGTGCATTCACAATGTTGTGTAACTGTGACCACTATCCATTTCTAGAACTTCTTCATCATCACAAACAGAAACTGTGTACCCATTGAATGATAGCTCCCCATTCCCCCCGGTAACCTCAATTCTACTTTCTGTCTGTGAATTTGCCTCTTCTAATTACCTCATATAAGTTGAGACACAAGCTGGGCGCAGTGGCTCACGCCTGTAATTCCAGCACTTTGGGAGGCCGAGGTGGGCGGATCACGAGGTCAGGAGATCGAGACCATCCTGGCTAAAACAGTGAAACCCCGTCTCTACTAAAAATACAAAAAATTAGCCGGGCGTGGTGGCGGGCACCTGTAGTCCCAGCTACTCGGGAGGCTGAGGCAGGAGAATGGTGTGAACCCAGGAGGCGGAGCTTGCAGTGAGCCAAGATCGCGTCATTGCACTCCAGCCTGGGCGACAGAGCAAGGCTCTGTCTCAACAACAAAAAAAAATTAAATAAATAAATAAATAAATAACTTGTTGAGTGGTAAGTTGAGACCATGTGAATATGCTTTTCCCCAACAATCTATCAGCCATTGGCCTTAGCATTAATAATCCTTGCCTAATTTATTTATTTCATTGTGTTTGTAATTTTTATTTATTTATTTCTTTAATTTTAGAGACAGGGTCTTGCTGTGTTGCCCAGGCTGGAGTGCAGTGACTATTCACAGGCGCAGCCATAGCGTAATACTGCCTCAAACTCATGGGCTCAAGTAATCCTCCTAATAATATGTAATATTTACAAATAGAATTTTTTTTTTTTGAGACGGATTCTTATTCTGTCGCCTAGGCTTGATTTCGGCTCACTGCAAGCACCACCCCCTAGGTTCATGCCTTTCTCCTGCCTCAGCCTCCCGAGTAGCTGGGATTACAGGCGCCCACCACCACGCCCAGCTAATTTTTTTGTTTTTTTAGTAGAGACGGGGTTTCATGGTGTTAGCCAGGATGGTCTCGATCTCCTGACCTCGTGATCCGCCCACCTCGGCCTCCCAAAGTACTGGGATTACAGGCGTGAGCCACCACGCCCGGCCGGAATTTTTTTTTTTTTTTTGAGATGGAGTCTCACTCTGTCACCCAGGCTGGAGTGTAATGGTGTGGTCTCAGCTCATTGCAACCTCCGCTTCCCGGGTTGAAGCTATTCTCCTGCCTCAGCCTCCTGAGTAGCTGGGGCTGCAGGCACAGTCCACTACACCTGGCTAATTTCTGTATTTTTAGTAGAGACGGGGTTTCACCATGTTGGCCAGGCTAGTCTCGAACTCCTGACCTTGTGATCTGCCGCCCCCCTCAGCCTCCCAAAGTGCTGGGACTACAGGCATGAGCCACCCGGCCTACAGATAGGATCTTTATAGAGGTGGTTTTTTTTTTGGATGGAGTCCCGCTCTATCACCCAGGCTGGAGTGCAATGGCGCGATCTCGGCTTGCTACACCCTCCGGCTCCCAGGTTCAAGCGATTCTCCTGCCTCAGCCTCTGGGACTACAGGCACACACCACCACACCTGGAGATATTTTATATTTTTAGTAGACATGGAGTTTTGCTGTGTTGGCCAGGCTGGTTTCGAACTCCTGACCTCAGATAATCCACCTGCCTCGGCCTCCCAAAGTACTGGGATTACAGGCGTGAGCCACCGCACTTGGCCTACAGAGGTTTTAAGTTAAAATGAGGTCTTAGAGTGGACCCAAATCCTCTATGACTGGTGTCCTCATAAGAGAAAATTCAGACATAGACACGTACAGAGGAAAGATGATGTGGAGACAGCCATCTGTAAGCCGAGGGGAGAGAACAGAACCTAGAACAGATCCTTTTCTCATGGCTCCCAAAAGGAATCAACCCTCTCAACACCTTGATCTCAGACTTCTAGCCCCCAGAACTGTGAGAAAATAAATTTCTGTTGTTTCAGCTACCCAATCTGTGGTTCTTTGTTATGGCAACCTGTCATAGTCTGTTGTGTGATGCTGTAACAGAATATCTGAGACTGGATAATTTATAAAGAACAGAAATTTATTCTGTCATAGTTCCAAAAGTGTTCAAGTCTTCTGATTGCACCTCACGTGGCAGAAGGTAGAAGAACAAGAGAGAATGAACTCTGTGTCTTCACATGGCAGAAAAGCAGAAGGGCAAGAGAGAGTGAACCTACTCCCACAAGCCCTCTTCATAGTGATATTAATCCATTCATGAGGGTGGAGTCTTCATGATCTAAAAAATCGTAAAAGACCCCACCTTCTAGGCTGGGCATGGTGGCTCACACCTGTAATCCTAACACTTTGGGAGGCCGAGGCAGGCTTATTACCTGAGGTCAGGAGTTCAAGACTAGCCTGGCCAATTTAGTGAAACCCTGTCTCTACTAAAAATACAAAAATTAGCCAAGCTTGGTGGCGCATACCTGTAATCCCAGCTACTCAGGAGGCTGAGGCAAGAAAATCACTTGAACCCGGGAGATGGAGGTTGTAAGGAGCTGAGATCGCATCACTGCATTCCAGCCTGGATGACAAAGCAAGACTCCATCTCAAAAAAAAAAAAAGACCCCACCTTCTAACACTATTGCCTTGGGGACTGAGCTTTCAACACATCAATTCTGGGGGACACATTCAGACCATAGTACAACTCCAGCAAACTAATGTAGACCTATGCCCAACCATATTAATAACTACTTTCAATATAAACACTCCAATTTAACACTCCAACTAAAAGACAGCAGCCTGGGTGACAGAGTGAGACTCTGTCTAAAAAAAAAAATCAAAATCCAACTATATAATATCTAAAAGAAATATACAGTTGACCCTTGAACAGCATGGGTTTGAACTGCCTGGATCCACACGAGTTCCTTCCTTCCTTCCTTCCTTCCTTCCTTCCTTCCTTCCCTTTCCTTTTTTCTTTCCTTTCTTTCTTTTTCCTTCTTTCTTTCTATTTTTTTGATGGAGTCTTGCTCTGTCGCCCAGTCTAGAGTGCAGTGGTGTGATCTTGGCTCACTGCAACCTCCGCCTCCCGGGTTTAAGCAATTCTCTGCCCCAGCCTCCCCAGTAGCTGGGATTACAGGCACCTGCCACCACACCTGGCTAATTTTTTTGTATTTTTAGTAAAGATGAGGTTTCACCATCTTGGCCAGACTGGTCTTGAACTCCTGACCTCGTGATCCACCCGCCTTGGCCTCCCAAAGTGCTAGGATTACAGGCGTGAGCCACCACGCCCAGCCAGGTTTTTTTCAATAAATATATTGGAATTTTTTTTTTTTAGAGATTTCCAACAATTTGAAAAATGTACAAACAAACCGCGTAGCCTAGAAATACTGAAAAATTAAGAGGAAGTTCGGTATGTCATGAATGCAGCAAATACAGACACTGGTCTATTTTATCACTTACTACAATGAAATATAGATAAATCTATTATAAGAAGTTAAAATTGGCTGGATGAGGTGGCCAAGACCTGTAATCAGAGCACTTTGGGAGGCCAAGCTGGGAGGATCACTTGAGGCATGTGCTTATAGTCCTAGCTACTCAGGAAGGTGAGGCAGGAGGATCACTTGAGCCCAGGAGTCTGAGGTTACAGTGAGCTGTGATCATGCCACTGCACTCCAGCCTGAGTGACAGAGGGAGACCCTGTCTCAGAAAAAAAAAAAAAATTTTTGGTGCCGTATTATATCATAACTGCATAAAATTAGTACATACTGTACTACTGTAATAATTTCATAACCACCTCCTGTTGCTATTGCATTGAGTTCAGTTGTTTTGAGTATCCACTTATAATACTGTGACACTAATCATTTCTGCATGAGCAGTTTGTCTCTCTAGTAATTTGCCTATTGCAATAAAAAGGTGATCTCTTGCAGTTCTCATGGAGTTTTCATTGTCTCGTGCAATGCCATCAACCTTGAATTTCGGCATAGGACCCATATGAAGTACCACCATTAATGCTGGGAGCATTCCAGGAAGCAGAGAAAAGTTATGACATTTCAAGAAAAATCTGAATTGCTTGATATGTTCCATAGATTGAGGTCTGTACCTATGGTTGCCCACTATTTCAAGATAAATGAATCCAGTGTAAGGACTATTGTAAAAAAAAAAAAAAAAAAAAAAAAAGAAAAGGAAATTGGTGAAGCTATACCAGGAGGTGTGAAAATCTTGCACTTTTTGCAAAATACCTTTTTATCTCATATCAAAAATTCAGCATTTATGTGCAGGGTTGCTATAAGAAAGGAGTACATGTAGACTCTAATATGATTTGAGAAAAAGTGAAGTCATTATATGACAACTTGAAGCAAAAGGAAGGTGAGGATCTAACACTAGAGAATTTAATGCCATCAAAGGATGGTTTGATAGTTTTAGAAAGAGATTTGGCTTTAAAAATGTCAAGAGAGGCTGGGTGCGGTGACTCATGCCTATAATCCTAGCACTTTGGGAGGCCAAGATGAGAGGACTGCTTGAGCCCAGAAGTTTGAGACTAGCCTGGGAAACATGGCAAAACCCTATTTCTACTAAAAATACTAAAAATTAGCCAGGCGTGGTGGCATGCACCTATAGTCCCAGCTACTTGGGAGGCTGAGGTAGGAGAATCACCTGAGTCCGAGAGGTTGAGGCTGCAGTGAGCTGTGTTAGTGCCACCGCACTCCAGCCTGAGTGATGGGAGTGAGATTCTGCCTCAAAAGAAAAAAAAAAAAAGGTCAAGATAACAGGAAAAGCACCTTTTACCTACCAAGAGACAAAAGATGAGTTCTGAGATACCAACAAGAAAATAATTGAGGCCCAGCGCAGTGGCCCACACCTATAGTCCCAGCGGTGTTGTGATTTGGAATTTCAAGCCACCTGAGCAACATGGTGAAATACATTATTAAAAATACAAAAAATTCACCAGGTGTGGTGGCAAATACCTGTAGTCCCAGCTACTCAGGAGGCTGAGGTGGGAGGATCACCTGAGTCCAGGAGGTTGAGGCTACAGTGAGCTGTGATTGTGCCACTGTATTCCAGCCTGGGCAATGGGAGTGAGACCTTGTGTCGAAAAAAAAAAAAAAGAGGAGAAAAGGTACCTGCCTGAACAGGTTTTTAATGCAGAAGAAAACAGAAAACCACAAAAGACCGTTATTAGTAAAGAAGAGGAGTGAGCAGTAGGATTTAAGGAAAGAAAAGATAGACTAACTCTACTGTTCTGTGCAAATGCAGTCAGGTTTATGATGAAGGCTGCCCTTATCTATAAATCTGCTAACCCCCAAGCCGAAGGGAAAAGAAAAACACCAGCTGCCAATTTTTTGGTTGTTCAACAAGAAAGCCTGGACAATGAGAACCGTTTTTCTGGATTGATTTCATTGATACTTTGTCCCTAAAGTCAGGACGTACCTTGTCAGTAAGGGGATTGCCTTTTTTTGTTGTTTCTTGAGATGGGAGTCCTGCTCTGTCACCCAGGCTGGAATGCAGTAGCATGATCTCGGCTCACTGCAGCCTCCACCTCCTGGGTTCAAGCGATTCTCCTGCCTTAGCCTCCTAAGTAAGTGGGATTCAGGCACGCACCACTATGCCCAGCTAATTTTTGTATTTTTAGTAGAGACAGGGTTTCATCATGTTGGCCAGGCTGGTCTCAGACCCCTGACCTCAAGTGATCCGCCCGCCTCGGCCTCCCAAAGTGCTGGGATTACAGGCAAGAGCCACCACACCTGGCCTGGGATTGCCTTTTAAAATTCTCTTGTTATCGGACACTGCCCTTGGCATTGAACCCCATCAGTTCAACACCGAAGGTGTCAAAGTGGTCTACCTGTCTCCAAACACATCGTCTCTAATTCAGCCTCTAGATCAGGGGATCGTAAGGACCTTAAAGGCTCATTACACATATACATGGTACTCTATGGAAAGGACTGTCAACTCTATGGAAGCGAACCCTGATAGAACATCGTGAAAGTCTGGAAGGATTATACCACTGAAGATGCCATCATTGTTATGGAAAAAGCCATGAAAACCATCAAGCCTGAAACAATAAATTCCTCCTGGAGAATACTGCATCCAGATGTTATGCATGATTTCACAGGATTGATGATAAAGCCAAGCAAGCAAGGAAATCATGAAAAAGATTGTGGATATGGCAAAAAAGATGGGGTGAAGGGTTTGATATGGATCTCAGAGAAATTGAAGAGCTTCATAGACACCACCCAAGATGAATTAACAGAAAATGACTTGATAGAGATGAGTACTTCTGAACCTGTGCCAGATGAAGAAGAAGATGTAGAAGCAGCAGTGGCAGAAAATAATTAACATTAGTCTAGAAGAAGGGTTCTGATTATTCAGGACCACTTTTGACATTTTTTATGACATGGACCCTTCTGTGATGCAGGCACTGAAGCTCAATCAAACAGTGGAAGAAGGATTAATACCATATAGCAGGGGTCCCCAAACCCCAGGCCACCGGAACCAGGCCATACAGCAGGAGGTGAGCGACGAGTGAGCAAGTGAACACAAGCTTCATCTGCATCTACATCCGCTCCCCATCACTTGCATTCCCACGTAAGCACCACCTTTTGTCAGATCACAGGAGAGCGAACCCCATTGTGAACTGTGCGTGTGAGGGATCTGGGTTGCCAGCTCCTTATGAGAATCTAATGCCTGGTGATCTGTCACTGTCTTCTATCACCCCAGAAAGGACCATCTAGTTGCAAGAAAACAAGCTCAGGGCTCCTACTGATTACACATTATGGTGAGCTGTCTAATTATTTCATTATATATTACAATGTAATAATAATAGAAATAAAGCACACAATAAATATAAAGTGCTTGAATCATCCCAAAACCACCCCCTTAACCCCATCTATGGGAAAAAAAGTCTTCCATAAAATCAGTCCCTGGTGCCAAAAAGGTTGGGACTGCTGCTATATAGAAACATTTTTAGAGAAATGAAAAAGCAAAAACGTCAGACAGAAGTTACAATGTATTCCGTAAAGTTACACCAGAGTGTGCCTGCCTCTCCTGCCTCCCCTTCCACCTCTTTTGCCTCTGCTGCCCCTGAGATAGCAAGACCAACCATTCCTCTTCCTCAGCCTACTCAGTGTGAAGGCGACGAGGATAAAGACCTTTATGATGATCCACTTCCACTTAATAGTAAATATACTTTTATGATTCCCCTGCCCTCCCCTCGCCTCCCCTCCCCTTCTCTTTTTTTGAGACAAGGTTTCACTCTCACCAAGGCCAGAGTGTAGTGGTGCGATCTCAGCTCACTGCACTTCAGCTTTCTGGGCTCCCAGGCTCAAAGGATCTTCCCTCAAAACTCCATCTCCGGCTGAGCATGGTGGCTCGTGCCTGTAATCCCAGCACTTTGGGAGGCGAGGTGGGCAGATCACCTGAGGTCAGGAGTTTGAGACCAGCATGGTCAACATGGTGAAACCCCGTCTCTACTAAAAATACAAAAATTAGCCAGGCATGGTGGTGCACACCTGTAATTCCAGCTACTTGGGAGGCTGAGGCAAGAGAATCGCTTGAATCCGGAAGGCAGAGGTTGCAGTGACCCAAGATCGTGCCACTGCACTGCAGCCTGGGCCACAGAGCAAGATTCTGTTTCAAAAAAAAAATTAATTAAAAAAAAAACCCATCTCTACAAAAAAATATGAAAAATCAGCTGGGCACAGTGGCTGTAATCCCAGCAATTTGGGAGGTCGAGGCGAGTGGATCCCTTGAGGCCAGGAGTTCGAGACCACCCTTGCCAACATGGTGAAATCCTGTGTTTAGTAAAAGTACAAAAAAAGGCCGGGTGCGGTGGCTCACGCCTGTAATCTCAGCACTTTGGGAGGCCGAGGTGGACAGCTTACTTGAGGTCAGGAGTTCAAAACCAGCCTGGCCAACATGGTGAAACCCCATCTCTACTAAATATACAAAGAAATTAGCCAGGCGTGGTGGTGGGCACCTGTAATCCCAGCGACTCAGGAGGCTGAGGCAGGAGAATTGCTTGAACCTGGGAGGCGGAGGTTGCAGTGAGCCGAGATCGCATCATTGCACTCCAGCCTGGGCAATACGGCTAGACTCCATCTAAAAAAAAAAAAAAAAAAATTAGCTGAGCGTGGTGGCAGGCGCCTGTAGTCTTAGCTACTCGAGAGGCTGAGGGATCACTTGAGCCTGGGAGGTGGAGGTTGCAGTAAGCCAGGATCTCACCACTGCACTCCAGCCTGGGCAATAGAGCCAGACCTTGTCTCAATAAATAAATAAATAGGCCAGGTGTGGTGGCTCATACCTGTAATCCCAGCACTTTGGGAGGCCGAGGTGGGCAGATCACAAGGTCAGGAGTTTGAGACCAGCCTGAACAACATGGTGAAACCCCATCTGTACTAAAAATACAAAAATTAGCCAGGCCTGGTGGCACAGGCCTGTAATCCCAGCTACTTGGGAGGCTGAGGCAGGAGAATCGCTTGAACCTGGGAGGTGGAGGTTGCAGTGAGCCAAGATTGTGCCACTGCACTCCAGCCTGGGCTACAGAGTGAGACTCCGTTTCTAAGTAAATAAATAAATAAATAAATAAGTAACCAACAAATGCACAATTGTCAGAGATTTGAAAACCTTCTTTTGGGCTGGGCGCAGTGGCTCATGCCTGTAATCCCAGCACTTTGGGAGGCCAGAGCGGGTGGATCACCTAAGGTCAGGAGTTCTAGACTAGCCTGGTCAACATGGTGAAACCCCATCTCTACGAAAAATAGAAAAATTAGCCAGGCGTGGTGGCAGGCGACTGTAATCCCAGCTACTTGGGGGGGCCGAGACAGAAGAATCACTTGAACCTCAGAGGCAGAGGTTGCAGTGAGCCGAGATCATGCCATTGTACTAGAGGACAAGAGTGAAACTCTGTCTCAAAAAAAAGAAAACCTTCTTTTGGCAATTAATAGAACAACTAGACAAAAAAGCACCTGCATATAGAAAACCTGAACAATACCATCAACCAATTTGATATAGTTGACATTCAAGAAACTCCACCAAATAACTGCAGGTGATCCGCCCACTTCACCATCCCAAAGTACTGGGATTACATTTTTTTCAAGCACACATAGAACATTAGCCAAGCTAGATTATATCTGGGCCATAAGTCTCAATATATTTCTAAAGATTAAAATCTATTGCTTAAGGCCAGAAATTCAAGACCAACCTAGGCAACATATTAAATAGATAGACCCCATCTCCATAAAAAGTAAAAAACTTAGCTGAGCATGGTAGCACGTGCCTATAGTCCCAGTTACTTGGGAGACTGAAGTGGGAAGATTGAGCCTAAGGAGTTGGACGCTGCAGTGAGTATGATTGTGCCACTGCACTCCAGCCTGGTTAAAGAGTGAGACCCTGTCTCTATTAAAAAAAAAAAAAAAAAAAAGGGAAAAAATCCCAAACAACCTTACAGAATACTCTCTGATCATCTGATCACAATGAAATTAAATTAGAGACATAATATTAATAGTAACATATCTAGAAAGTCCCCAAATGTTTAGAAATTAAAGAATATATTTCCAAAGAATATATTTTTAGGCCAGGTATGATGGCTCACACCTGTAATCCCAGCACTTTGGGAGGCCGAGGAGGGAGGGTTGCTTGAGGCCAGGAGTTTGAGACCAGCCTGGGCAACATAGCGAGATCCTGTCGCTACAAAAAATAAACAAAATTAGCCAGGCATGGTGACACATACCTGTAGTCCCAGCTACTCAAGAGGCTGAGGCAGGAGAATCGCTTGAACCCAAGAGGTGGAGGTTGCAGTGAGCTGAGAACATGCCATTGCACTCCAGCCTGGGTGACAAGAGTGAAACTCTGTCTCAAAAAAAAACAATAAAAAAAAAGTATTTCTGTATAACTAATGAATCAAAGAAGAAAACACAAATGAGAAAATATTTCAAACTGAAGCATATGAAGGCATAGAATATCAAAATATGTGTGGTGCAGCTAAAGAAGTACTTAAAGGAAAGTGGATAATTTAAAGTACCTACATGAGAAAAGAGAAAGGTTTAAATTTTTTTTTGGTGGGGGGTGGTCAGAGAGACAGAGTGGGACACTGGAGTGTAGTGGTGCGATCTCGGTTCACTGCAACCTCTGCCTCCCAGGTTCAAGCGATTCTCATGCCCCAAACTCCTGGCCTCAAGTGATCCACCCACCTTGGCTTCCCAAAGTGCTGGGATTACAGGCATGAGCCACCATGCCCGGTGGAAAGGTTTAAATTAATAATTTTATGTTTCTACCTCAAGAAGCTATAAGAAGTTTGGCAGTTTCTCAAAAAGTTAAATAGAATTACCATATGACCCAGCAGTTCTACTCCTTGGTATGTACGCAGGAGAATCAAAAACATGTTCATACAAAAATTTGTACACAAATGTTCATAACAGTGTTAGCCAAAAAGTGGAAGCCATCCAACTGTCCATTCACAGATGAATGAATAAACAAAATGTGGTATATCCCTATAATGGAATATTATTCAGCCATGAAAAGGAATGAAGTAGTTATATTCTACAAGATGGATAAACCTTGAAAACCTTATGCTAAGTGAAGAAAAGCAGACACAAAATGATTCCATTTATATGAAATTTTCAGGGCTGGGTATGGTGGCTCATGCCTGTAATCCCAGCACTTTGGGAGATTGAAGTGGGAGGATTGCTTGAGCCCAGGAGATCAGCGTGGGCAACATAATGAGATCCTCTCTATAAAAAATAAAAAATTAGCCAGGTGTGATAACGCACACCTGTAATCTTGAGGCACGAGAACCCCTGAGCCAGGAGGCCAAGACTGCAGTAAGCACTACTACCCTCCAGCTTGGGCAGCACAGTGAGACCCTGCCTCAAAAAAAATTGTAAAAAATTAATTATAAAAATGAAAATTTTAGAATAGACAGATCCATATAGACAGCAGATTAGTGGTTGCCAGGGAGGAATTGGAACTGACTGCCATTAAGCACAGGGTTTCTTTCTGGGATGATGAAGATGTTACAGAATTAGATAGTGGTAATGGTTGCACAACATAGTGAATATACTAAAAATCACTGAATTTTACACTTTAAAATTGTGAATTTTGGAGGCTGGGCATGGTGGCTCATGCCTATAGTCCCAGCATTTTGGGAAGCCGAGGCGGGTAGATGGCTTGAGTTCAGGAGTTGGAGACCAGCTTAGGCAACATAGCAAAATCCCATCTCCACGAAAAATACAAAAATTAGCCTGGCATGGTGGTGCGTGCCTGTAGTCCCAGCTACTTGGGAGGCTGAGGCTGGAGAACTGCTTGAGCCTGGGAGGTCAAGGCTGCAGTGAGCCGCAATCCTGCCACTGCTCTCCAGCTCAGGTGACAGAGCAAGACCCTGTCTCAAAAAATAAATTAATTTTTAAAATGGTGAATTTTATATTATGTGGATTATAGCGCAAAAAAAAAAAAAAAGAAAAGAAAAGAAACAGCACAGTGCTGTGCACCTGTAGTCCCAGCTACTCATGGGGCTGAGGTGGAAAGATTGAGCATAGGAGTTCGAGACCAGCCTTGGTGACACAGACCCTGTCAAAAAAAGAAAATATTTTATTTATTTTTTATTTTATTTTATTTTATTTTTTGAAACGGAGTTTCACTCTTGTTGCCCAGGCTGGTGTGCGATGGTACGATCTTGGCTCACCGCAAACTCCGCCTCCCAGATTCAAGTGATTCTCCTGCCTCAGCCTCCCAAATAGCTGGGATTACAGGCATGTGTCACCACACCCAGCTAATTTTGTATTTTTAGTAGAGATGGGGTTTCTCCATGTTGGTCAGGCTGGTCTCGAACTCCTGACCTCAAGTGATCCACCTGCTTTGGCCTCTCAAAGTGCTGGGATTACAGGGTGAGCCATGGCACCCGGCCTAAGAAGAAGAAAATAAAATAAGCTAGAAAAAGAACAAGTTAAGTCCAAAGGAAGGAAATAATGAAGAGCAGAAGTTAATGAAATAGAAAACACACAGAGGTTGGGAGCAGTGGCTTATGCCTGTAATTCCAGCACTCTGGGAGGCCAAGGCAGGAGGGTCGCCTGAACCCAGGAGTTCAAGACTAGCCTGGCATAGTGACACCCCATCTCCACAAAAAGTAAATTTAAAAAATTAGCTCAGTGTGGTGGGGCATGCCTGTAGTCACAGCTACTTGGGAGGCTGAGGTGAGAGGAACCCTTGAGCCTGGGAGATAGAGGCTGCAGTGAGCCATGATTGCACCACTGCAGTCCAGCTTAGATGACAGAATAACACCCTGTCAAAAAAAAAAAAGTAAAGAAAAGAAAATACACACACACACACACACACACACACACACACAAAAGAGAAAAATAGCAAAGCCAAAAGTTGATTCTTTGAAAAAATAATAAAATTGATAAAACCATATCAAGACTGATTAAAAAAAAATACAGGCCGAGCATGGTGGCTCACACCTGTATTCCCAACACTTTGGGAGGCCAAGGCCAGTGGATTACTTGAGGCCAGGAATTCAAGACTAGCCTGACCAACATGGTGAAACCCCTTCTCTACTAAAAGTACAAAAAATTAGCCAGGCATGGTGGTGCACACCTGTAATCCCAGCTACTCGGGAGGCTGAGGCATGAGAATCACTTGAACCTGGGAGGTGGAGGCTGCAGTGAGCCGAGATCATGCCACTGTACTCCAGGGCAACAGAGCAAGATCTTGTCTCAAAAAAAAAAAATTACCAATTATTAGTAATGAAAGAGTAGATATCAGTTTAGATTGTTATGTATTAAGATGATAAAAAGGAGTATTGTGAACAACTTTATGGAAATAAATTTGACAACTTGAATGAAATAACCCCTTTTAAAAATGTTTTAATTATTATTTATTTTTGAGACAGGGTCTTACTCTCTTGCCCAAACTGGAGTGCAGTGGCAATCATGTCTCACTCCACCTCTGGGGCTCAGGTGATTCTCCCACTCCAGCCTCAGAAGTAGCTGGGACTACAGGTGGGTGCCACCATACCTGGCTAATTTTTCATACTTCTTTGTAGAGATTGGGTTTCGCCATGTTTCTTAGGTTGGCCTCGAACTCCTGCGCTCAAGCAATCCACTTGCCTTGGCCTCCCAAAGTGCTGGGAGTACAGGCGTGAACCACTGTGCCTGGCCAGAATCTTTTAAAAACCACTAGAATAAAGTGGATTTACCAAGGTAACAGGATACAAAGTGAATATACAAAAACCATTTATATTTCTATGTTCTAGCAACAAACAATGGGAAAATGAAAATTTTTTTAAAATCCACTTATAATAGAATAAAAACCTTGTTAGGAATAGATTTAGCCAAAGATAAGCAAGACCTCTACACTTAAAACTAGGCTGGGTACCATGGAATATGACTATAGTCCCAGCACTTTGAGAGGCAGGAGGATCGCTTGCACTTGAATCCAGGCGTTCTAGACCACAGACCAGCCTGGGTGACATAGTGAGACCCTGTCTCTAGAAACAAAAGGAAACAAAAACACACTAGTTTTTAAAAACTAACTCTATATGATTTCAAGCTTTATTGTGAAGCTATACAAATCAAGACAGTGTGATGTTGAGATAAACATATCAATGCGAAAGAATAGAGTTTAGCAGTAGTCCCACACTTACATGGCCAAATTATTATTATTATTATTTTTATTGAGACGGAGTCTTGCTCTGTCACCCAGGCTGGAGTGCAGTGGCACGATCTTGGCTCACTGCAAGCTCCGCCTCCTGGGTTCACGCCATTCTCCTGCCTCAGCCTCCCGAGTAGCTGGGACTACAGGCATCCGCCACCACGTCTGGCTAATTTTTTTGTATTTTTAGTAGAGACGGGGTTTCACAGTGTTAGCCAGGATGGTCTCGATCTCCTGACCTCGTGATCCGCCCTCCTCAGCCTCCCAAAGTGCTGGGATTACAGGCATGAGCCACCGCACCCGGGCATGGCCAAATTATTTTGGATGACGGTGCCAAGGTAATTAAGTGGGTAAAAGCTCTTTGAGCAAATGGGGCTGGAACTGTATATCCACATTAAAAAAGAAAAAAATCTTTTTGAACCTTGAGCTGTACCTCTAAATGAAATAGAAAATACACAAAAAAGTGGAGAAAATTAGCAGAGCCAAAAGTTGGTTTCTTGAAATAAGTTAATAAAATTGAGGCTGGGCGCAGTGGCTCACACTTGTTATCCCAGCACTTTGGGAGGCCGAGGCTGGTGGATCACAAGGTCAGGATTTCTTTTTTTTTTTTTTTTTTGAGACGGAGTCTCGCTCTGTCACCCAGGCTGGAGTGCAGTGGCGCAATCTCGGCTCACTGCAAGCTCTGCCTCCCGGGTTTACGCCATTCTCCTGCCTCAGCCTCTCCGAGTAGCTGGGACTACAGGCGCCCGCCACCACGCCTGGCTAATTTTTTGTATTTTTAGTAGAGACGGGGTTTCACCATGGTCTCGATCTCCTGACCTCATGATCCGCCCACCTCGGCCTCCCAAAGTGCTGGGATTACAAGCGTGAGCCACCGCGCCCGGCCACAAGGTCAGGATTTCAAGACCAGCCTGGCCAACATGGTGAAACCCTGTCTCTACTAAAATACAAAAATTAGCTGGGCATGGTGGCGGGCACCTGTAATCCCAGCTACCCAGAAGGCTGAGGCAGAGAATTGCTTGAACCCAGGAGGCAGAGGTTGCAGTGAGCCGCGATTGCGCTACTGCACTCCAGCCTGGGAGACAGAGCAAGACTCTGTCTCCAAAAATAAAATAAAATAAAATGAAATGAAATTGGTAAGTCCCTAGTAAGACTAAGAAAATAGAGAATATAAATCCCCAATTATCAGGAATGAAACAGTGAAATTAAAAATAGATCCTAAACCTAAATGTAAAAGCTAAAACAATGAAATATCTAGAAAAAAATAGAAAATATTTGTTACTTTGGGGTAAGTAAACATTTCTTAGGACATAAAAAGCAGTAACAAAAAAAAATGATAAATTGGATTTCATCAAAATTTAAAACTTTGGGCCAGGTGTGGTGACTGATGCCTGTAATCCTAGCACTTTGGGAGGCCGACACGGGCAGATTACGCGAGGTCAGGAGTTTGAGACCAGCCTGACCAACATGGTGAAATCCTGTCTCTACTAAAAATACAAAAATTAGCTGGGCATGGTGGCACATGCCTGTAATCCCAGCTACTTGGGAAGCTGAGGTAGGAGAATCGCCTAAACCCAGGAGGCGGAGATTCCAGTGAGCCAAGATCACGCCATTGCACTCCAGCCTAGGCAACAAGAGCGAAACTCCATCACACAAACAGACACACACACACACACACACACACACACACACACACACACACACATTTTAAAACTTTCGTTATTCTAAAGGTACTATTAAGAAAAAAATTCTGGCCGGGTGCAGTGGCTCACGCCTATAATCCCAGCACGTTGGGAGGCCGAGGCAGGCAGGTGGATTGCTTGAGGTCAAGAATTTTGAGACCAGCCTGGCCAACATGGTGAAACCCCATCTCTACTAAAAATACAAGAATTAGCCAGGTGTGGTGGCATGCGCCTGTAATCCCAGCTACTCGGGAGGCTGAGGCAGGAGAATCCCTTGAACCTGGGAGGCAGAGGTTGCAGTGATCCGAGATCACCCCACTGCACTCCAGCTAGGGTGACAAAGCGAGATTCTGCCTAAAAAAAAAAAAAAAAAATTCCAAAAATTTTGTCTGGAACCACTAAAGACCCCAAATAGCCAAAGCAATCCTAAGCAAAAATAACAAAGCTGGAGGCATCATACTACCTGAGTTCAAAATATACTACAAAGCTATAGTAACCAAAACAGCATGGTACAGTCATAAAAACATACACATAGACCAGTGGAAAGTATAGATAACCCAGAAATAAATCCACACAACTGATTTTCAGCAAAGGTGCCAAGAATATACATTGGGGAAAAGATGGTCTCTTCAATAAATGGTGCTGGGAAAACTGGATATCCACATTCAGAAGAATGACAAAAATTAACTCAAAATGGATTAAAGACTTAAATATAAGACCTCAAACTATAAAACTACTAGAAGAAAACACAGGAGAAATGCTTCATGACATTGACCTAGACAAGGATTTTTGAGATAGGACCTCAAAAGCACAGGCAACCAAAGCAAAAGTAGACCAATTAGATTACATCAAACAAAACGCTTCTGCATAGCAAAGAAAACAATAGAGCATGGCCAGACACAGCAGCTCACACCTCTAGTACCAGCTACTCTGGAGGCTGAGGTGGGAGGATTGCTTAAGCCCCAAAGTTTGAGGCTGCAGTGAACTGTGATTGTGCCATTGCACTCCTCCAGCCTGGGTGACAGAGCAATACTCCATCTCAAAAAAATAAAATGGTAGAACCACTTTGGAAAACAGACTGGCAGTTTAAAGTCAAATATATATATATGATATATAATGTAGCAATATGATTCTTTGGCATATAGCCAAGAAAAATGAAAACCTGCCCACACAAAGACTTGTACATGAATGTTTATAACAGCTCCATCAGAGTCTAAAACTGGAAACAACCCAAATGTTCATCAGCTGATAAATGGGAAAAATACATTTTAGTATATTCACACAATGGATTTTTTTTTTTTTTTTTTGAGATGGAGTCTCACTCTGTCACCCAGGCTGGAGTGCGGTGGCACGATCTCGGCTCACTGCAACCTCTGCCTCCCAGGTTCAAGCAATTTTCCTGCCTCAGCCTCCTGAGTAGCTGGGATTACAAGCGCGTGTCACCACACTCGGCTAATTTTTTTGTATTTTTAGTAGAGACGGGGTTTCCCCATGGTGGTCAGGCTGGTCTCGAACTCCTGACCTCGTGATCCGCCTGCCTTGGCTTCCCAAAGTGTTGGGATTACAGGCGTGAGCCACTGCGCCCGGCCAAAACACAATGGAATATTATTCAGCAACAAAAGTGAATGAACTTGGCCAGGCATGGTGGCTCATGCCAGTAATCCCAGCACTTTGGGAGGCTGAGGGAGGAAGATGGCTTGAGTCCAGGAGTTCAAGACCATCCTGTGCAACATAGCGAGAATTAATTTTTTTTTTTTTTTCACATAGAGATTGTGTTTCACTCTATTGCCCAGACTGGTCTCAAATTCTCTTGAGCTTAAGCAAGCCTCCTGCCTTGGCCTCCCAACATGCTGGGATTACAGGCATAAGCCACTGCACTTGGCCCGTATTTTTTTTTTTGGAGACAGAGTCTTGCTCTGTCACCTAGGCTGGAGTGCAGTGGTGCAGTCACAGCTCATTACAGCCTCAGCCTACCAGGCTCAAGAGGTCCTCCCCAACCTCAGCCTCCCGAGTAGCTGGAACCACAGGTGCAAGCCACCACAGTGGGCTAATTTTTAACAGTTTCTGTAGAGACAAGATTTAGCTATGTTACCTGGGCTGGACTTGAATCTCTGGCCTCAAGCAGCCTCCCGCCTTGGCCCCCCAAATATTTGGGATTACAGGTGTGAACCACCACACCTGGCCCAGTCCCTTATGGATGACAGACTTTTAGGCTATTTATGTTCTTTGCTATTACAAAGAGTTTTATAATAAATAACCTTACATGTTATTTTACATATACCAACATATCTGTAGGATAAATTTCTAGATATAGACTGAAAAGGATAGGTGCATTTATAATTTTGATAAATAATGCCAAATTAGTGTCCTTGGAGTTGTACAAGTGTATATTCCAGCATTTCAGGACTGGAATAGTCAGATCCTGGCCAGCCATTCTCCAGAGAGCATGTGGAGAGATGGGCTGGATGGCTCACTGCAATGATGACCGTCTCTACTCTGCACCTCAGAGGACCTCAGCTAAGCACTCCATGGCCAGCCCACTGGAGGCACAGGCTTCAAAACAGGAAATGAAAAGGGCCCGCTTCTGCAGTTGACAGCTTTGATGCCTTCCTCACTGAGATGCCTTAGGAAAAGATGGCTCCTGCCATCAAGGCCACACAACCCCTATGGAGAAGTGACTTAGAGCCCAAAGAGCTGCATTTACAACTCTCACACAAATGATTCTTACAGGCTAGACAGGATCAAAAAGTAGGTGTGAGCAGGCTGGGCACAGTGGCTCACGCCTGTAATCCCAGCACTTTGGGAGGCCGAGGTGGGCAGATCACCTGAGGTCAGGAGTTCGAGACCAGTCTGGCCAACATGGTGATACCCCGTCTCTACTAAAAATATAAAATTAGCTGGGCATGGTGGTGCCTGCCTGTAATCCCAGCTACTCGGGAGGCTGAGGCAAGAGAATCGCTTGAACCTGGGAGGCAGAGCTTGCTGTGAGCCAAGATTATGCCACTGCACTACAGCCTGGGGGACAGAGCAAGACTTCGTTTAAAAAAAAAAAAAAGGTGTGAGTGAAGTGGGACGATTTGGTCAGCTTTTTTATATTTTTTAAGACAGGGTCTTGCTGTGTTGCTCAGGCTAGAGTGCTGTGGTGGGAATATGGCTCACTGCAGTTCAACTTCATGGGCTCAAGTGATCCTCCTGCCTCAGCCCCACTAGCTGGGGCCACAGGCACGTGCCACACTGAGCTAATTTTTAATTTTCTTTTGTTTTTTGTAGAAACAGGATACCCCTTTGTTGCCCAGGCTGGTCTCAAACTCCTGGGCTCAAGTGATCCTCCTGCCTCAGCCTCCCAAAGTGCTAGGATTACAGGGGTGAGCCACTGTGACCAACCTCAGCCAGCTTTGATCGCTTACTATGTAGCCAACCTTGTGTTAGGTATACACCCCCAGAGAGAAAATATTCTCTAGCACTGGAAACAATGAAGCGTATTGTTGTGGCAATGTGACATGCTGTAATAAAACAGAAACAGGTTACCGTGGGAAGCAGAGGGGAAATCCTTAACTCTCTTCAGGGAAGGCTGCACAGAGGGAAAAACATCCTGCAGTCAAGGGCAGGGCCTGCAGGCATAGGAACCATTGGCGCCTCTAGGTGAGGTGAAGGGGCATCCATGAGGTCAGGACGGAGGCTCACATCCCAGAGGGAGTTCCTAGGAGATGCCTTTTCCTTCAAGAGACAAAGGACCAGTTAGGCTCAAGAAGGACTCAGACCCCAACACATGGTCTACCATCACTTGTCCACCTGGAGGGCACCTCTACTCATCCTTACATACTCAGCTGAAGGTTGTCATAGGCCAGGCCCATGCCTGTCTTGCAGCATTGTTTGAAGTTTACCTGCGCGTCTGTTTTCTGTCTCCCTACTACAGTGAGCTCTTGGGGCTTAGGGCCTGGGTTTCTAATCATTTGCATCTGCCATGACTAGCACAAAGTTATGGTTTTCTAGCTTAGGACTCAGGTGAATAGACTCAGGTGGATAAACTGTGTGGAAAACTAGGAATCATTTTGAGAATCTCTTGAGTCCCAGAGGTGGCAGTAACCCGAATTGGCCTCAAGCTGGCACTGCTGTAGTTTTCTTCTGTTTCTAGACCAATTCAGAAACTTGCTTCTTTCCTGTGTTGACTTTAGTTTCTTGGTAAATTAGCTCCTTAAACCTTCAAGCTACTAGTGAGTTTGTCTGAGGGTGGATAAATGTTGCCACACCTGAGTCAATAAAGAATGAATCAGTGTGGCCTTCATAGAGGGGTGTGGTACTGGTGGTTACCATGACAGCCAAAGACACTAGAGAGAACTACAAAACGGGGATAGAGGGAAGTGGGAAATGAAGGAATGGAATGAGGGCAAGTCCCCTCCATGCGTCCTGATAGTATCTTCCTTGATGTCTCTGCAGCATCACACCGGTGACCTCTGGGACACTGCTCTGCCTTGGTTCTCCTGCCACTCTGAGCACTCTTCCCCTCTGGTTTGCTGGATCTTCTTCCACCATTTTCTAGAGAGAATTTTCCCAAGTGCCATGCTTGGTCTTCTCTTGGACTGTCTCTCTTGAATCTTTCATCTGTGCGCATAGGTCAGATCTATGCAGGTGATTTCCTTGTCCCCCGGATCCCGCCCCTCCCCTGATCTCTCTGCTGGACTTGAGCTCTGTTTCCATTTCCTACCAGATGTTTCCATTTGGGTGTCCTGTCATCATCTCAAACCAAGCATGTATAAAATTGAGCCTGTCTTCCCCCTCCCAGTTTCCATTTTTCTTCCCATGGCATCAGCATTCTCTCACCCACCCAAGCTCAAAACCTGACTCATATTTGACACCTCCTCCCCATTCCTCCCTTACCAAATGCAAATTTTGCCAACTTCCTTTGCAACATCTCTTATAGTTCTTTGTCCCTTTATTTTATTTATTTATTTATTTTTTTGAGATGGAGCTTCGCTCTTGTTGCCCAGGCTGGAGTGCAGTGGTGCGATCTTGGCTCACTGCATCACCGCAACCTCCACCTCCCGGGTTCAAGCGATTCTCCTGCCTCAGCCTCCTGAGTAGCTGGAATTATAGGCATGCACCACCACACCCAGCTAATTTTGTATTTTTAGTAGAGACAGGGTTTCTCCACGTTGGTCAGGCTGGTCTTGAACTCCCAACCTCAGGTGATCTGCCCGCCTTGGCCTCCCAAAGTGCTGGGATTACAGGCATGAGCCACCACTCACAGCCAAATGCTAGTTTTTTATGATTTTATGTGGAAACCTCTGTGGTATATACTTCACAGCTCTGCGCACCTAGCCTGTGGCACACACATGATTCCCTCTTGCTTGCCTTTGTTCAGCTCATTCCCTTAGTCTAGAAATTATTCTCTGGCTGGGTGTGGCAGTTCACTCCTGTAATCCCAGTACTTTAGGAGGCCAAGGCAGGAGGATTGTTTGGCTTCAGGAGTTTGAGACCAGCCTGGGCAACATAGCAGGACTATCTCTAAAAAAAAAAATTTTTTTTTTTAATTAGCTGTGTATGACAGGTGCCTGTAGTCCCAGTTACTTGGGAGACCAAGGCAGGAGGATGGCTTGAGCCTGGGAGTTTGAGGCTACAGTGAGCCATGATTGCACCACTGTGCTCCAGCTTGGGCAACAGGGCAAGACACTTTCTCAAAAAAAAAAAAAAAAAATATATATATATATATATGCTTTTTAGTATTTCTGAAGTGCTGTTCAAACTAAGTGAGGTGGTGTAGTAGATGTATCGGGGTACCTGAAAGCAGCCATAGGCCACATGTGGCACATCTTCCTGGAGACTTCATTTTATTTAATTATAAATAATTTCACCTACTTTTATGTTAATACAACTACTCCAGGCTGGGCACAGTGTCTCATGCCTGTAATCCCAGCATTTTGGGAGGCTGAGGTGAGTGAATCACTTAAGGTCAGGAGTTTAAGACCAGCCTGGCCAACATGATGAAACCCCGTCTCTACCAAAAATAGAAAAACTAGCCGGGCATGGTGGTGGGTACCTCTAATCCCAGCTACTTGGGAGGCTGAGGCACGAGAATTGCTTGAACCCTGGAGGCAGAGGTTGCAGTGAGCCAAGATCATCCCACTGCATTTCAGCCTGAGTGACAGAGACTCTGTGTCAGAAAAGAAGTACAACTACTCCAGACATATGGAGTAGAATGCAAAATTGCTGAAAGAAATGACTAAGAACATTCCGCATGGTGCTGTCCCCTACAGTGGGGAGTCTGCATTCACCCTGCAGTGGAAGGCGGGAAGATGAGAAACAGGGACCCCTGATTAGAAGGGGCTAGGTGCAGATGAGGTGCAGCAGGGGGAATACAATGCAGTGGGAGGGAGGTGGCAGTCCCTATGCTCGAGGCCCCTGCAGTGGGTCCCTGTCAACTGTGGTGCTCTTTCCTTTCTGAGAACTCAAGACCATTCAGTGTCTATGCCACTCCTAGGTTGCCTCGGGAAAGCACTCATATTACATGGTTTTCTAACTTGCCACATATGTAGTCCTTATCTCCTCAACATCATTCTTATCCTCCAACAGCTGGAGTGCAGGTGTGGGGTGAATTCAGGCCCTGGTGTTTACTGATTGAGCAAGGCACTTTTCCTCTCAGCCTTGGTTTCCTTATGTGTAAAACATGGATAGTACTTCCCTAATGAGATTGTTCTCAGGATTTCTCAGGATTCAACTAGATAACATGTGTGCAGCATTTCACATAGCAGATGGCATGGATAGGAACTTAGTAAACATCAGAGCCCTCCCAGCAGTGCCAGGCTCTTAGTAAACATCTGATTCTTGAATATTCGCATCCCCAAATATATCCCCCTACCTGAGGCTCCTCTCATGTTCTCTGCCTCCCTTCCTGTCACAGTGCATGTGTCTACTGAAGGCCACCCTCTTCCCGTATTCTGGTTCCTGGCCTTCCTCACCCTCACAAAGATCTCACTCACACAAGTGCCTCCTCATCTCTGGTAACCTCAAGTTCCCTCCCTACTGGATCTCTCAGACCACTTCTCTCTCTACACTCACTCTGGGGATCTCATCCACTGTTGCAGCTTTCAAGGCCATCTAAAAGATTCCCAAGTTTATATTTTAAACCTAGAATGCCTCAGAATCCGAGATTACATATCTACTGCCTATACCCCATGTCCCTTTGGAAGTGGCACAGATACTTCAGCATGTCTAAGATGGAGCTCCAGATTCCCGCCCCACCCTTCCCACAAGTTTTCCCATCTTAGTAATGAGAACTCTGTCCTTCCAGTCGCCCAAACCAAAACCTTTGGAGTTATCCTTGGCTCCTCCCTCTTAAATCCCACAGTCGACCAATAGGCAAGTCCTGCCAGTCAGCTCTTCCTTCAAAATACAGAGCGTACCTGGCCACTTCTGAGCAGTCTACCTCCCCACGCTGGTCCAGATCACCCTCAACTCTCACGAGGCCAACTTCAGTAGCCTCCTGAGTGGTTTTGCTACCTCTGTTTTCCCCAGCTCCACAATCTTGTTTTCACCAACAGAGTAATGTTTTTGAAACATAAGCTTGACTCTGTCATTTATTGGCTTCAAGTCCTCCAGTATCCTCCTGTCTCACTCAGAATCAAATCCAGATTTCTTATCATGGCCCTAGGCACCAGCCCGCTGCCTGTCTGCCCTCAATTCCCACTACCCTTCCTCGCTCCCTGGCCCCCAGCCTCATTGGCCTCCTCAATGCCTTTCCTGGAACAGGCTGGAAACACTCCTTCCTCAGGGAGCTTCTCCTTGTTGCCCCTTCTGTCTGGAACACTCAGGTGCAGACCTTGCTCCCTTCCTTCCTTCAGGTCTGTGCTCAAATGCCACCTTAGCAGAGGGCCTTCCCTGACCAGTCTAACATAGCGCCCCTGGCATCCTTGGACCCTTTCTGATCCCAACTCTGATTTTGCTTACTACTGACTGCTACCTGCCATAATTAACTTACGTGTTTGTTTTTGCCCATCTCCTGACCATTAGTAATACTCCAAGGGGACCTTTGGTGCCTGGCACATAGTGAGTGCTCAGCAGCTGGGCAGGAGGTATGGCATAGTCTGGAAGAGCTTAATGCAAGTGGCCCCTGGTCACTGCACTGCCTCTTGCCTGCTGTGTGCTTTTGGGCAACTTTACTTAACCTTTCTTAGTTTCAGTTCCCCTCTCGGTAAAACCTACCTGGAAGGTTTTTTAGGAGGATTCTAAATAATACATTTAAAGTACCCGAGACATGATCAGTGTTCAGTAAGACGGGGGCTACACAGGCCACTTAGCTGCTTTCTAGGCCTCTTTCCAAGAACTTACTAGTGCTGCCTCCATCTACCCCCACGATAGAGGGCTGCTACAGTAGATGAAGGTAACGCTGTAGAAGCGGTTACTGACTCTATTCTCCATGTCATACCCTGACCCCGGGTCCCCTGAGCATTGTTTCTGGCTCCAGCCAGTTCTCCTCCATCCCCCAGCACCATCAGTTTCTTTTTTTCTTTTTTGAGATGGAGTCTTGCTCAGTCACCCAGGCTGGAGTGCAGTGGTGCGATCTCAGCTCACTGCAAGCTCCGCCTCCCAGGTTCACACCTCCCAGGTTCATTCTCCTGCCTCAGCCTCCCGAGTAGCTGGGACTACAGGCACCCACCACCATGCCCGGCTAAGTCTTTTTGTATTTTTAGTAGAGACGGGGTTTCACTATGTTAGCCAGGATGGTCTCGATCTCCTGACCTGATCCACCTGCCTCGGCCTCCCAAAGTGCTGGGATTACAGGCATGAGCCACCGCGCCCGGCCATCAGTTTCTTACCAAAGCCCCTCAGATGATGGTCATGTCTGAGCAGGTCCTGCAAGTTGAGACCCTCACCAGCCCTGCTTTGGATCAAGGGGGATCCACATTTGGATCCCCCGATGTGGGAAGCCAGAGGTGCTTGCTGGGAATGTATCGATATGTTTGGACTTCATGAGCTATGGACCCCAGGGGTCCTTCTCTGGCAAAGCACCCATGTTTGTGAGGTGGGCACCGCTTAGCAAGGCAGGTGGCTGGCTGGTCAGGTAGGTAGGTTTTCCCTGGCTGCTCCAGGAAGGTGAGTCATGAGTAGTTTCCCTGTGGGCCACCAGGGGGCACCAGAGGTCGCTCAGCTCTTCCGAGGACTTGATCGGTCTCAAGATGACTGTCTCCTCCCTCTCAGGCCTAGGACTTTCTTGAAGGAAAAGAGCTGTGGTGGTGGCCTTCTCATCTCCTAACTTGCTAGGGGCTGCCAGTCAAAGCAGGGCCACAGCAAAGGACTGAAGGTCAGGATTCCAGGCTCAATATTCTTTATTGATAAGCATTAGTGAACCCCTTGCCCTGGGAGCTCAGCCAGTCCTGCTCTCAGATTCCTGGCCTTAGGTGGGAGAGCATCTTTTCCTCATGGATCAACTGTCCATGTCTGACTGTGCCTAACTTGCCACACCATGGGTCAGGGAGACAGGCAGCAGGTATTGGAAGGTGATGGCCAGGTCCTTTTCCCCAGTGACCACTCTCCATCTAGAAGCACTCTGCTTCAGCTGCGTAGGCTCTTCCAGGGAGCTCTGGGAGCCTGCTGGTTAGATGGAGGAGTTAAGCCTCTGACACCTCCAGGTTCTGCCCGCCAAGGGTTCCTCTGCAGCGGGACTGAGCTGAGCAGGAGCAATGGGCTCTCGCTTCTGTCCTGAGGTTCTTGGGTGGTGAGCAAGAGAGCTAAGGGCAGGAGGTCCTACATGGTGCCTCATAGGGGATAGAGATGCCAGAGACTGTGGAAGATGGGGTGGGAGGGAGGGATACCACAGAGAGAAAGAGAAAGAGAGAAAGAGAGAATCAGTTGTTGAGTCCCTGGATCTGATTTCACCAGCTTATTCTTGGCCATGCCCATAGTCCTTGGGAAACCCCTCAGTTCTAATTAGATAGTTCCTTGGGTCCTGGATGTACCTTTGCCCCCCCACTAGCTTGTAGAGATAACAATTATTGACCGGGTGTGGTGGCTCACGCCTGTAATCCCAGCACTTAGGGAGGCCGAGGCGGGTGGATCACGAGGTCAGGAGATCAAGACCATCCTGGCTAACACGGTGAAACCCCGTCTCTACTAAAAATACAAAAACAGAATTAGCCGAGCGTGGTGGCAGGCGCCTGTAGTCCCAGCTACTCGGGAGGCTGAGACAGGAGAATGGCGTGAACCCGGGAGGCAGAGCTTGCAGTGAGCCGAAATCGCGCCACTGCACTCCAGCCTGGGCAACAGAGCGAGACTCTCTCGAAAAAAAAAAAATTATAGTAGCGTGTCCTCCTGAGCCAGGCACCTCATAGAATCTTCTTGCCTGTTCAGCAAGGCCTTCCAACCCTCCATCCATTTCTCCCTTAGGTCAGGACAGCAGGGTGACGGTGCCTGGAGAAGGCCCTGGCTCCCCTGAAAGCCCTCCCGGCCTGTCTCTGACCTGCACTGGAAGCGGGGGTCTCCGGGGTGGGTCTTCAGCACCTGCCACACCTCTGGGGGAGGCTCCAAGCCCATCTGTTTGGCCCGACACCAGCGCTGCAGCCGTGTGATCCCTGCCAGAATGGGAAAAAGACTCTGGAGACTTGCGGGGGGTGGGGTAGAGTCTGAGCTGGAGAATGTGTGTGTTGCGGGGAGACAGTGCCTGAGGGTCAGAGTCACGCAAGCGCTTGGGTGACTTCAGAGACGTGTGGGTGACGGGACTGGCTGGGTGGGTTCTCACCGGTGCAGGGCCCGTACTGCCAGGCCAGGTCAAACTGCCTCAGCAGCTCCAGCTCCGCTTCCTCCTCGTCGCGGGGCTGGGGCTCCTCCCCTGCAATGACAGCTGCTCTTCAGTGCGAGGCTGGCCTCAGTCTCCTGCCCCTCACCTCCCAGCCTTCCTCACCAGCCCTTTGCCTCTGCCACCCCGCAGGAGACCTGGGGTCGGGAGGGGAGGACAGGCCACCTTTCCCTTTCCAACGGCCCTTCCGCCCACGTCCTCTAGGCCCCTCCGTGTCCACTCCTCCTGCCTCCCTCACACCTCAGAGACCTAGCTCGGGTGCCAGCTCCCCCTTGCTGTGCCCAGCGGGCCCCTCCCTCCTCTTCACAACCGGGTAGGAATCAGTGATGAGCCGCTTCCGGCCCATGGCGGCCACCCAGGCAGGCAGAGAAGGCGGCAACTGCGGGGAAGAGGAGAGACCGGCCAGTGGGCGCGAGAAAGACAGCTGCTGAGAGACAGACGGGGCCAGGCCAGCGGCGGGCAGACAAGATGACCCAGACAAACCGAGAGAGGAAGTCGCCGGGGTCCAGGGAGGGACGCCTCCCCCACCCCCAAAAGCACGCAAACAGGAAAGACTTCAGCCAATGGCAGGCCGCCTCTGTCGGGCGGGGCCCTGGCGCTAGCCAATGGTAGGCAGTGTAGGATGAGGGGCGGGGCGGTGCCACAGCTGTGGGCGGCGGGAGGAGGGGCAGGCTGGGGTGGGGGACCTGTCGGGATGCCCCGATTTCACCACCTCCCCCGGCCCCCATTGGTCTGCTGTGGGTCCCGAGAGACTTCAGGAGAGTTATCTTCAGCCTCTCACTTCCCGTTTTCCCTTCCTAGGCAAATGTTCTTTTCAGCTTCGCTAATCCCCGTGGCCAGTTTGTAACTCCCTAGAGCCCAGCTGGAGCCTTCACTCGGTCCTTTGGCCCGCCCCGCGTTGTGGGGGCAGGTCTGGAGGTCTGAAGAGAGTTTGGGCTAATCCAGGCCCCTTCCCGGCTCCCACCCAACCCCCACCGGCCCCAGGAGACCTGGCCGGAAAAGCCCATGGGTTCTGAAACCTCCTTTCTCACAGTCTGTGCCCAAAGATGCTGCCCACTCTTAGTCCGAGTGTTTGCCGTTTTGGCCCTCCTGGGGTCCCAAGTCGTGCCCGGCCCGCCCCACCCGTCAGGAAGATTCCATACTGAGTAGGAAGGCAGAGCAAGGGTCTGGTCCCCCCACCACAATGTATTTGGATCCCCAGTTCTTCATTGGCAAAATCTGCCCTGTCTCTCACAATAATGTGAGTCTGAACAGAAAGTATTAACAATAAACCTAACACTCATATTGCACGTACCATGTGCCAAGTACTGTTCTAAGCACTTTCCTACATGTTAATTAAAATAGATGTCAAAAAGTTTTTGAAAGTAGGAAGTATAGCTAAATGATTATCACTGCTGATAGTCACAGGCATTGTAGGGCCCCAATCAAACCACAGTCTCCCTTGCACCCCAGGAGCTCACTGTCACAGACAGATGCACAGTTGTCAATGAGCGGCTATAATTCCTACTAGAAGAGGGAAAGGGTGGGTCAGAGATTGTTTAGGACCACAGGGATGATTAGCATTGGAAGGCCTCCTGGAGGAGGTGGACTGCTGTAAACAATGTCTCTCAATTCTCCACCCATGACCTTTGTCCCTTGGGCTCCTGTCATCACTGACTCACCCATACTGCTGCCTCCCCCTCACCAACTTCCTGGCAAGAGGCAAAAGTACTGGCCAGTGGGAGTCTGGGAACCAGCACAGGGACCAGCCCAGCTCTAATCACCCTCCAGAGATCCCATCAGGTTCTTCCTTCCAGGGATACTGGGAGGGTGGGGCACAGACTCCTGGGCTGCTGCCTGCTCAGAGGCCTCTGCCTCCTCCTTTCCCTGCTCTGGGGTCTGGGTGCTCTGCACTGGAAGAGGGCTAAGCCACTGGTACACGTGAGCACAAGGGAGGAAGCTGCTCTGGAGAGGAGACCACCAGAGGGGAGGCAGAGGAGCAGGCCATGTCTTCAGGGTCCGCGTCCTGCCTGGCTCTCCCCATCGGTGTCCTGGAGGAGGGCTGCTGGAGGAGGGAGCTTGTGGGGGCACTGCATGGAGCTGGAGGGCCCTTTCTGCTGTATTGTTTGGGCTGGGCCTAGTCTAATCCCCCCAGCTGCCTTGTGGACTAAGTGGAGCCCACATTCAGGGAGACAGTGTCCCTGCAGAGAGTGATGGAAGCAGGGAGGCGTCTCTGCCAGGGCTGGGAAGGGCCTAGGTGCTGAGTCCAGTCAGGCACTGAGCATGCTAGGTAGGGATGGTGTCTAGGCTCTGGGGGATTTACTACCCCCTCCCCAGAGGGCCTCAGCAAGGGTTCCTGGGCTGTTTCCAGAGGTGTGTGGCACCCACCTCCTGAGTCCACCAAGCCCTGAGGGAGTGGGGAGCCATGGGTGGGGCAGACCCCTCCTCATTCCCAGTCCCTCCCACCCCTGAAAGCTGATAGCCGTGGGGCCCTGCCACCGCCCAGGGAGCGTGAAATGGGGTGTGCCGCTGGGCAGCCACAGTAGCTCCTACCACCGCCTGGGCCTATTGCCTTTTCTCCTTGGGCAGCCTCTGGCATCCTGAGCTGCTCTGTAGATGTTGGCTGGGCTGTCCCCGCCAGCTTCCCCAGCTTTGCCTGGCTCAGGCCCCCACCCAGCCTAGAAGATGTCTCCCTCAGGCTTCAGCTACCCCCACACCCCAGAAAAAGATTCAGAGTGGTCAACTCAAGTGCAGGCACCCTAGGCCTGGCTTTCTGGCTTGGAGTTGAGGGAACTCTCTGCAGGCAGCATTGCTGTTCTCTCTTAGATGGCAGTGGGGTTGAGCCCCTAGGAAAGAGTTGGCACCCAGGGATTTTGGAACCATCCCTGTCCAACTGGCATGCCCTGACTCAGCACCTGGATCCCTAAGGTGCGCTGGTGACTAGGCTGGACCTTGGCCTTCCCATCCTCAGGTCTTTTCCTTCTTTGCTGTCCAACCCTATCCACCTTCTGTACCTTCTTGCCTAGAACCCCTTCCCCTACTCAGGCAGCATCCTGGCCTCATTCCCTAAACTGCTATCTTGGAGCCTGTTCAGGCTTCAGGCTGGATGGCCAGGCCAGAGGTCTGGGTTGGGTGCTGAGTTCTCTCTCCCTGGGGGAATGTCCTGAGACCCTTGTGTCAGCCCTGACACCCAGAGGCTGGTGATGAGACTAGTAGGAGTGACCTTCGCACCTCAGCCTGGTAATACCCAAGACCCTTGCTTCAGGGCCAAGCCCAGAGTCCTGGGGGTCCAGGAGAGAAAAGAACTGAAACAGAAACCCAGCACCTTCCCGGGGGCTGAGGCCCACCGCTGACTGCACCCAAGGGAAGGATTATGTCTGGCTTAGCTCAGACAATGTGGCAGAATGGGGGCCTCAGCACTGTGCCTGCATTCCCTTCCCCCACCTCACCATGAGGTTTGTAGGGAGAGCCAGGTAGAGCTGGGAAGGTGGAGGCAGGTGGAGAGAGGGGAGCAGCTGCCTGGGGCCCAGTGGGCTATGGGGTGGATCCAGCTCTTCTTCCCTCTCGCCAGTATCCTCCTTCCTCAGGCCCTTGGGCCCTGCCACCCACCCTGAGCTGGAAGTCAGTCCCACTCAGGAGATTCTGGCAGCCAGAATACCCCTGGCCCCAGCCCCCAACATACTCACACACCGTGGGCCCCATTCCTCACCCTGTGGGCCAGAATTCTTTCAGGCAGTCCTTCCTAGTCCCTCACTGCCTTCCCAGACACTCCCTCCTCTCCTGGTCCAGGTTCTCTGGCCTAATGTGCTTCCATTGCAGCAGCTTGAGGGGAAAGGAAGGGGTCTCTGGGTTTTTCTTTTCTTTTTTTTTTGAGACGGAGTCTTGCTCTGTCGCCCAGGCTGGAGTGCAGTGGCGCAGTCTCGGCTCACTGCAAGCTCCGCCTCCCAGGTTCACGCCATTCTCCTGCCTCAGCCTCTCCGAGTAGCTGGGACTACAGGCGCCCGCCACCACACCCGGCTAATTTTTTGTATTTTTAGTAGAGACGGGGTTTCCCTGTGGTCTCGATCTCCTGACCTCGTGATCCGCCCGCCTTGGCCTCCCGAAGTGCTGGGATTACAAGCGTGAGCCACTGCACCCAGCCCTATCTCTGGGTTTTTCTACCACTGCTGTCTTCTGTCCTGCTCCTTCCACCCTCCACACCTCCTTCTCTAGTCACCTCCTCCTCTAGTCACCTCCTCTTTCACCTTGGCCATCCAGGCTCTGGAGCAGTTCCGCGCAGACTTGAAAAGGGGCCTTCTGGCCATTCCTCACCTTGGCCACCAGGTGTCAGACTTTGCCCAGCTGGGTGGGAGGAAGGTTCTAGTTAACCATTTCCACCCCATCAGCCTGGCCTCAGAGAGAGATCTGGGCGAGCTGGGGAGGAGCCTAGAGGTGACCGCTGAAGTTGGCAAGGCTGAGGGACCCTGAAGGTTGAGACTGGGAAAAGGACAGAAACTCTGACTCTACAGCTTTCCCCCAGATCCCCCTCACTGCCACTGCCCCCACACCACCCCACTGACAAGGGCTTTGTCCCCTGCTGGGAAGTTCAGGAACGAGGCTGAGTCAGGGAGCTTGAGAATTGAAGGAACAAAGGCGGGGACAGTTGTAGCTCCACAGCAGAAGGGGAAGCTGAGACGAAGCTGCCCATCAGAGTGCCCAGCCAGGACTGAGTCACTAGCCCTTGCCCTCTAGGTTAAGGGGAACAGAGGGCCTCCCTTTGCTCTTCCCCATTTGGGGTGGCTGTGGCAAGTGAAAGTGTGTGTGTGCATGTGTGTGTAAACTCAGTGCTTGAATGAGCCTCTCATATCATGAGGCGGCCTGTAAGTCTTGGATGGTGGGTCAGTCTTTGCAAAAGTGGAAAACTGGCAAGGTCTGAGTATTGTGCCATCTCCCATCAGAGCCTCCTCTAGCCCCACTTCCCCCAGAGGTTGCCCCTGCCCCAAGTGATAGTTCTCCATTTTATGCTCATTCTTTCAAACATGGGTGTGTTTCCAAGCACCCAAGATGACAACGAGATTTCCAATCCTTACATGCTATCTGGAGATGATGGAGAGGAGGGTCTTCTCTTGCCCACTCTCCCTATCCTTGTGGGGACATAAGGACTACTAGAGATAACGCACCCTCCACCCTTTGACATTGCAAGGCCTTAGAGTCTCATGTTAGCCTCTGGATACCTGGGCCTCTGACTCTAAGGCCATACTTATGAGGTAGAACCTCGATAACCAACAAAACTCATCGAATCTCCTGAAGCAGCTCTGGATGGAAAACCAATGACTCACTCACAGAAAACGCCAGTGCCCTGTGATCTACCAGGTGCTCCCTGTGCCGTGGTGCTGGCGTTTTCACAATATGCCTGTAGGACACAGTGCCAAAACACGAAGGAGCAGCTCACATCCCCTGTCACCATCATTAGGGGCTATTTGAGAGAGTTCAAGAACTCACACTCTGAAGCGCCCTTTCTGATGGTGTTCTCATCCGCCTCTCCCTCCGCCACGCCACCGCCACCGTGGGAGCGTTCTGTGTCCTCAGCATGCAGGAACCCCAGTGCTCCCCATTCAGGATTCTTCTCCCGGCCTATCCCCTCCTGTTTCCCTCCACTGACCACCCTTCCCTTACTGCCAATTCCAGTAGTTTCCAGCAGCCTAGAATCCCCTCCCTCTGAAATGCTAAGGAATGTCACTGCCCATGGTGACAGGTCCACGGCAAAGGTGCCTGCTGATATCACTGGGTTCTATTTGGCTGCCCAGACACACTTTGGCTCTCCTCTGGTTGTCTCCTTACTCCATTCTCCAAACCTCCCCATTTTTCTCCACCCACCCCCTACTCACTCAGCAATAACATGTTTAGATCACTTCTATTGAAAACAACAACAACAACAAAACAAACAAAAGCCTTCTGTGACCTTGCTAACCTTTCTAGATGGTGGGGGTTTTTTTTTGTTTTTTTTTTTTTTTTGAGACGGAGTCCCGCTCTTTTCGCCCAGGCTGGAGTGCAGTGGTGGGATCTTGGCTCACTGCAGCCTCCACCTCCCAGGTTCAAGCGATTCTCCTGCCTTAGCCTCCTGAGTAGCTGGGATTACAGGCATGCACCACCAGGCCCATCTAATTTTTATGGTTTTAGTAGAGATGGCCATGTTGGCCAGGCTGGTCTCAAACTCCTGACCTTATGTGATCCACCCACCTTGGCCTCCCAAAGTGCTGGGATTACAGTTGTGAGCCGCCGTGCCTGGTCTCTTTGCCAGCAAACTCTGAGGGACTTGATTTACCCCTTCTACTTCTGCCCACCATGGCCTTCATTAATCTCACAACTCGGTGGCTGCCTCTCACCTGTTGTTTCACAAAGGTTGCCTGAGACTTCCTGATTGCCAAAGCCAGTGGATTTTGCTCAGCATTCTTCTTGAGCTCCTCTGGGGCATCTGAGACTGTTGATCAGCTCCTTCCTTCACCCAGGCTGGAGTGCAGTGGTGTGATCACAGCTCACTGCAGCCTCGACCTCCCAGGCTCAAGCGATCCTCCTGCCTCAGCCTCCCTTGTAGCTGGGACCACAGGTGTGCCACCACACCTGGCTAATTTTGTTTTGTTTTGTTTTTTGTTTGTTTGGGTTTTTTTTTGAGATGGAGTCTCGCTCTGTCACCAGGCTGGAGTGCAGTGGCGCAATCTCGGCTCACTGCCATCTCCGCCTCCCAGGTTCAAGCGATTCTCTTGCCTCACCTCCCGAGTAGCTGGGACTACAGGCGTGTGCCACCACATACAACTGATTTTTGTAGTTTTAGTAGAGACGGGGTTTCACCATGTTGGCCAGGATGGTCTCGATCTCTTGACCTCATGATCCGCCCGCCTCGGCCTCCCAAAGTGCTGGGATTACAGGCGTGAGCCACCGCGCCCGGCCAATTTTTGTGTTTTTTGTAGATACAGCGTTTCGCCATTTTGACCAGGCTGGTCTTGAACTCCTGGGGTCAAGCGAGCCTCCTGCCTCAGCTTCCCAAAGTGCTAGGATTATAGGTGTGAGCCACTGTGCCTGGCCTTTTCTGTCAATTTCCAAAACACTATTGTCTTGACACACTTTTTAAATTTTTCTCTAATATAGCAACCCTGTTAACTGATGTCTTGACACTCTTTAAATCAGTTTAAGTCAAATTATCAAGGTTTGGCTGGGTGCGGTGGCTCACGTCTATAATCCCAGCACTTTGGGAGGCCGAGGCAGGTGGATCACTTGAGATCAGGAGTTCGAGACCAGCCTGGACAACACGGTGAAACCCCATCTCTAATAAAAAAAATACAAAAAAAATAAAATAAAATAGCTGATGTGGTGGTGCATGCCTGTAATTCCAGCTAGTCAGGAGGCTGAGGTGGGAGAATTGCTGGAACTGGGAGGTGGAGGTTGCAGTGAGCCAAGATCGTACCATTGCACTCCAGCCTGGGGACAGACCAGGACTGTGTCTCAAAAAAAAGAAAAAAAAAATTATCAAAGTTTTACTGTACCAGGCATTACACTAAAATGCTGTAGGGCTGGGCACAGTGGCTCACGCCTGTAATCCAAGCACTTTGGGAGCCCACAGTGGGCAGATCACTTGAGGTCAGGAGTTCAAGACCAGCATGGCCAATGTGGTGAAACCCCGTCTCTACTAAAAATACAAAAATTAGCCAGGCATGGTGGTGGATGCCTGTAATCCCAGCTACTTGGTTGGCTGAGCTAGAAGAGTTTCTTGCACTTGGGAGGCGGAGGTTGCAGTAAGCTGAGATCGTGCCACTGCACTCCAGCCTAGGTGACAGAACGAGACTCCATCTCAAAAGAAAAAAACAACAAAGCACTAAAATGCTGTAGGGATGCAAAGATGAATAAATCGTGGGCCTTGCCCTCAAGATGTTATTTGCTTGAAAAAGACAAATACGCCGTGCGTGGTGGCTCACGCCTGTAATCTCAGCACTTTGGGAAGCCGAGGTGGGCGAATCAAGAGGTCAGGAGATCGAGACCATCCTGGCTAGCACGGTGAAACCCCGTCTGTACTAAAAATACAAAAAATTAGCCGGGCGCAGTGGTGGGCACCTGTAGTCCTAGCTACTTGGGAGGCTGAGGCAGGAGAATGGCGTGAACCCGGGAGGCGGAGCTTGCAGTGAGCCGAGATCATGCCACTGCACTCCAGCCTGGGTGACAGAGCGAGACTCCATTTCAAAAATAAATAAATAAATAAAAAGAAAAAGACAAATACACTGAATTCTTTTTTTCTGAGTTGGAGTCACTCTGTCACCCAGGCTGGAGTGCAATGGCATGATCTCGGCTCACCGCGACCTCCGCCTCCCAGGTTCAAGCGATTCTCCTGTCAGCCTTCCTAGTAGCTGGGATTATAGGCATGTGCCACCACACCCGGCTAATTTTGTATTTTTAGTAGAGACGGGTTTCTGCATGTTGATCAGGCTGGTCTCGAACTCCTGACCTCAGGTGATCTGCCCACCTCAGCCTCCCAAAGTGCTGGGATTACAGGCGTGAGCCACTGCACCCGGCCACACTTAACTAACTCTTATTCTGCCCCATCTCCATCTGTCTGAATTCTGCCCATCCTCCAAGAATGGTGTCAAATCCCACCACATGCATTTATGGAAAAGGTAACTATTGAGCACTTGCTGTGTGCTCTGCACTGGAAATACAGCTATGGAAGTCAGCAATAACTTCAGATGCTGTTTTCTCCCCTAATAGGGCTCACAGCCTAGAGGGCCTTCACGTAACTAGATGCAGTCTCTCTTTTCTAGTCTTCTGTAGTATTTTGCCTGGATCTCTCTGCATTTAATCGAGTTCTGCCTTGTATTCTACCATTCAGGGAAGGGTTTCTGTTCCCTTTTCTAGATTGTTTTGTCCAACACACTCATTGAGCACCTTCTTTAGGATGGAGTCTAAGCTGGGTGCTGGTATAGTGAGAAGAAGACTCAAAAGCTGTCCCCAAGAAACTCAACAGGATAGTACTGTGTAAGCTCTCTGATGATAAAACCTCCTCCTTACTTACCTCTGTATTCCTTATAGCCCCTACTTAATGCTTTGCATATCACAGGCCACAGCTTATTTTGACTATGTATGGAGACAGCCCTGATACCCTCTCCTTTCTATCTTGTTATGCAGGGGGCAGGGCCTGCAGGTGCCCCTAGCCATGCCTAGGCAGATGTCTCGACCTGAGGAGCCTGGACCCCTCAGGGTGGGGCATGTTCCCTCTAACTTGGGTCAGATGACTCAGGGACATTCAGCAGAGCTGGCTTGCCTCACCCACAAGCAAGTTAGTAGCTCCTGCACCTACATTCTGACTTCTCCCTTTTCTAGTGATTCTTGCACTTGCCGGCAGTTCTGTGTCTGCGTCGCACAGATATGCCTGTGGCCCTTACTATTTCACGTACATTGATCTTTTCTTCTCAAGTAGATTAGAAGCTCCGTAAGGGCAGGAGCCAAATTAGGTTTTAGGCTTCTTTTGGCTTTTCTACACCACAGGCAGGTAATTCGATCTTGAAAATATTTGTCAACTGATTGACATTGCCATCATTTCTTACTTTCTTTGCTTAAGGCATTATCTCCAGGAGGCCCTTATAACATATCCATGTAGGATGTGAGGACGATCTGGCTGTGACATCTGTCACCCCATTGATCACCAGGGTTGATTCGGCTGATCTGGCTGTCTAGGCGACTGTCCCCTTCCTCCCTCACAGCTCCTCGTGCATCCCTCCCGAAGCTGTGCGCTCTGCTGAAGAGGACGACCATCCCTGATAGAGGAGGATCAGTCTTTGGTCAAGGGTATACGAGTAGCCTCGCTCCCCTGCTAGAACTTCCAAACAAGCTCTCAAGGTCCATAAAATATCCATGTATTACCTGGGAGCTGTTCATCCATTGACTTACCCAGTGGTTCCTAACTAAATTGTCATGACATGTTGCTAGAGCCTAAGTAATCTGTAATGGCTACAGCTGCTGCTGCTACAGCCAAGCGTCTGCCCTTTGTTGTTCCTGTTATCCTTTCCAGCAGTCTTAGAAGGGTATTTAATTATCCCCGCTTTACTGATGGGAACTGGTCACTCATAGGTTATGAGTCTGAGATTTGAGCTTAGGCCATCCCTTGAATAGCATCTATCCCATTCTCTCACAATCTGAGTTTTTCTCTTTTCCCAAATATGCTGTCTTACATTGGAGAGAAAGGAGTAGAATTTATAGCTGAGGATTGTGACTTGGTCACAGTCTGTTTCCCTCCTGAAGAGAGGAAGGGTGTTGAAGTGAGGGTCACTGCTCCTGAAGCCCCAGTGGACAGAGACAGGCAGGAGTCCTGGGGAAGCTGGGGAGTGAAGCCCAGGGGCTGACTGCTCAGGGTAGAGCACCAGAAGGGCAGATGAATAGCTTTGCTCATCATAAGGAGGCTGGGCCAGAGGGCAGAAATAGAAATTCAAGGTGGGAAGACAGACCTGTGAGACCATTAATGCAATCCAGGAAGGTGACGCTGGCCGGGCGAGGTGGCTCACGCCTGTAATCCCAGCACTTTGGGAGGCTGAGGTAGGTGGATCACCTGAGGTCAGGGGTTTGAGACCAGCCTGGCCAACATGGTGAAACCCCGTCTCTACTAAAAATACAAAAAAAGCCGGGCGTGGTGGTGCACCCCTGTAATCCCAGCTACTCGAGAGGCTGAAGCACGAGAATCATTTGAACCCAGGAGGCAGTGGTTGCAGTGAGCCAAGATCACGCCACTGCACTCCAGCCTGGATAACAGAGTGAGACTCTCTCAAAGAAAAACCAAGGCCGAGCACGGTGGCTCACGCCTATAATCCCAGCACTTTGGGAGGCTGAGGCGGATGGATCACGAGGTCAGGAGATCGAGACTATCGCGGCTAACACTGTGAAACCCCGTCTCTACTAAAAATACAAAAAATTAGCCAGGCGTGGTGGCAGACGCCTGTAGTCCCAGCTACTCAGGAGGCTGAGGCAGGAGAATGGTGTGAACCCTGGAGGCAGAGATTGCAGTGAGCTGAGATTGCGCCACTGCACTCCAGCCTGGGCGACAGGGCGAGACTCTGTCTCAAAAAAAAAAAAAAAAAAAAAGAAAACAAATCCCAGAAAGGTGAGGAAGACTGAGCAAAGGCGAGGTATGGGAAACCTAGGGTGGACAGAAGCTGTGTGGGAGGACTGAGGGATCAAGGGGTTGGTGGTGGCAGCAGGAGTGGGCAAGTCTGAGGTGCGCCCATCGCCCCAGTGCAGGGAGGAAGAGGGCCTCTTCCCAGAGCTCTGTGCAGATCCACCAGAGGCAAGCAGGGAGTGGGAGCCGGGGGCGGCAAGAGTCTGATGAGCACCAGGAGGGGTGAGGCTGGGCAAAGAGACTAAGTTCTGGGGCAAGCATTTTATTTGTTAATACAAGAATAGAAATTCTGCAATAAATATCATCTAATAAATAACATCTCCAAATAAATAAATATTAATACAACACACTTAGAGTCATGAGTGGGTGGGGCTGGGGGGCAGGGCCTGGGGGAGCTGCCACCCCACACCCCAAAATGCTACTGCAATGTAAACTTTCAGGAAATCCTGTGGTGTGGCTATGGTTGCCCTCCCCAGCCTGGCAACCCACAGATACCCTGGGAAAGGGGGCAGAGAGGAGGCACTGTAATGCTGGAAGACAATTCGAGGCAAGGTCCTGATGCTCAGCTCGGGTTTTGTTTGCCACTCTGTGCTTTGGAGACTCCTGGGTCTGGTCTGGTCTGTCCCTGCCCCTGTGCTTTCAGTATTTTCTCTTCTGGTTTATAGGGCACCTCCAATGCAGACCCCACCCCTGCACTGTTAATCTCATCTCTTTTTATGTAGAATTGCCACCATGTTTGTTTCCTGAATTAGATGTATAGAGTGATTTGCGGGTAAGGGAGCAACACCCATCCAAGGAGAGTGGGGCAGCCAAAGGGCTTCACCCCAGAAAGGCATGTGTGGTGGTGGCCCCTCAACCCCTGCCCTCCAGATGTGCCACCTGAGGGGCTGGGTGGGCACTGGCCAAGTGGTAGGCAAGAAGCTGGAGGCCATGAGAGCCTCTGCACCAACTTGAACCACTTCAGACTCCCTCGAGCATGACTTCCTGTAGAAACAGGACAGGACAGGGCCTATTGCACCTCCTCCCCAGCTCGGTAGACCTTTGGGAGGTGGGGAGGAGACAGGGCTGATCGCATCACACGCCCAGCCGGTCCTGGAAAGGGCCAGAGGCTCACAGCTTCTGTCTCCTGGCTCAACAGGTGTTGGCATACAGGGCTGGCTCTCCCAAAGTGGGAGCAGGGTTTGAAGGCGGAGCGAAGAGGAGAAGGTCAGAAGTCAGAAGCCATGAGCCCCCAGGTGCAGGGTGACTGCAGCTGCTGGAGGCTGCATCTTCTTCTTGAGCCGGTTGAAGTCCTTGGCCGAGCGCCACAGCCAGGTCTGCAGCTCCTTCAGCAGCCAGAAGTCGTCCATCTTCTGGAGGAAGTCACTGTGGGCAGGGCCAGGAGTCCAAGTGGGTTCAGTTCCAGGCAGCGGCTGGGGCAGTGGGTAGCCCAGAGCTGCCATGACGCCCGCAATGCTGCCCAGCAGGCCCTGGAGGCTGGTGCAGAAGTGGGCCAGGCTGCGGCGCAGCTCAGCAGTGGCAGCCTGACGGTTGAGGCCACGCAAGTAACACAGAAGGTGGCTGTAGGCCTCGTAGTTCTGGGTCAGCCGCAGTTTGTCATTGAGGCTTCGCCACACCTCCAAGTCAACAGTGGCCCTGGGCAGAGTCTCTGCCCCCAGGCGGGGAGGGTTGAAGTCAGGCTCGTTGAAAGGGGGGCCCAGGTAGTTCAGCTGTGAAAAGGAGAGGGTGATGGGGAAGGAGGAGGGCAGAGCCGCTGGCTCACCACCGAGGAGTTACCTGCTCCCAAAGTTTCTATTTTTTGTGTCCCCTGACACTGGCCCTGTCTCCATGCTAGGCTTCTTTGTTCATGGCCTCCCTGAGTTTCTCCAATAAGGATATCATTTGTATGCAGGTGACAGTTGAAGCAGCAGCAGTGATGAGCTCTCCAATGGAGAGGCGTACAAAAAGAAGGAGGAGGAGACGCACAAGACGCTCAGGAAGGACGTGCTGATTGGCTGGGTGGGCAAACCTTGGGAGAGTGCCCGCTGTGGGGGCAGGACAGAGAGGAAGAGGAGCCTGGAGGAGCTGGAGAGGTAGAAGGTGGCCCAGGAGAGTGCAGAGACCAAGGAAGAGGAGTTCAAGAAGGCAGCAGCGCTCAGCAGTGTGGCTGCAAAACAGACAGCAAGGAGAATGAGGCTTCAAAACACTGTCGGGCTTGGCAAGGAGGTGCCTGACGACCTTGGAGAGAACCACTGCTGGGGCCTGGAAGCCAGATTGCAGGGGGTTAAGAAGTGAGTGGGTGGAGAGGAAGTGGAGGCAGAGGGTGTAGACCACTCCTTCGAGAAATTTGGCAGGGAAAGCCAGGAGAGAAAAAGGGTCGGGAACTAGAGAGGGCAGTGGAGTGAAGCAAAGGTTTTCTGCACAAGGAACAAGAGAGAGATGAGAGTGGCCCATTGGTACCAGAGCCCCATTTGCCACTGACACACCCAGGCCCACCAGCTGAGGGGCTGGGGAGAGACGGGTACTCACTAACACTCTGAAGGAAGGGTTCAGCTGATAGGAGCAGGGCTGCAGAAGGAAGAAGTGGAGGCAGTCTCATGAGTATGACAGGAGGAAGGCTATAGAAGACAGCATGGTATAGGGAAGAGGGCAGAGCCCTTGACAACCCTCGAGGGAGCGGCTGGGGCCCAGGGAAAGGGATGAGGGAGATGTATAACTGAGAAAGAAGGGAGAAGCAAGGGGAGAGGCCTGGGATAGGCAAGGGCCCAGGGGGAGGTTCACACGCTGACAAGCACAGAGACAAACTAATTTCCTCGGTGTATCCTGGGGCTGGAGCCAGCTCCCCCGCCACCCTCCTCCCTTTTCTTTCCCTGGCTCCAGAGTAGGGTCTGGGATGTGGAAGAGGAACATGGGAAGAGGGGGCCGGTTCCCCATGGTCCTCAGCTTCTCCAACCCTCCTTCCTTCTCTCCTGGGCTCTCTGAACACCTCTGGACCACCCCCAAATCCTTAAAGCATAACCTCCATCCACACCCTAAACCCCCTGCCACTACTGCCTGGGTTCCCTACAGTCCCCTTCCCCCATGACCCCCCTAGGAGGCCCCGCTAGGATGGGAGAGGCAGACGGAAGGGAGGCCCCTGGGTCCAGAGCAGCAGGGCCCCAGGTCTAGGGGCAGAGGCGAGCTGGAACGCAGGCATGGGAGGTGGGGCCCCTCTGTCCCCACCCAACCCCGCCCGCGCAAGAGACACCACAACACGGTGTAAACAGAGGAGACTTCCCCAGCCCCCAGGGAGAGGCGGGCGGCTGGGCTGGCAGCCAGTGGGGCAATGGGCCAAGGCGGGTGCGAGGCCTGCCCACATGCCTAGTCCTGGGGCCAGGGATGGGGAAGTGGGGGGGCCACCTAAGAGGGAAGGGCAGGAGATAGACCAGACAGGGGGACTGGTGGGAGCCAAAGAGCCCCTCCTTACCCCATCATTTACCAGGACCCTCCACGGTTAGGACTCTTTCCGCAACTCCTCACTCCTCCCCAACTCTAAGACTCCTACGCTGGATACTCACATAGGTCCCAGCCAAGCTGCGGAGTTGGTGCTCCAGGTAGCGGGTGAGGTCATAGGTTTTCTGGATGGAGGGGCCAGGCCCTGGGTCCCCTGTGCGATTGAGAGCTGGCACTGCAGGGAGGTGCCAGAGCACCGTGCACAGGCACGCTAACATCCCCCACGAGTCCCCTGTGGGCAGGAGGGACAAGAAGCATGAGCGCGGCCCGGGCCCACATGGGGAAGCAGCTGGCAGCCCCTCAGGTGTCTGTCCCCACCTTGGGCTGGGAGGGGGGTGAGGGTGGGACACCAGATGGGAGGCAGAGGGGATGGAGGAGGGGAAACACTCCTGGCGAGAGGGGAGAGAAAAGGAGGCATGTGTATGTTTGAGGATGAGGACTTGGCACGCATGAGTGTCTATCAGTAGATACTTGAGAGTGGATCTGTGTGTCAGCTGCGAGAGTTTTTGGCATGTGTGCCACTGTGTGTGTGCCAACATGTATGCGTGGGACAGGGCCAGGCCTAGGGACTGCAGGTCGACCTACCTGTGTTCCAGTTGTACCCTAGCTTCCTGCCAGTCTCCCAGTCCCACTGCAGCTTGAGGGGAGTCAGAGGGTGGGAGACAGCACATGTCAGAGCTGGCAGGCTGAGCACAGTCAGCCCTAAGGGAGGAAGCAGGAGAGAGGCAGCCGCCAAGAACACAGTCGCCCATAGGAAGCAAGGTATAGGGTTAGACCACCAGGGTCGGGCTGCCTTATGGGGCTAGTTTTCGGTATATTCTAGGATGTGATTCCTGAGTGTAGGAAGCGTAGGGTGGGGTTAGATTGAAGGAGATTTAGTGCTCGCTGTCAGGGAATGGTGGCAGTGTGTAGGTTCACCCCATTCTTGGTGTTAGGTGGGGAAAAGTTGGACTTCAATGAGGCCTTTCCATCAGCCTGCGAGGGTGGGGACAGGAAGGGAGAGAGGTGCATTTGACGAGTTGGGCTTGTCGGCTGATGGCACTGCAGAGTTTGGACATCCCAGGATACCAGGAGTCCAGAGGCCAGGGTTGGGTGCTGTAAGGAGGGACATGGGCAGTGGGGAAATGTGCTTTTCTGGGATTTTAAGTGAGGACCAAGGTGAGGATTCAGTGGATACTTTGGACTGGCAAAGGCAGTTAGTGTTTGGCTAGGGTAGATATAATTGGCATTGGGCTAGGTTAGGTTTAAGGACTGGGTTACTTTAGAAGCTTCAGATTAGTTTAGACTTGGGATTTGGTTGATTTAGTGCGGTTGAGGTTTGAGTCCAGCAGGGGATGTGGTGAGGTCTGGGCAGGCAGAGGGTGAGTTGGAGGGCTGTAACTTGGTCGGTTTAGGTATCAGATGGGGTGCTGCTTGTCATGTTATGAAGAGCAGGGCTAGTTTGGGTTTTCAGCTTGAATAGGTGTGAGGTCATGAGTGGTTTCTTTCCTATAGTTCTTTTTTTTCCTTTTTTTTTTTTTTTTGCTGCCACCTTCTCTTTCCACCACCCCTATAGTTCATATTTTATACTCTCAGATTTTTCTATAACGACATAGGTTGCTTTGATAGGTAGAAATAACTTAGATAGGTGTAACGCTTTGCCCATGGTTAGGATGGGGTTTGGATTCAAGAAAGAATGAAGACTAGGTTAGGTCTAATCACAGTGCTGGGGCAGAGTTTTGGAGAGGGCTAATAACTAGGAAGGATGCAAGACTCCATTTGTATAAAACATCTCTCATGGAGGACAGGGGTCAGTGAGGACTTGGGCAGTGGCCCACCTGGTCAGTCTGGACTCCTTCAGATGTGTGACTGGCTGGCTTTACTGAGGGAGCATGGGGGTGGGGTGCCACCAGTCACAGGGTCTTGGTTTGAGGCGAGTGTGAGTGTGTGTACACCCGTGTGTTTTAAGACAGAGAGTAGGGTCAGGCACTCAACTGCTCCCTGGGGAGACCAGCTCACCCTTTCCTGTCCCCTCTGAGCTTGTGGCTTCCTCCTGGACGCTGCTTTCCTCACTCTTCCTTTCTATCCCCAGCTCTTGCCTGACTCAGTTCCTTTCTCCTCCCTGTTCCTCACATCCCAACACAACTCCAAGCCTGGGGATCTGGCAGTCACCTCTAGGATCCTACGGGTACAGAATAGCATTAGTTTTGGAGACTGGAGACCTGCTGAACTGGGCAGCGGCACTCCCAGCCTTGAGGTCGCTTTCAGCATCAAGTCTGGCTTCACTCAAAGTTAGTGGCGAGGCGGAAGGTCCCAACCGAAGCCGGAGCTGGGAGCTAGGCTTGCCTCTTTACCCACATGCTGGCCAGAGTCCTAGGCTCTGCCTTTGTCATGGCCAAGAGGTATTGTCAGGAACCCAGCTCGGGACTTACCCTCTCCCATTCTGAGCCCTGTAGGACATCCCTAGGGGAGATCAGCTCCCTACACAGGGACAGCAGGGGGAGAAGCCTTTGGATAGACAAGAACTAAGTCATCTGGGCAGAAAAAACGGCTCATGAAATTAACCAGACGAGGCCGGTGTTTCCAGGAATATTTCAGTTCTGAGGTAACTGTGTAGTTGCAGGCTGCGGGTAGGGGGCAGGGGAGAACAGAAGGATCCGACGGCCCACAGAGAGAACCAGAAAGAGGGAAGGGCTCTCAGGAATCCAGAGGGAGAAGAGGTTAGGAGAGGAGAAAGGGGAGTAGAAGGACAGGGCTCTGCCCCTGCTATGACAGCTTCCACTCTGGGCAAAGCCGTGCCGTGTCTCAGGCAGCAAGAGGGAAAGCAGCGTGGGGTGAACACCTGCGGTTTAGTCGTGAGCTCGGGAACCCAGCACAGCTCGCCTGCCTCCTGAGGAGAGTGTGTGGTGGGCTTCCTGGAGCCCTCATCCATCCTCTCTCAGGCTCATGTTGTGCAGGTGGACCCCGGCCACTGGGGCTGTGTCCTAGGTCCCCCTCTCCCTCTCCCCACCAGTCCTGGCCCCCAGCCCAGCCCCCGCCCCAGCTCTGCCTCTGGCTGCTGCCCACTGATTGTTTACATCCCGTCTTCTCTGTGTGTTTATAAATCCGGCTGAGCACGTGAGGAGCTAACCAGTACAGCTCACGTTTCCTGCAGCAGCCCCCCACCCCCTATCCTGGCCCCCACCCCCAGCCAGCCCCTAATTCCATCCAGATCCCTGGGCCCTGGGAACCAAGGCTCTCCTCATGAACACACACACACACACACACACACACACACACACACACACACACACACTCTCTCTCTCTCTCTCTCTCTCTCTCTCTCCCTTAGCCCGAGGAAGTGACTGGCCACCCAGACAGCTGCACAGGCAGGCGCACCCGTGAGCACATGTCTTTAGCCACTTTAGCCAGCTGCCCCTCAGTCCCTAGCCTGGACGCCCCCAGGCTGACCTTTCCCAGTGAGGGTGAGGGTTCAGCCGTGCAGATGTGCCAGAGTGGTTAGGGTGGTAGGACAAGTCAACGGGCATCTCTGCACCTGGGACTATAAGAGCTACGCTAAGAACTGTAAGCCCTAAATGTTGCAACCAGGGAGGCACTGCAGAGCTCCAGAGGTGGGGCATGGTGGCCTCAGGCTGGGCTGAATATGGGAGCCAGGAGGAAAGGCCAGACCAGGACCAGCGCTGGCTGTGGTTGGAGGGGTCTGTTGAGGGGAATTGAGGGATGGAGTGGGTTAGGTGGGTAGAGTGGGTGAGGAGTGGGTTAGGGATGGAGTGGGTGAGGTCCAGGCATTGTGACGGTAGGAAACTGCCCTAGGGGCGTGTCCTGACCTGCCTTCCCAGGCAAAGGCCCACAGAAACCCATCTTCCTTACAACCTCTGGGCTGCTGCCTTCCCCTCTCTTACTTCTCTCCCTTCTGCCTTTTCCTTGGTTCCCTTTCCCCCAGGCCACTGAGAAGTGGCTTGGTGAGTGGGGACACATGGGCCTGGGAATCGGGAGACCTAGCTTTGCCACCAACCCGTCTGGTGACTGTGGGCTTGCACAAGGAGGTCACACTATGCATGCTCAATTCCTCCTAGAGGAAACACACGGGGCTTCATCTCTCCTCTCCTCTCCAGCATCTCCCTTCGTGCCCTTCTCCTCCAGCCTAAATGACAGAGGTCACTGAGGCCCAGGGGAAGAAGCTGAGGGTGGGCCAGCCCCACTGCCTTATGAAGTCAGTAACCAAGCAAGCGAGACAGGAGTTGGGCTTTGGCTGGAGTGAGGGTTCCTGATTGTGCCGCAAGAGGGCCCTGGGTGTGCTCAGGGAGGCCAGCGGAGAGCCAGGGGGGAGCCCAGCAGCCCACTGAGAGCCAGAGGCAGGGGGAGCAGTGAAGGAGGAGTCCAGGGCAGTGGTGGGTGAGTTGGAAAGGGTGTTGTTATCAAGAGGGGCACGGGAGGGGCTGGGGGAGAGTGCAGGAGCCAGGTGTGCACAAGAGGTGGGACGTGGGGAGGAATGTGAAGTGTCAGTGAGCCAGTGGCTGGTGTGCAGGGGTGGCGGGCAGGGGTGGTGTGCAGAAGTGTGACGGACAAGAGATCAGCAGTGTCACTTCTGGGGCTGCCGGGTGACAATTGCCATCTCTGCTTCCTCCCCGGTGGAGTGTGTGGCTCCAGGGCAGCGAGGGTGTCTGAGCTGGCCAGGAGCGCGTCTGGTCTGTTAGGGGAATATGTACTCGCGTCCTGTCCGGTGTGAGGGGCAACGTGTGCTCCCGAGCTGTGGCGGAGGTCAGTCGGGGGCAGTGAAAGCACGGAGGTATCCCTGGGTCAGGGTAAGAGAAGAGCAGCGTGCCCAGTGCCCCCCACCCCCCGCCTCTCTCCAAGGCTTAGCCTGCACCCGCCCGTCTCCCCTCCTCTCCTGGTAGCCCCTCACACCCCGGGGGGAGGGACAGGCTGGGAGCTGGGGGAACAGGGGTCCTCCGGGATTGGGGGGGGTCTGTGGGGAGGGCTCCAGGAGCCCAGCACGGAGTTGTGGAAAGGAAGGCGGGTGGGGAGAGCAAGCATGAGGGGACCTCTGGCGAGCCCCAGGGACTCTTTCGAAGGTTTCCTTCGAGGGGCTCGGCCGGGAAGCTGCACGGCGGCGGTTGCCAGCTGGCCCTCCCTCCCGGCGGTGACCTCTCGCTCCGGGACCCCTCCTGGCGCTGCGCCTTCCCCCTGTGTGGCCTCGGCGCCCCCGGCCCCGCCCCCTCCCGCTCCCGCCCGGTCGCTCCTTCCCGGCGGCGGGGGCGGGGGCGGGGTCCGGGGCACCGGGCTCCGGGCTCTGCCCGGCGCTGCCCTTTCCCGCGCGTCAACTCCTCTCCCGCCCGGGCTGAGCGGCTGCTCCCGCCGCTCCCTGGCCGGTGACAAGACTTTTTCCTGCCGGGTCCGGCCCGGCTGCGCCCGCCCCCCGCCCAACAATAATCACTCCCAGGCCACGGTGGCCCGGGGGACTCACGGCCGCCGCCCGCCGCCCCTACCTGCTGCCGGCTCCCCGGCCGTGGGCACCATGGAGGGTTCCGGCCGCGCGGCGCGCAGCGAGGAGGAAGCCGCGAGTCCCGCGGCGCGGCTCGGCCCGTCCGGCCCGCCCCAGCCAGGCTCGGCGCTGCCCTCCGCCCTCCTCTCCGCCGCCCGCCCTTCCTCCCGCCCGCCCTCCTACCCCTCCCGGCGGGCCGGGGAGGAAGAGCGGCGCGGCCCGAGGTGTCGGCCTCCCCTCGCCTCCCGTCGCCCGGCCTCGGGCTCCCCCGGCCTCCCTCCCTCTTCCTCTCCCAGCCCCTCTTCCCACCCGCAGCCTCGCTCCCCGCCTCGGACTCTCTGGCCCCGACTTGTGCGCGGGGCTCTGGGGCTGCGGCTCCTGCGACCCGCCTCGCTGGGGCTCCAGGTTGCCGCCTCCCCAGGTCTGCGATCGTCCGGGCTCCCTGCCGCTCCCGGCCACCTCCTGGCTCCGCCGTGCAGACTCCAGGAATGCCGCGTCCCCGCCCGGCCCCTCTCGAGGGCGCCCAGCCGTGCCTCCCCCGGCCCGAGCCCAGCTCCCTGGCCCGGCCCCGGCGCGGGGCTCCCGGGGGTCAGGGCAGGACGGGAACCGGATCTCGTGGCTGCTCGGCGGGGCGGGGGCCGGGGCCTCGGCCGCCTGGCTCCTACCTGCTCGGAGGTCCATGGGGCTGGGGCCGGGCCGGCCGGGTGCGGCTCCTCTCCCAGAGGCTGGCGGAGTGGGAGGGCGAGCCGCGGCTCCGGCGAAGCTTTAATAATCCCATCCGCCAGGCCCACTCGCAGGTTTTTTTCGCTCGGTTTCGGATTTTTTTTTTTCTTCGGTGTGGGACATTCTGCAAACTTTTTTTTTTTTTTTTTTTTTTTCTGACGTGTAAAGCTGTAACCACAAATTGTAGCGGCCCTCCCCGGGGTGGGGGTAGGACGGGGGAGGAGGGAAGGGAGGGCTTCTGGGGCTCCCTCTCCCTCCCACAGCACCGAGGGGGGGTGAGGTGAGGCGAGGCTGTGGCGGTACCACCCTGGGCCTCCTGGGGGAGGGGGCGGGGAGGCCATCAGTCCGTCTGAGGACTCCCAGGAGCCGGGGGACAGCGCCGGCTTCGGGTGGGCTTCTCCTCTGGCGTTGGCCTGGGGACACCGCCCCCTGCCCCGTGCGGGGTCCCTGATCCCACCCTACATCTGCCTGTGCGAGGTCCCTACTCCCACCCTACCTCTGCCTCCTCATCTCTAACCTTCCCTCCTCCTCCTTGAGTAAATGCAATGACACATTCTCCCAAATGCCAGCGAGCTGGCCTGGGAGCAAGTGATGGTGTTTTTCCTGCTGCCCTTTGTCTGGGCTGACCGCCCCCCTTGCCTATTGTCCCGCCGCTTGTCCCATTTCCAAAAGCTAGAGCTAAGCGAGGCGCTGGGGCTGGGGCAGGTGACTAACCAGCTCACAATGCCCCCTGCGGGGGAGGAAGAGGGCACCGCAGGCCCACTGCCCGGCCCAGAGGCGAGAAGAGGCCACTTGGCGGGACTTTTTCCCTCAAGTTCACAAGGTTCTTCATTCTTCCTCCAGTGACCAGGGAGAATGCACATGGGTGGGGGATTTGTAATTCATTAATCAGCACGAGGCACCGGACCAGTTTCAACACCACAGGCTTCCTGGGTGACTCAGCGGGAATGCTCCGATTCAAGGCGATGGACCGCCCGAGCGTACCCATTTGTGAAATGCTTCCCCATGAGGACGCCTGGCATTCTCCTTCCTTTGGGGTTTCGGGTTGTTGGTTTTTCCGGTGGTGAGGTGGGGGTGGCTTGGCGGTGAGGGCTCCCCCTCCTTCCCGCAGGCCTGGGTTGGGATTTGCTGGGCAGGATACCTGGGGGTATGCCTGGACCCTCCCAGAGGAGGTCCCCTCCTCCCTCTCCAAGGGCTGCTGGGGAGAACACGCTCAGAGGAGGCAGCTGTCACCCAGGGCTGGGGACTGCCCTGCTTCATGATTTTCCTGGGAGAGAGTCATGTGGTCCCCAAGGCTTGGGTGCCCTATAACCACACCACCAATTAAATCACTGGGTAATAAGTTGCTTTTGTTGTTGTTTATTTATTGTTTCAAAGTGGGAGAGGCCAATGGTGGGCCAGACCTGGAAGGTGATGCCTCTCCCTGGAGTGGCATCAGAGATTTGTCCCCCACTCCTTCCTGGTGCCCCTGGAAAGGGAGGGCACTCTGCCAGTCCAGCCCCAGCGCCTCCATCCAGCCTGTGGCCTGGGGCAGGCATCCTGATCATGGCCAGTGCTGGGTCCCGGGGCAGCTCTTCCCTTCTCTGTGCCGCGAGCACTGAGGTGGGGGGGTGGGGGGGTGGGGAAGAAGTTTGTTTTCAATTACCTCACTGGAGTGGGACAGACTTTGTTGTTGGGTTTTTTTTCTCTCTCTCTCTCTCTCCTTTCTTACTTTTTTTTTTTTTCCTAAACAAGGAGAAAAAGGCTGGGAAAGGAGAGCTGGCTTGGGGTGGGGGGCAGGGGACTTTGAGGGACCTCAGTAGCAGCTCTGATGAAAACTGCCTGGAGGGACCCTTGTGAAAAGTGCTCAGGGCCTCCCTCTGCCCCCCCACCCGCGCCGGGCCCCCGCGCCGCACCTCCTCCCTGCCCCCACCAGCCAGGACTCTGGAGTTTCAGTCACATTCCTGGTGGGTGAGCCCAGTGATTTCTTGATGCCCATGCCAAGGTCAAGAAGGCAGATGCCCATGGGTGCATGGCACGGAGGCCAGCCAGGAGGTCCCCCTAGCTGCTACCCTTTCAGAGGGAGGGGGCCAAGGAGGGGAGAGGGAGAAGGAGAGCAGCTTCAGCCTCTCCCTCCGCCTCGCAGCCGCTCCTTGTGGAGTCTGCACAATGTGGTTTGGATTTGGCTGAGCCCCTCAGCACCTTATAAAGCACCTTGCTGAGTCAGGGAGAAAGCAGCCCCAGTGTGGGAGGAGCGGAGGGGAGGGGGCGCTGAAGAAAGGGGCGGGGGCGAGAGAAGAGGGGTGAGACCAGAGAAGGGACAAGACTGGGAAGGAAAGAGGAGACACAAAGAGGCCAATGGGTGGGAGTGAGAAAGAGGGGAGGAGGGAGCTGGGAGGAAGAGGGGGAAGCAGCGGATGCGGGGAGAGGAAGACACTGAAGCAGAAGGTGGGAGTGGACCACGCCACCCCCAGCAGACATCCACCTGGGGCAGCCAGAAAGCACTGGTTTGCAGGAACTGAGGGCTGCAGCTGTGAAACGGGGACCCAGGCCAGGTGGGTACAGGGACAATTGGCTTTACACACAGCCCCCCAGCCCCCAGTTTGTCTTTGAATCTTAATGTAGTGACCCCGCAAGCTGGGAAAGTTGTGTTCTCCCTCTGCCTCTTGTCTGGACTTGCCTCTCTGCCCTCTCCCCTCACCTAGTAGGGGCCAAGACTCTCCCCTCCCCTCCCCCACCTTCCACACTGCCAAAGGGAAAAGCAGCTCCATCTCCAAGCTGCCAGTGCCCCTCTGCCATGCCTGGGCAAAGGCAGCAGGCTGGGAGCTGCCAGTCGGGTTGGGTCGGGGGCTGGAATAAAGACTGTGCCTTTATCCTGTCAAGTCCCTAAATGGGGGTAGCTGCTGGGGTTTGGGGAAGAAGGAAGAGAGGAAAGACGGAGCAGGAGTAGCCCCTCCAGGGTTTCCGCGGGATGGGGCAGGACAGGTGGCTGCCCTCTGATTTCCAGCTGGGGGACCTTGGGAAAGTTCCTGCTCCCCTGTGGCTCTCAGAAAGAGAATCTTGTTAGGGGCCCTTCCAGTGCTAACAATCTGGGGTTGCTGGTGGGAGGGCAGAGCTTAGAGGAGACGCCAGTGCCCCCAGCTCCAGACGAGCATGGGAAAGAGAAGCGCTCCGTCTGCTCCAGGGGTACATTGTGCAGGCACTTTCTCAGTCTCTGCCAGGTCCTGTTAAGGACAGGGAGAGGACAAGGAAAACCCATCCCTGCCTTTAGGAATTTCACAGTTGGGGCTTACATCTGTAATCCCAGCACTTTGGGAGGCCCAGGCAGGAGGATTGCTTGAGGAATTTGAGACCAACCTGGGCAACATAGAGACCCCATCTCTACCAAAAATTTAAAAATTAGCCCGGCATGGTGGCGCATGCCTATAGTCCCAGCTAATCAGGTGGCTGAGGCTGGAGGATTGCTTGAGCCCAGGAGTTTGAGGCCGCAGTGAGCTATGACCACTACACATGGTCTTCGTTGCCTGGGGCAACAGAGCAAGACCCTCTCTCAAAAGAAAAGAAAAGAATTCCACAGTCTAGGGACACTCATTAAACTGTCTGATGTCAGCCATAGGTGGCAGTGGGTACATTTAGGGCCAAGGAGGATGGTGGGAGGAGAGCTTCCTGGAGGAGGTAGAGCTTTGGGGTAGAAATGTGGACGGATTGAGCTAGAAGAAAAGTGGCAACCACAGGCAAAGTGCCAAGGTAGCACCAAGTACAGCCCAGGGTTCCCTGCAGCAGGCACAGAGCTACTCTGGGAGTCAGGAAACCTCCATTCCAATTGGCCAGTGTGACCTTGGGACAAGCCTGTCCCCTCTCTGTGTGATGGGGTCTGACCATCTCTGTCCTCCTCTCCATGGGATGGTGGGAGTAGTCCGTGAGCTGACGAGGGGCCACTGGCTTGCTGCCTTCTCTGGCCTTTTAGACTCCAGGCCTCACCATCCACAGAGGGGTGGCAGATCAGGCCTTCAAGAAGTGTGGCTGGCTGGGGGCCACAGCTGGCACCAGGTGATGACTGAGCTGCCCTCCAAGGGGGGAGGGTGAGTCAGTGTTGGCTCAAGGACCGGCTAGTGTCCCACCCTTTCTTCCCACATGGTGACATCCCCAAGGAAGGCTCTCCAGGCACCCAAAACACCATGTCACACACAGCTGCACAATTAGCACCGACGGGGCCCTGGCCCAGGGAGTGTCCGGGTTCCTGAACTAGGGGAGCCTCTAGCTGGCCCCCTCCTGACAGGTGTGTTGGAGAAACCCACAGAGATGAGTAGGGACACTCACTCATTCATTCATTTGTTCACCAAACATTCCCTAAGTTTTGGTGCTGGGGACACAGAGAGGAGCCCTAGGGGGTGGGGTGGAGGGGCAGAGGCTGACCTGCGTGTTGGGAGGAGAGGCAGATGCCTGGTACAGCAACTCCTCTAGCCTGCTGTGATGCTAGTATTTCTCACTGACATTTACTTTGCTGAAATACTAACAATAGTTTACGTGTACGCAGCCGTTCCCCACGTCAGGCACAGTGCTAAGGCTTTCCACAGGCTATTTTATTTCATCTTTTTTTTTTTTTTTGAGGCGGAGTCTCGCTGTGTCGCCCAGGCTGGAGTGCAGTGGCACGACCTTGGCTCATGGCAAGCTCTGCCTCCTGCGTTCACTTCATTCTCCTGCCTCAGCCTCCCGAGTAGCTGGAACTACAGGCGCCTGCCACCACGGCCGGCTAATTTTTTTTTTTTTTTGTATTTTTAGTAGAGACGGGGTTTCACCGTGTTAGCCAGGATGGTCTCGATCTCCTGACCTCATGATCTGCCTGCCTCGGCCTCCCAAAGTGCTGGGATTACAGGCGTGAGCCACCGTGCCCGGCCTAGTTTATTTCATCTTTACAGTAACTTCGAGACAGGAGCTGTCATTTCCCTACTTATACATGAGGAACCTGAGGCTTCATAAGACAGAGTCACTTGTCTGAGGTCACACAAGCCTGGCAATGGTAGAACCAGGACTGGAACCCAGTGCTATCCAACTTCAGCAACATGCTTTTTTAACTCCACCATGCAGGTGCCAGCCTGGGGAAGGGGGCCAGAGGCACATCTTGAAAAGAGGAGTCCAGGTGCTGGGAACAGACTTCAGCAACAGCAGGACTTGGCTGAGCGCCCCTGGCTATGAGGCATCTAGCCTGGCACAGCTGGTCTCTTCAGGTCACTCAGATGTTGCTTGGGGCATAAAGAGAGTCCTCCAGTGCCTGGAGAGTCCTGGCCTGGAGCACAGGGAGACCTGGGTTTCCTGCCCACCACCGACCCCTTACATGAACTGGCAATGTGCAGATGGGCCAGGTGCCTCACATCGCCTTCTCACACTAGAGGGCTCAGCTAGGACTCTGGATTCCATTAGCAGGGAGTTGGGAATCCTGGAATGAGCATTAAACTGGGAGTCAGATGACCACCACCCCCGCCAGCAGAACAAGAGCAAAGGCTTCCCTTTGCTTCCTGAGGGCAAAGTGAGCCCTAGGTAGGTTCAGAGGTCCCACCCAGGACATCCCCTGGGATTTGGCGTCCCCAGGAGGAGGCCCTCCTTTCCACTGCCTCGTGTGCACACCCTCCAGTGTGCGTGTGCAGGCACCACTGGGGCCCCCGAGGGCAGGAGCGGGAAGGAAAGGCAGGGTGTGTGTGTGTGTGTGTGTGTGTGTGTATGTATGTGTGTGTATGTGTGTGCATGCACACACTTTCCCTTGCCCTCCAGTAGGCAGGAGCCCAGAGGGCCCTGCCTCACCCTAAGCTGGCTGTGATGTCAGCGGAAACCCGGAGGCAGAGGGCCTCTTCTGACGTCAGCAGTGGCCCTACCCTGCCTTGGGTCCCCACCCACACCTGACCCAGCTCAGGCTTCCCAAAAGACTCCCCCCAACACCCCCTGCTTCCCAGGGAAGCCAGAGAGAAGCTGAGAGGAACAGGGCCTTCTGCCTGTCCCTCTCCTGCCCTAGCTGGGCGCTGCCTCCTGATCTGCCAGGGTGTCTGGGTGATGGGTGTGTGGAGGGCAGGGCAGAAGGGATAACCCCAGGTGCTCCACTCCTCCCTCACCCACCAGGAGCTTTCCCCGCTGTTCTCCCAGGATGTTCCATTGCCCTGGCCAGCCCATGCCGCGGGCTCTGTGACTCCGTCTCCCCTGGCAGCCGAGTGGGGTTGCCTCTCCCTGGGCTGCAAGATCTTTATCCTGCCCTGCTGAGTCATGCCGGCTCCTCCCGAGCTCTCCTCCCCTCTTACCCCGCTGTCCTCCCCTCAGTCAGGCTTCTCCCAGCTTTCTCCAGACTGTCTGGGCTCCTGCTCTAGGAGCCCCCGGGGTCAAAGGATGGACACCACCTTCCCTGGGGCCATCCCAGTGATGGGAAGTCCCATCTCACGGGCCTCCATTCCAGCACCCCTGGGAGAGTGCCTGCTCTGCCTCCACCAGCTGTGTGACCCCCACCAAGTCTCTAACCCTCCACACCTCTGTTTTCTGCATGTAAAACCGAATGAGGGACAACTGAGTGAATATAAGTCAAATTGCTGGCACTTAGAAGCAATCAATGATGTTTTATTTATTTATTTATTTATTTATTTGTTTGTTTTTGAGACAGAGTCCAGGCTGGAGTGCAGTGGCATGATCATGGCTCACTGCAGCCTTGACTTCCCAGGCTCAAGCGATCCTCCCACCTCAGCCTCCTCAATAGCTACAGATGGATATCACCATGACTGGCTAATTTTTTTTTTTTTTTTTTTTGAGACGGAGTCTCGCTCTGTCGCCCAGGCTGGAGTGCAGTGGCACAATCTCGGCTCACTGCAAGCTTTGCCTCCCGGGTTCACGCCATTCTCCTGCCTCAGCCTCTCCGAGTAGCTGGGACTACAGGCGCCCACCACCACGCCCGGCTAAGTTTTTGTATTTTTTAGTAGAGACGGGGTTTCACCGTGGTCTCGATCTCCTGACCTCGTGATCCGCCCGCCTCGGCCTCCCAAAGTGCTGGGATTACAAGCGTGAGCCACCGCGCCCAGCCGACTGGCTAATTTTTTGTATTTTTTTTTTCTTTTTTCTTTTCTTTCTTTTTTTTTTTTTTTTTTAGACAGAGTCTTGCTCTATTGCCCAGGCTGGAGTGCAATGGTGCGATCTCGGCTCACTGCAACCTCCACTTCCCAGGTTCAAGCAATTCTCCTGCCTCACCATCCTGAATAGCTGGGATTACAGGCACCTGCTAATTTTTGTATTTTTGATAGAGACGGGGTTTCATCATGCTGGCCAGGCTGGTCTCGAACTCCTGACCTCAGGTGATCCGCCCGCCTAGGCCTCCCAAAGTGCTGGGATTACAGGCATGAGCCACCACTCCCGGCCAATTTTTTTGTATTTCTTTGTAGAAACAGGGTTTTGCCATGTAGCTCAAGCTGGTCTCAAACTCCTGATCTCAAGCAATCTGCCTGCTTCAGCCTCCCAAAGTGCTGGGATTACAGGCGTGAGCCACCTCGCCCAGCCAATAATGTTAAAGAATCTTGTTACCTACCCCTCAAACTGTATCGCTCTGTCTTTGCTAATGGTGTCCTCTCTACCCAAAATGCAGCTGCCCGTGGCGAGCTCCCCATGGCTACTCATCTAGACCCTTTGTTCTTCTGCCTTCTTCCTGAAGCCTGTCACTATCACCCCAGCTCTGCTCCCCACCACAGACTTCACTCTCCAGGGCCCTTGCTGCTCTCCACTTTGTGTTATTAGTGCTCTCTAAGGACCCGTCTCATCTCTCTCCTCTTTTGTCCCCGAGAGATTCTTGTAGGACTTCAGCGGGTTGAAGAGGGCTGGAGGTGGAAAGGGTGGAATCTCAGGGCACAATCAGCTCTGAAGGCATGAGAGAAACCAAGCAGTCGTGACCCAGTCCCGTGCTAGGCTTTCAGGCTGTCTAGAAGACATGGGTGGTTTAGGTCTAGGAAGAGCTCAACCACTTTCTTTTTTTCTTCTTTTTTTTTTTTTTTTTTTTTTTGAGACAGAGTCTCTCTCTGTCACCCAGGCTGGAGTCCAATGGCGTGATCTCTGCTCAATGCAACCTCCCCCTCCTGGGTTCAAGCTATTCTCCCGCCTCAGCCTCCCGAGTAGCTGGGATGCAGGCATCTACCATCATGCCCGGCTGATTTGAGCTCACCCACTTTCTAGCACCCACAGCCATCTTTCTGACTCCCACCTTGTGGTCCTTAACAGAGCACTCTGTACATATTTCCGTTTCAGCCTTTGGCTGTTGCAAAATTTCAAAATGAAACAGGAACTTAAGGAGATATACAAAGGGCTGTAATGCAGAGAAAGGAGAGGGCAGAGCTGGGCGCGGTGGCTCACGCTTGTAATCCCAGCACTTTGGGAGGCCGAGGCGGGCGGATCACGAGGTCAGGAGATCGAGACCACGGTGAAACCCCGTCTCTACTAAAAAATACAAAAACTTAGCCGGGCGTGGTGGTGGGCGCCTGTAGTCCCAGCTACTCGGAGAGGCTGAGGCAGGAGAATGGCGTGAACCCGGGAGGCGGAGCTTGCAGTGAGCCGAGATTGCGCCACTGCACTCCAGCCTGGGTGACAGAGCGAGACTCCGTCTCAAAAAAAAAAAAAAGAAAGAAAGAAAGGAGAGGTCAGAAGAGGGAGACGTTAGGGGAGATTTTGGAGATGCGGCAGGGAGAATTTGAGCAGCAAAAAGTTGGGGGCCACACCTGGCCTGGAACCAGGACAGGAGCTGGCATTCAGACCCACGGAATCCCGTCACCTCCCAAAAGCTTTTGGAAGCCCCTGCTATATATGCCTTGCTGAATGGTGTGGACCTACAGAGAAACACAGCCTGCCTGCCAGGGACTCGGGAACTGGTGGGACAGAGGGCAAGATAACTTCAATAACCAACTAAAGATATGGGCGGCCTGCCAGGAGGCTCAGTGCAGACAAGGGCACCTGGAGCAGGCCTCCTCCAGCCTCCAGCTCAGCAGGGAACTTGAGAAAGATCCCTGGATTCTTTAGCATCAGAAAGCCCAGATCTACCACTTATAAGTGACCTGCCTGGGCAACATAGCAAGATCCCCCCTACTTCCCCCCAAAATTAGCCAGGCATGGTGGCACACACCTGTAGTCCTATCTACTTGGGAGGCTGAGGTGAGAGGATTGCTTGAGCCCAGGAGTTCAAGGCTGCAGTGAGCTATTGAGCCACTGCACTCCAGCCTGGGTGACAGAGTGAGACCCCATCTCCAAAAAAAAAAAAAAGTGAGCCTCTTAGCCTCACCAAACCTCCAGGGTTCGGTGAGGCCCAGATGAGATAATAAAGTAAAAGGGCTTTGCAAGCTCCAGAGCTCTAAGGAGACGGGGGAGACCTCTGATCTCCCCACGGTGTAGGCTATTGCTCCCATTTACTGAGCTCTTCCCAATTCTCTGGCACTGCAGTGAAGCATTTGAATATGGCACGCAATCTCACATGGCCCTCCTGAGGCCAGTGCTGTTGTAGTTGCCATTTTACCATGGGTAAACTGAGGCACAGAGTTATATAACTTTTCCAAGTTACACAGGCAGGCAGCCTGGCTCTGGAGCCACCCGGCTCTTAATTAGTAGCCTCCTCCTCACCCTGCCCCTAGTTCCCAAAAATCTCCTCCTTGCCCCCATCTCCCCAGTAATAAGCCTGTCTCAGCCTGGAAGGATGCCCTCTTTGTCCCCTTCTGTCCCACCCGGCACAACATGAGCACAAAACTGCCCCCACAGAGGCCTGCCCAAGGCGGATCAGCAAGGTCTCTGTTGCCGAAGCTGGGACTGGACATGGTGTCTGTCTCCCTCTGCCGGTCTCTTAGGGGACAGCCCAGCCGGGATGCTTTCCCTGAAGCTGGTGGCACCTTCTCTCTCCCAGACAGTGGATGCTGAGTATTGGGGAGGTTGAAGAAAAGGCCAGGGACACAGGCCAGGCTCTAACTTAAGGGACTCCACGTTGCCTCTTGGGGTCCATGTTGCCAGAAACCTGCCTCTAACAGAAGTGCAAAGGGGGGGTCCCAGGGAGACCAGGCCACCTCCCTGATGCCTGCCCTGGGGGACAGGCCTCAAACAGCCTCCTTCCCCTTCTGACCCATGAATAGAGCCATCATCCATGGATGTATCTAAATCTTTTGCGAAGCTGTTTCTATTTCCAGCTGAGACGACATCTTGGGGTAATGAGTTCCATCAGTGTCCTCCCCTGCTGGGTGAAGCACACTGCCTTTGATTTGTCCTAAACTTACCTCACTTGCGCTCCAAGGGGGCCTGTAATTCCAGTGTGCCAGGTTTTGGTGAACAAGCCTGAACTTCTCCCTTCCCATCCTCACTGTGGGTTTAAAAAAATTTATCCCGGCCGGGTGCGGTGGCTCACGCCTGTAATCTCAGCACTTTGGGAGGCCGAGGTTGGCGGATCACGAGGTCAGGAGATCGAGACCATCCTGGCTAACACGGTGAAACCCCATCTTTACTAAAAAATACAAAAAATTAGCCAGGCATGGTGGCAGGTGCCTGTAGTCCCAGCTACTCAGGAGGCTGAGGCAGGAGAATGGCGTGAACCCGGGAGGCGGAGCTGATCGTGAGTTGAGATCGCGCCACTGCACTCCAGCCTGGGCGACAGAGGGAGACTGTCTCAAAAAAAAAAAAAAAAATCATCCCATCTCCCCTCCACCTCCAGCCCTGCAGACTCAAAAGACCTGGTCTCTCATCTGTGCACAGTGCCTGGCAGTGTGGGCACATCCATTATCTCATGCCAGGCTCCAGCAGCTTGGGAGGAAGGCAAGGGCTCACACTCTCCTCTCCAGGCAGAGGACTTGGAGGGCCCAGAGTCATGGGGCCAGCACGCGGTGCCGCTGGAGGCAGCAGCAGCAGCAGCGTCTCTCCGGAGCCTCTTCCCCATGGGCTGACTCTTCTGACCTTAACCAAGAGTCTTCTTTTTTTTTTTTTTTTGAGATGGAATCTTGCCCTGTTGCCCAGGCTGGAGTGCAGTGGAGGGATCTCGGCTCACTGCAGCCTCCATCTCCCAGGTTAAAGTGATTCTCCTGGCCGGGCGCGGTGACTCACGCCTGTAATCCCAGCACTTTGGGAGGCCGAGGCGGGCGGATCACGAGGTCAGGAGATCGAGACCACAGTGAAACCCCATCTCTACTAAAAATACAAAAAATTTGCCGGGCGTAGTGGCTGGCGCCTGTAGTCCCAGCTACTCAAGAGGCTGAGGCAGGAGAATGGCGTGAACCCAAGAGGCGGAGCTTGCAGTGAGCCAAGATCGTGCCACTGCACTCCAGACTGGGCGACAGAGCGAGACTCTGTCTCAAAAAAAAAAAAAAACAGTGATTCTCCTGCCTCAGCCTCCTGAGCAGCTGGAATTACAGGTGTGTGCCACCACGCCCGGCTAATTTTTGTATTTTTTTTTTTAGTAGAGACGGGGTTTCACCACGTTGGCCAGGCTGGTCTTCAACTCCTGACCTCAAGCAATCTGCCTACCTTGGCCTCCCAAAGTGCTGAGATTACAGGTGTGAGCCACCGTGCCTGGCCAAGAGTCTTCTGAATATTTTCCAGGTTCTGGACACCAGGCCTTTTCTCTGTAATATTTCCTTGGGACACTTTCCTCTTGGGTTCCTTGTGTAGATTCACTCTGGCTTTGTCCAAGCTGATGGTTTGTTTTGTCTCCAGTTCCGGCCCAAGGCTACTGTAAGGATGACTCGAGCTGGTGGGGCAGGACGTAGCAATCATCGTCCCAGCAGTGCTAACAGCAGATTCTAAGAGCTGCGTATTAAGTTACTCCTCACAACAGCCCTTTGAGGTGGAAACAGGCTTGGAGAATATAAGCAACTTGTCCATTTTTGCACAACTTGTTAAGTGATGGAGATTGCGGCTAGGCCGGATTCAGACCTACACGGGCTGGCATCCACAACTGCATTCTCAACCTCAACAGACAATTGTGGGTTCAAGTCCTGAAACCTCTCTGAATTCCGTACTCTTCAGTCATTCAGCACAGACTTATTACACCACTGCTCTGTGCCAAGCATCATTCTGATTTCTGGGAGAAATGCCAGGGAACAAGAAAGGCAGGGGCAGAGCTTGGCTGGGGGGCTGGCAGCACTTGGAATGCCACAAACTCATTACAAGCAGGGCAGGTGCCCCGCCAGCTCAGAGCTGCCTTGCCTGCCTGGTTACCCCACAGTAACCATACAAATGCCAGTCCCTGTGTGTGCATGATGAGATGAAGACAAGCCAGAGTAAACTCCCAAACCCTAAACTCCTCTATTCCTCTGCCCTTTCCGACTTTTAGTTACCCCGATCTGGAAAAACGCCGCCACGAGTAATCCCGTCTGTGCTCCTGTGTGTGTAAGGAGGGCTGCATGGGGCATCCCATGGTGGGACGGAGCAGTGCCTGGCAAAGGAGCCCCACCAATGGCTTCTCAGCAACTGTGCCTTCCTGGCCAACCCGTGCTCTAACCTCACCCCTCTCAGACTGTTTCTTCCTCCAGGAAGCTCTCCCTCGTGCCCCTGACCAGGTCTTCCCAGGGACATATTCGCAGAGCCCACATCATCATCATTCCTGATCCTTCTCAAAGGCATAATTTCATATTTACCTTGATGATTCTTTGGCTAATCTCAGTCTTCCCCCACTAGACTCCCGCCCTCCCCAGCTCAGGAGACCGGACTCTGCAGAAGGTACCAACCACCCACACTTCTGCTCAGAGACTTGGCACTGGCCATTCCCTCTACCACAGCGCTCCTTCCCGGACATCTGCACTGCCCACTCTCTTGCCTCCTGCAGGTCTTTGCTCAAATGGCGACTTCTCAGTGAGGCCAACCTGGCTGTGCTAGTTAGAATAGAAGCCCTTCTCCCCTGACACTCCTTTCTCCCTCTCTGGGTTTTCTTTTTTTTCATAACACCCACCATGTTCTTGCATACTACAGGATTTCACTCTGTCGCCCAGGCTGGAGTGCAGTGGTACGATCGCAGCTCACTGCAGCCTCTGCCTCCCAAGTTCAAGGTATCCTCCCACCTCAGCCTCCTGAATAGCTGGGACTATAGGCATGTGCCACCATGCCTGGCTAATTTTTGTATTTTTGGTAGAAACCATGTTGCCTAGGCTGGTCTCGAACTCCTGGACTCAAGCGATCTGCCTACACTGGCCTCCCAAAAGTGCTGGGATTACAGGTGTGAGCCACCGCATCCGGCCAGGATTTTTGTCCTGTGCTGTCTTTCCCATAGTTAAAAAAGTGCATCCAGGATATGTTGAATGAATGAATGAGTGAGCACCAGGGTCTCAAGCTTCCATTCCATATCTGCTCCCCAACACAGTCACACATACTTACATGCCCACCTGCTTATAGGAGGCCACCGCTAATGGGGGTATGCCAAAGACCAAAAATTTGGTGTTTTTGAAATTTTTTTATTTTCTTCATTATAGAGACAGGGTCTCACTATGTTGCCCAGGCTCATCTCTAACTCCTGGGTTCAAGCAATCCTCCCTCCTCAGCCTCTCAAAATGCTGAGATTACAGGTATGAGCCAGCATGCCCAGCTAAAAATTTGGTGTTTGAAAGAATCCTGGCTAAAAAATTAGCTGGGCGTGGTGGCATGCACCTGTAGTCCAAGCTACTCGGGAGGCTGAGGTAGGAGGATCATTGAGCCCAGGAGGTTGAGGCTGCAGTGAGCCAGGATCATGCCACTGCACTCCAGCCCAGGTGACAGAATAAGGCCCTGTCTCAAAAAAAAAAAAAAAAAGCTCCTGAGAGAGCATCTCATTGAATGGCCCTCATTTTATTCAGGAAAAAACTGAGGCTCAGACAAGGGCCTGATGCCATCTGAGTAGGGCTGAAGCTGCATCCAGGTCCTTGACTTTCAGCACAGACCCCAGGTCCTCTTGGGGTTCCAGTACCTATCTTTCACCCACACACAGGGTTCCTGGTCGCTCCCAGCTCCTTATCCCCCTGTGTGCCCCCCTTTCTACACCTGAGGTGGGTTACTGGATATGCCAAATGCAGGCCTGGAAGGGATCCTTGGCTCAGATTGGAAAGCTACTTTCCAGCCCCATAGCCCAGGGGCCAGAGGGTGGGGGGAGGCAGGACAGCTTCTCCCCCAAGCTGGGGTGGATGAGGGGCATAGGGGAGCCTCGGGGCCCCTTCAGGATCACAGCATGTCAAGGTTGGAAGGGACCTCAGTGAGTACCTCCTACTCTCCCCAGCCCCCACCATCACATCATACAGATGAGGAAGCAGCCAAGACAGGGAGGGATTTGCACAAATCACACAGCGGGGCAGGGACACATCCTACTACAGCTCCCGACTTCTCGCTCTAGGCTTCTTGCTGTTCTAAGCCCTTCAGAAAGTTCCAACGAGTTCTAACTTTTGGCAAGGGGTGACTGAAAAATGCTCAATACGAGTCGAAAGAGTGTATGTCAGCTGGGGGCAGTGGCTCACACCTGCCCCTGGCTGATATAAAGGGCAGACATGGTTCCTGCCCTTGTGAGGTGGACACACTAGTGGAGAAGACAGATATGAAACGTATGAAAAAAAGCGTATGTGTCCCTTCTCTTCTGCCTAGGGTCCTCAAGGCCATAGGACCCCATAACCCCATAGGTGTCAGGGGCAGAAACAGGACTGTGTGAAGATTCACAGCCTCTCCCTCCCTTGCCTTCATGGAGCTTCGGCATCTACCCTTATTCCAGGCGGCCGCTCAGGTAATGAGTACGAGGCAGAGGTAGGAAGGCGGTCCTGGTTTACACGTGGTGGGGGAGGGGTCCAGAGTGCAGGATGAGGCTGAGAGCATGGGGACAACTGTCAAGCAGGGAGAGATGCGACTGTGGGTGGAGGGCTGGAAGTCCGATGTTTCTCTCAGCACTGTGCTAAGGGTGACTTAGAGACATCTCAGCTGCATTTGGCTTACACTGATTTATTTATTTGTTTGTTTGCTTATTTTTCCATGCCCTTTGTCAACAGGAATGGTTTATAGAGATTCATTCATTCATTCATTCATTTTTTGAGACGGAATCTCACTCTGTCGCCCAGGCTGGAGTGCAGTGGCACGATCTTGGCTCACTGCAACCTCCACCTCCCAGGTTCTAGCGATTCTCCTGCCTCAGCCTCCTGAGTAGCTGGGATTACAGGCACGTGCCACCATGCCTGGCTAATTTTTGTATTATTAGTAGAGATGGGTTTTCACCATGTCGGCCAGGCTGGTCTTAAACTCCTCGCCTCAGGTGATCCACCTGCCCCGGCCTCCCAAAGTGCTGGGATTACAGGCGTGAACCATCGTGCTCGGCCTATTCTTTTTTTTTTTTTTTTTTTTTTCAGAAAGGGTCTGGCTCTCTTACCCAGGCTGCAGTGCAGTGGCGCTGTCTCAGCTCACTGCAATCTCCACCTCCTGGGCTCAAGTGATCCAGGTGCCTCCGCCTCCCAAAGTGCTGGGATTAAGCACGAGCCGCCGCGCCCAGCTGGTTTACACATTTTTAAATGTAACACCTATTTATTCATTATTTACTGAGTGCCAGACCCTGTGTGAGGTACATACAGCAACAAACAAAACAGACATGGATGCTGGGTGTGGTGGCTCACGCCTGTAATCCTAGCACTATGGGAGGCTAAGGCAGGAGGATCGCCTGAGCCCAGGAGTTCAACACCAGCCTGGGCAACAGAAGGAGACCTTGTCTCTAACAAAAATTTAAAAAATTAGCTGGCTGTAGTGGCACGCGCTGGTAGCCCCAGTTACTTGGGAGGTTGAGGTGGAAGGATCGCTTGAGCCTGGGAAGTTGAGGCTGCAGTGAACCATGATCGTGCCACTACACTCCAGCCTGGGTGACAAAGCAAGACCCCATCTTAACAAACAAAACAAAACAAAACAAAGCCAAGGCAGGGTGCAGTGGCTCACGCCTGTAATCCCAGCACTTTGGAAGGCTGAGACGGGCAGATCAGTTGAGGTCAGGAGTTTGAGACCAGCCTGGCCAACATGGCAAAACCCCATCTCTAATAAAAATACAAAAATTAGCCGGGCGTGGTGGCACACGCCTGTATTCCCAGGTACTTGGGAGGCTGAGGCACAAGAATTGCTTGAACCCCAGAGGCGGAGGTTACAGTGAGCCGAGATGGCGCCACTGCCCTCCAGCCTGGGCAACAGAGCAAGACTCTGTCTTCAGAAAAAACAAAAAACAAAAAACCAGACATGGTTCCTGCCCTTGTGAGGCAGACACACTAGTGAGGAAGACATATGTTAAACAGGCAAACACGTGTATGAAATAATGTGATAAGTGCTGTGGCTAAAACAGGGTCTAGCTAGAGCGTAATGGGGTGCTGGTGGGGGCAGAAAAGACTGCACTGAGCCTGGAGGAAGAGAAGCACCGCCACGTTAGAAGGGGTAAGACGATGCCAAGTGGTGGGGACAGCTAAGGATGTGCTAAGATCCCCAGGTGGAAGAGGAAGTGGAGGGTTCAGGGAGCCCACAGGGTTGGCATGGCTGTGCAGGTGATCAAGGGGAGGCGACACGTGGAGAAATGGGTGGGGGCGGCTCCTGCAGGTTCAGGGCAGAGTTTGGATTTTATGGCAACCACTGGAGTGTGCAAACACGAGAGAGACATGACACAAAGGACATTTTAGGAGGGTCACTTTGGTGCTGTATGGAGAGTGGCCTGGAGGGGGCAGGGTGGAGGCAGGAGACCATTGAGAGCTGTTACAGTCATCCAGGTGAGAGGATGGCGGCCTAGGCCTTAGAGATGGAAGAGGAGGGCAAAGTTGCCACCTGTTTGGGAGGCAGAGTGGTCAGGACTTAACTGAAAGATTTTGTAGGGGTGAGGGCGAGCATGAGGTCAAGGATGACTCCCAGCATACTGAGCCGGATGCCCAGGGACAGAGGGCACTATTTCCATGGATCCCCGGGGAAGGGGAAGGGAAAAGTAACCTCCTCCCCCAGGGCTCCACGGAAGGGGCAAGGGCTGGTGAGGAGGGGAGCAGAACGGAAGCAGAGGAAGAAACAAAGTGTATGCATGTATCCAAATGTGTACAATTATTATGTATCAATTCAACTCATTTGAAAGTGGGTCTGGAGAGCAAGGGTCGCAGAGACAAACATATCTTCTGCACTACCACAGGACCTGAGGGGCAAGGCACAGGCAGGCCCTACAGGAACACAGGGATGCCCTGGGCCCTACCAAGAACCACCAGAGCCTTGGTACTGTGGGGAGAGTAGGGGTCAGTGAGTTTCTCCAGGACTCCCTTATATTTTACACACGTGGACCCGGAAGCCCAGGGGAAAGGGAAGACCTTCCAGCTGATGCATCTCCACCTGGCACACAGTCTGGGTTTTTGTTTTGTTTTGTTTTTTTGAGATGCAGTCTGGCTCTATTGCCAGGCTAGAGTGCAGTGGCGCGATCTAGGCTCACTGCAACCTCCGCCTCCGGGTTCAAGCAATTCTCCTGCCTCAGCCTCCAGAGTAGCTGGGACTACAGGCACGTGCCAACATGCCCGGCTACTTTTTGTACTTTTAGTAGAGACGGGGTTTCATCATGTTGGCCAGAATGGCCTGGATCTCTTGACCTCGTGATCCGCCCGCCTCGGCCTCCCAAAGTGGTAGGATTACAGGCATAAGCCACCGTGCCCGGCCAGTCTGGGGTCTTTTAAAAATACAGGCCCAGGGCTGGGCGCGGTGGCCCATGCTTATAATCCCAGCACTTTGGGAGGCTGAGGCAGGCAGATCACTTGAGGTCAGGAGTTCCAGACCAGCCTGGCCAACATGGCGAAACCCGTCTCTACTAAAATACAAAAATTAGCCAGGCGTTGTGGCAGGCGCCTGTAATCCCAGCTACTTGGGAGGCTGAGGCAGGAGAATCGCTTGAACCTGGGAGGCGTGATCGTGCTACTGTACTCCAGCCTGGGCGACAGAGCAAGACTCTATCTCAAAAAAAACAAACAAACAAACCCCCCCCCCCCCCCCACAAAAACAAAAAACAGGCCGGTGCAGTGGCTCACTCCACTTTGAGAGGCCAAGGCGGAAAGATAGCTTCAAACCCACAGTTGAGACCGGCCTGGGAAACATGGCAAGACTCCGTCTCTAAAAAAAAAAAAAAAAAAAAATCCGGGCGTGGTGGGTGTGCCTGTGGTCCCAGATACTCAGGAGACTGAGGTGGGAGGATCCCTTGAGCCCAGGAGTTCCAGGCGGCAGTGAGCCGTGTTCGCGCCACTGCACTCCAGCCTGGGTGACAGAGCAAGAATGTCTCAAAAAAAAAAAAAAAAGGCACATAACCACTATCTACCCTTGTAAAACGTTTCCAGTTTCCGGAGCGTCCCAGCAGTGCCCCTCATCATCTGGCGGCCCCTACGCCTCTCTGAGACTCACAGACCTACTCCCCTCTCCAGGGGGCGGAGCCCACACTGCTGAGCATTTACTCTTGTTCTTCCCTCTGCCAGAGGCACCGTTCTACCCCTTTCTGCCTGGAGAAACTGCCGTTTTTCCTTAAAGGATCCTCGAAGCCAGAAAGAGCAGCCACCTCCCACTCCTGGCTGCTGCAAGCAAGCTGCTTTGACCTCTTTCTAGAGTTGGGGATTGCTGCTGGAGTCCGAGTGTCCAGCCCAGAGTGGGTGCGATGGTCTTGCTTGCACCCTGTATCCCCCGACAGACGCCGGGGAACTCTACTAAGTGGGTGACCCCAGAGAGCTCGCCCCCACACTCCGACTTCGAGTCCAGCACTCGGTCCACTGCACAGGGACCTCGCGCCCCAGAGCTGCGTCCTCTCTGACCTTCGCGATCCGGTGCGCGGCCCGCGGAACGCCCCGATCTCCAGGGGCACGGAAGGCCGAGGTGTGCCGGGGTAGCCAGGAGCAGCTGGCTGGCGGGCGCCGCGGGCTCCCCGGTCACGTGACACCCCCGGGCAACGTGCGCCGTCATGTGACGGCGGAGCCTGTGAACGTTTTTCTCACATGATGGAGGCGCCTGCACGTGGACCAATGGGGAGGCGGGGGCGGGGCCGGCAGGGGCGGTGCGCGGGAAGGGACCCCGGACCCGGAGGTCGCGGAGAGCTGGGCAGTGTTGGCCGCTGGCGGATCGCTGGGGCAGCATGAAGTGCCTGGTCACGGGCGGCAACGTGAAGGGTGAGTGCAGGTCGGCCTGGCAGCGGCGGTGCAGGAGCCGCGGAGCCGCCAGCCTAACCCCCTTCCGCTCTCCTCCCCGCAGTGCTCGGCAAGGCCGTCCACTCCCTGTCCCGCATCGGGGACGAGCTCTACCTGGAACCCTTGGAGGACGGAGTGAGGGGCTAGGGTGTGGGGGGCGGGTGGGACTCCAGCCGGGAGCGGGTAACCTGGACTCGAGTCTCGCCCCCAGTAGGCGGGATGACCGCTGGCAGATTTGTCGGCAGAGTTTCAGTTTCTTAGCCTGGCGCCTGTCATCTTCCCAGGCGGGTGTGTGAATTGAGGAAAGCTGCCCTCCTGCGAGCTCCCAGGGGGTGACGTGCACTTACAGAAACTCGGGGAAGGCCTGGGTGTGCGACCCCTCCTCTGCGGCAGCAGCGCCGGGGCCGACTCTGAAGGCTTCATGGGGAAGGAGGGTTTTTCAGCAGGTGGTGGCGGAGCGGGAGGACGATAGGGCAAGTGTGTGAGCAGAAGCAGCCAGAGGGCTGGGTCTGTGGCTGCCCCCTGACCACGTCCCTCTTCCTGCTCTTCGTGGCCCAGCTCTCCCTCCGGACGGTGAACTCCTCCCGCTCTGCCTATGCCTGCTTTCTCTTTGCCCCGCTCTTCTTCCAGCAATACCAGGCAGCCACCCCTGGTCAGGACCTGCTGCGCTGTAAGATCCTGATGAAGGTGAGGCCCTTCCCTCAGCAGTGGCACTGCCCCACCCCAGGAATCTCCACCAGCTGTGCCTCTGCCCTGGGGTACTCAGTAGATGCTAAGTGGGGAGAGAGACACGTGCAAGCCCAATCCATGCAAAACACAGGGAGGGCCATGGTAAAAGCATCACAGCGGGGACCTGAGAGGGTGGTGACGCTCAAGTTCGTCAAGAAAGGTAAGCAGGTCTTTTGGCTGGGCGCGGTGGCTCATGCTTGTAATCCCAGCACTTTGGGAGGCCGAGGCAGGCGGATCACGAGGTCAGGAGTTCGAGACCAGCCTGGCCAACATGGCAAAACCCCATCTCTACTAAAAATACAAAAATTAGCTGGGTGTGATGGCACGCACCTGTAATCCCAGCTGCTTGGGAGGCTGAGGCAGGAGAATTGCTTGAACCCTGGAGGCGGAGGTTGCAGTGAGCTGAGCTGGCACCACTGCACTCCAGCCTGGGTGACAGAGCAAGATTCCATCTCAAAAAAAAAAAAAAAAACAAAAAAAGGTAAAAGGTAAGCAGGTCTTTCAAGGCATTCCAAGCATAAGGAAGAGCCTGGATGAGGCCTAGAAGGATGCCAGTGCCCCGCGTGATGTGGGAGCCCTTTTCCCAGAGTTACATGCTGGGCCCATGTGGGTGTGGGCCTACATGGGACAGGAGAGCTTGTCGCAGAGATGCGTTACTAGGCTGAGCTGTCTTATCCCATGCAGTCCTTCCTGTCTGTCTTCCGCTCACTGGCCACGCTGGAGAAGACGGTGGAAAAATGCTGCATCTCCCTGAACGGCCGGAGCAGCCGCCTGGTGGTCCAGCTGCATTGCAAGTTCGGTGAGTGGGCAGCCAGCCAGCCAAGGGGTGCCTCAGCAGGGAGGTCGGCGAGGCCCACTGAGACCCTATCGCCCATCCAGGGGTGCGGAAGACTCACAACCTGTCCTTCCAGGACTGTGAGTCCCTGCAGGCCGTCTTCGACCCAGCCTCGTGCCCCCACATGCTCCGCGCCCCAGCACGGTGAGCACACCCCTGCCCTCAGTTCAGCCCTGGGTCTCTCTCTTCCTTCTTTGGGGCCCCAAGGGGTTGATTTTAGAAGGTACCTCCTTCATTTTCCCTACAGAGTTTCTGTGAACCTCAAAAGCATCCCATGGCCCGCTATGTGCTCAGGTCCTTGCCTGGCTCTTTAAAGGCAGACGGTGGCATGGAGGAGGGGCAGGCGCCTCCTTGCTCCATTCTCCTCACTGTTAGGAGCCTGCATTCTCCATCCCAAAGGTCTGACTTGACTTGCTGGCTGCTCAAACCCATTCCAATTCCTCCTCTAGGGAGCACATTTCTGGCCTGCCACCAAATCTCGTCTGGCTTGAGTAACCTTGAAGGTCTGCCCATAACCTGTGGCTCAGAGGCTCAGACCCCTTCTCCGGCCTGGGCATCCTTCCAGAGGTGTTCCCCATTCAACGGCAGCCTCTTTTCCTGACTGCCCAGGATCGAGGAGTCCCTAAGGCCAGGGCAGGAGGCTGGAGGGAGGCTGAATAATCAGCTATGGGGTGGAGCTGTTCTGGGCAGTCTGAGCACCGGGGGCTGTCTAGGGCCAGGGAAACAGGGACTCCAGTGGAAGCAAATGTCCCTGGCGAGGACTAGCTCAGAGAGGAGTGGGCTCTCCCCCTGCCCCATGCTGGTCACTGCTTGCATTCAAGTGGCCCAAGGTCCTGCTCATTTCCCAGGGTGACTGAAGGTCCCTTTGGGTCCTGACATCTGTTTCCCCAGGTTCTCTTGAGCCAGCACTGCTCAGAGCTCTTTTGGGTAGTGAGAGACGGGGGCCAATTCCTTGGTCTGCATTTAGGGTGGTGTTTTTTTTTTTTTTTTGAGACAGAGTCTCGCTCTTGTTGCCCAGGCAATGGCACAATCTCGGCTCACCACAACCTCCGCCTCCCGATTCAAGTGATTTCTCCTGCCTCAGCCTCCTGAGTAGCTGAGATTACAGGCATGCGCCACCATGCCCAGCTAATTTTTTTGTATTTTTAGTACAGACAGGGTTTCTCCATGTTGGTCAGGCTGGTCTTGAACTCCCGACCTCAGGTGATCTGCCCGCCTCAGCCTCCCAAAGTCCTGGGGTTACAGGCGTCAGCCACTGCACCCAGTCTCTTTTTTAAAAAATGAGCAATTGTTTCTCTCGTTTTATTTGTTTTGAGATGGAGTCTCGCTCTGTCACCCAGGCCGGAGTGAAGTAGTGCAATCTTGGCTCACTGCAATCTCTGCCTCCCGGATTCAAGCGATTCTCCTGCCTCAGCCTCCCGAGTAGCTGGGATTACAGGCATGCACCACCACGCCGGGCTAATTTTTGTATTTTTAGTAGAGACAAGGTTTCACCATGTTGGCCAAGCTGGTCTTGAACTCCTGACCTCAAGTGATCCACTGCTTCGGCCTCCCAAAGTGCTGGGATTACAGGCGTGAGCGCCCGGCCACTGTTTTTTTAATCCTTGCGCAGGGGACTTGCTAATCTTTTGCATGTTTCAGTTTTAGTGTATGTGCTGCCGAAGCAAGCACTGTCTGTCTCATGAATAATTTCAAATATATGTAAAAGCAGACGCAGCTCCCGTCCCCACTTGACTTGAAGCAATTTCCAGATGTGATTTCATCTGTATAGCAATGGGTATCCTTAGAGAATAAGGATTTCAGGGCTCTTTCTGAAGGCTGGGTTTGTCGGTTGGTGTGAGTGCCATGTCCTGCTTCTGGGCTCTCTCCTCGCTCTGCATGGTCAAGTGCTGCCTGCCAGGTTTGAGCGACCACTGCAACCAGCCCCCTCCCTGCCACCTTCTCTGGGCCTCATCCACGGTGCGCTAGGCCTGCGCACATGCATGCATGTGCATGTGTCACCCCCACCTCAGGTCCTCTGAGAGCAAGGCCCTGGGCAGGGCCAAGCATTTGGGGTAATGCTCCGCCCTGTTCACAGGGTTCTGGGGGAGGCTGTTCTGCCCTTCCCTCCTGCGCTGGCTGAAGTGACGCTGGGCATTGGCCGTGGCCGCAGGGTCATCCTGCGCAGCTACCACGAGGAGGAGGCAGGTGAGGGGGCTGGACGTGGCCTGGGACAGCAGAGCGGCAGGTGGGAGAGGGGCGGGGCCCAGGTTTCTCCTGTTCTTCCCCAACAGACAGCACTGCCAAAGCCATGGTGACCGAGATGTGCCTTGGAGAGGAGGATTTCCAGCAGCTGCAGGCCCAGGAAGGGGTGTCCATCACTTTCTGCCTCAAGGAATTCCGGGTGAGGTTCCCCCCAGGCGCTCGCCGTCCTGTCCTCCCTGCCCAGCTCAGCCCAGCCCGGGGCCTCACCTGCTACCTCTTTCCTCCCAGGGGCTCCTGAGCTTTGCAGAGTCAGCGAACTTGAATCTTAGCATTCATTTTGATGCTCCAGGCAGGTAATTCCCAGCCTTGGGACAGGGAAGGGCTCTGGGATGCCAGGAGCTGAATGGGATGACCTAGCTTGGGGCCCCCTCCCCTGCCCAGGCCTGCCATCTTCACCATCAAGGACTCTTTGCTGGACGGCCACTTTGTCTTGGCCACACTCTCAGACACCGACTCGCACTCCCAGGACCTGGGCTCCCCAGAGCATCACCAGCCAGTGCCTCAGCTCCAGGCTCACAGGTGAGGGCACCTCCCCCCAACTCCTCCTCTCTCCATGTCTGTGCACTCCAGCCTGAGACTGCAACTCCTAGCTTCTGCACCTCCCCGCAATGTGTTCTCTCCCGCCCCTTCCCTCCCACTCCTCCTCTCTCTGTCAGGCCCCAGCCCCTACCCCTATGGTGCTCACAGCTGCCAGCCCTGCAGACTCAGCCTTCTTGGTTAGCTGTACTCAGAGACCCCTCCCACCCAGGGAAGCACCCCCAAGGCCCTGCCGGCTTCCTTCTCTGGCTGAGGCCTCCCCTCTGAGCCTCTTCCCAGGCCAAGGAGGGAAAGGGCTGCTGGGAGGCAGGAGCTGCCTGGGCTGGGGGAAGCAGGTGGCTGGAAGGGCAGGTGGGCTGGGGAGGACGGCCCAGTGCACTTTCAGCACAGGAAGTTGGGGCTGGCCCCTGGCCCAGCCTGTCCCTGGGCTCCTGTGCTCTCCAGCTCCTGTCCCCTGGGAAGGTAGGGGCTTGGGCCCCATGTGGCCCAGTTCACAGGACTTGCTGCTCCTCTCCCCTAGCTGAGCTAAAGTAGCCCCCAGGATGCCTCCCTCAGGCCCCTACCTGAATTCTGATCAAAGATTCCTGGCCCACCCCCTCCAGGAAGCCACCACTTAACCCCTGCATTCTCTCCTCTCCAGCCAAATCAGGAAGTCATAAAACCAAGAGATCTCCAGTGGTCAGGGGGCCCCAAAGCTCCCTTGGAGCCCTCCAAGGTGGGGCCCTGCCTCTGCTCCCCCAATCCCCTCCCTGCTCCTCTCTGATACTCCGATTCTGCCTACAGCGTACCCCACCCAGACGACTTTGCCAATGACGACATTGACTCTTACATGATCGCCATGGAAACCACTATAGGCAATGAGGGCTCGCGGGCACTGCCCTCCATTTCCCTTTCACCTGGCCCCCAGCCCCCCAAGAGCCCTGGCCCCCACTCCGAGGAGGAAGATGAGGCTGAGCCCAGTACAGTGCCTGGGACTCCCCCACCCAAGAAGGTAGGGACTGGAGGTAGAGGCAGGGGTGGGAGGTAGGGAAGGGAGCAGCCTCCAGAACTCACTTGTTCTCTTTCCAGTTCCGCTCACTGTTCTTCGGCTCCATCCTGGCCCCTGTACGCTCCCCCCAGGGCCCCAGCCCTGTGCTGGCTGAAGACAGTGAGGGCGAAGGCTGAACCAAGAACCTGAAGCCTGTACCCAGAGGCCTTGGACTAGATGAAGCCCCAGCCAGTGGCAGAGCTGGGTCTCAGCCCTGGGGATCAGAAAGGTGGGCGTGCTGGAGCTGAGCTGTCTCACTGCCTCTCGCAGGCCCCAGCTGGCTGTCACTGTAAAACTGTCCCACAGCAGTCGGGCCTGGGCCCTGTTATCTCCCCACAACCCCCAGCCAATCATGATTTTCCAGACTTGGCCCTGAACTACTGACGTTCCTACCTCTTATTTCCCATTGAGTCTCAGGCTCTACTCCAGCTGGCCAAGGCTGGAATCCTGTCTCCCTCAGGCTCACCTTCCTAAGGAAAATGTCACAGTAGGTGCTGCTGGCCCCTGGTGATCCAGCTTCTCTGCCAATCATGACCTGTTCCTTCCTGAAGTCTTGGGCATGCATCTGGGACCCTCGTGGAGCTGACAGTTTTTCCTGCTTTACTGATACTCTTTGGCGCTGACTTCGAATTCTAAGAGCCTCGGACCCGAGTGTGTGGCTGGGGTTGCCCTGGCTGGGGCCCGGTGGCCAGCCTCCCAAGCGGCTCTGTGCAGAAGAGCTGCCAGGCAGTGCTTTAGACGCGAGACGGAGGCCATGGCGAGAATCCAGCTTTGACCTTTATTCAAGAGACCAGATGGGTTGCCCCAGGATCCGGCTGCCAGCCCTGAGGCCAAGCACGGCTGGAGACCCACGACCTGGCCTGCCGTTGCCCTGAGCTGCAGCCTCAGCCCCAGGATTCTGCTCACAGTCACCGCAGGTGCAGGCAGGAAGCAGCCCTGGGGGACTGGACGCTGCTATTGATTCATTAAAAAAAAAAGAAAAATACACCAAGGCTCCATGTTCCCCGTGACAGGTGGGCCTGAGGGGCCGGGTGACCCCCCCCCCCAGCATGGCAGCATGATTTCTGTACAATCAATCCATCATCTGGGGCACAGGGTGGTGCGCGGGGGCTATTTCTTGGCTTTGGCGGAATTGCGGGGTGGGGTGATGGGTCGGCCTCCAGGGTTCAGGCCACTGAACTGCCCGTACTTCCCCTTGTTCTTGTCGGCGGGCTTGAGGATCTAAAAGAGACAGGCTTGGTCAGGCTCATGGGGCTGAGCCACAGGGCCTAGCGGTTCCTTTCCTCCCCACACTCACCTGGAAGGAGCACATGAGGGTCTCGTCCACGCTCATCATGGCGCCAGCGTTGTCAAACTCGCCACAGTAGTTGGGAGCTGAGAAAAGTGTCACCAGCTGCCGCTTGGCAAAGAACTCGTAGCCATCTTCTACCACCTGGGCGAGGATGGGAGCAGTCAGTCCCGAGCGCAGGCACTGCCCTCCCCTTTCCCCGCCGCAGGCCGGAGCCACCAGCCCACCTGGTGTGCTCGGCAGATGAGGTCCAAGTCGTGCTTGTGGAGGAACTTGGCCACCACCTCGGCTCCAAAGGTAAAAGAGACGCCACGGTCGTTCTCGCCCCAGCCCTGCACGTCCTTGTCAGGGTCAGACCACAGCAGGTCACACAGCAGGCCCTGGTCAGGCACGTCTGTGGGCCGCATGATCCGCCGAATCTGCTCCATGGACTGCAGGTCCGGGGACAGGCCTGGGGGGCCAGGGGGAAGGTCACTTCCTCAAACAAGGACATCCTCCCTCCAGGAAGCCTTGGCCAATGAGCCTCACCTTTCCCACCACCCTCCTGGTCCCGCCACTGGTCTCCTGGGCGCCTAGACAGGCAGAAGTCATCCCCTTCCCCTCAGCTTTTTCAAGCTCCCAAACAGGCACAAAGGCACCCCTGCCCTCAGGAGCACAGAGCTCCCTGGAGAAAGGAGACAAGCCCACCCCATGTAGGACGCGCGTCAAGGAAGTGAGTGCAGCCCAGCGCAGTGGGGTTTGGGAAACACTTCCTGGAAGGAGTGGCTTCCCAGATGAGACCTAAGGAGAGCTGCCGGGTGCCAGGGGATGCGGCCAGGGCTCCTCTCCAGCCATCCCCTCCCTCACCTCCATGGCAGCAGAAGATCTTTTCGTCCACTATGGCCGCGATGGGCAGGCAATTGAAGCAGTCAGTGAAGGTTTTCCACAGTTTGATGTTGTAGCGTCTCTTGCCTGCCCAGGGGGAGGTAGCTGTGAGGTGCCTGCCTACCCCACCCTCAGCCGAGGTCCCTGGGTTATTCAGCCGCAGCTGGGAGGAGAGAGTCAGGCACCGATGCAAACCACCCCCCACCCCAGCCGCCTGTCAGCCTTCCAGGAGCAATCTAGTTACTTTTTAATTTTTAATTTAAAGAAACAGGATCTGGCCGGGCACGGTGGCTAACACCTGTAATCCCAGCACTTTGGGAGGCCGAGGCGGGCGGATCACCTGAGGTCAGAAGTTTGAGACCAGCCTGACCAACATGGAGAAACCCCGTCTCTACTAAAATACAAAAAAATCAGCCAGGCGTGGTGGTGCATGCCTGTAATCCCAGCTACTTGGGAGGCTGAGGCAGGAGAATCGCTTGAACCCGGGAGACAGAGGTTGTGGTGAGCCGAGATCACGCCATTGCACTCTAGCCTAGGCAACAACAGTGAAACTCCGTCTCAAAAAAGTAAAGAAACAGGGTCTTGCTCTGTCACCCAGGCTGGAGTGCAGTGGCAAGATCATAGCTCACTGTAACTTGGGAGCTTCTGGGTCCAAGTGATCTTCCCGCCTCGGCCTGCCAGAAGTAATTCTAAAGCACCGAGTCCACTGGAAACTGAGTTCCAATCTGGACCAGCCTCAGGGTTGTCTCTCCTCGAATGCCCCCACCAGCAAGCCGGGCCAGGTCCAGGTCTGGTTTATCTCAGCTTCTGGACAGCAGAGCCCATCTGCAAACATCCTAAGTGCTTAGTAGCAAATGTAGGGGGAGTGTCACCAGGCAGGGCCCTGGGGGAAAGCACTAGAATCCGGGCAGCCCTTCAGTCAGCAACCATTCCCCAGACCCCATGCCAGGAGGGGCAGGGCAGGCACGAGAACGGACCTGGGCCCTGCCTTCGTGGAGCGCATAGTCTAGCAAGTGTCTGTCAGATATCAGGCCAATGTGAAGGTCCCATTGAATGGCAAGGAGTGCAGTTCAGGACCCAGGCAGCCCCAGATGCTCAGACCACTCACACTCATCGTAGAAACCATAGATGCGGTTGATGCTGGCACACTCGTGGTTCCCACGGAGCAGGAAGAAGTTCTCGGGGTACTTGATCTTATAGGCCAGCAGCAGGCAGATGGTCTCCAAGGACTGCTTGCCTCTGTCCACATAGTCCCCCAGAAAGAGGTAGTTGCTCTCGGGAGGGAAACCGCCATACTCAAATAGTCGCAGAAGGTCGTAGTACTGGCCGTGTATGTCACCTGTGACCCAGGGAACCGGGTAAGCTAGATGCAGGGTCTAGACCTGAACCCAGGGCCAGGACTGGGCTCAAGGGAGGAGGGCTCCAGGAACTCTGTGGGGTCCAGTGCCACTTTTAGGAAGGCAAGGGGACCTGGGCTGGGGGCTCACCGCAGATCTTGAGGGGTGCCTCCAGCTCCAGAAGAATGGGCTGGCTCAGGAAAATCTCCCGGGATTTCAGGCACAGACCGCGGATCTCGTTCTCTGTCAGCTGTACATTCTTGCCAGGCCGCGAGCCCTGCACTGGGGGCGCAATGGGGTGTCAGGACCCTGGACCCTGACAGGAGGAGGGTGGGCGACACGGGTGGCCCCATGGATACCTACGGGGGCGCCTAGGCCTCCTCGGCCCCTCCTTGCCCACAGGCAGCTGTGAAGCCTCCCAGGGGAAGCCCCCAGCTACCCTCAGCGCCTCGGGACGTGACTGTCGTGCGCAGGGGGCTGCCACCCAAAACCTCACAGCGCAGGACCCCTTCCTGGACCGGGCTTCCCGGGTTTCTCCCTCGCCCCAAGAGCCCAGGCAACCCGTGCGCCCCCAGCCCGGGAGAGGGGGCTGCTCCGCGCCTCGGAGCTGGCCCCGGACCTCTCAGGCGCGTCCGCGGGGGGGGCAGCTGAGGCCACGGAACCTCGCGGTCCGTCCCCGCCCAGTCTAAGCTGGCCCCGGGGGCCCGCCCGCGCGCCACTTCCGGGCCGGGCAGGAGGCCGGGGCGCGGCGGACGCGGGCCTCCCCCGCCCCGACCAACCTTCCAGCAGGCGCCCGATGATCGAGTCCAGGTTGAGCTTCTCGCTGTCGGACATGGCGGCGCCGCCGCTCCAGCCCAGCAGCTCCTGGCCCGCTCCTGCCTCCCGCCCTCCGGCAGCCTCCTTCCGGCCTGGCTCTCCTTCCGCCCGCCCCAGTCCGCCCCCGGCCCGCGGCCCCGCCTCCGGGCCTCCCGGGCCCGCCCCGCCCAGTCCCCCGCGCTCTAGCGCCCCCGCTGGACGTGAGGCGCGGCGGCACGGGGGGCGGGGCCTCGGCGATGGGATGGGGGCGGGGTCTGTCGGGGCGTGACCAACTTGGTCACGCCCCAGAGGAGGTGCCCAGCCCTGTTCAGACGATGTGGGGCCGGAAGGGCTGTGGAAGTTGTTTTTCTCTTTCAAAAGCCGAACAGACTTTCCCACCCCTCCCTGGGTGGAGGGTGTTGTGAACATGTTAATAACCGGCTGCTAGGCATTGAGGGTTAACTGCTCGAAGTGCAGGAAAGGAAACTGAGGCTCAAGAGATAAAACAGGCTGGTTCAAGAACTGGACCTCGCATTCACGGAGGACCCCCCTTCTTCGTGGGTCTCTGTGGCCCCCAGGCTGCTGACCACACTCAAAGACAGCTACGGCTGAATTCCCAGCGCACTGTGGTCCTTGGGGCATGCTAAATTAATATTTTCTTACAAGTCCCATAATTCGCTTTTTTTTTTTTTTTTTTTTTGAGAGAGAGTTTTGCTCTGTCGCCCAGGCTGGAGTGCAGTGGCGCGACTTTGGCTTACTGCAACATTCACTTCCCGGGGTCAAGCGATTCTCCTGCCTCAGCCTCTGGAGTAGCTGGGATTACAGGCGTGCGCCACTGTGCCCAGCTAATTTTTGTATTTTTAGCAGAGGTGGGGTTTCGCCATGTTGGCCAGGTGGCCTTGAACTCCTAACCTCAAGTGATCCACCCACCTCAACCTCCCAAAGTGCTAGGATTACAGGCGTGAGCCAACAAGCCTGGCCCCATAATTAGCTTTTGAGTAGCACAGTAATATTGCAGGGTGTGCACATAAAAATAATTACTTTATGAGCAGACCTGGCTGGGCGCAGTGGCTCACGCCTGTAATCCCAACACTTTGGGAGGCTGAGGCAGGTGGATCATTTGAGGTCGGGAGTTCAAGACCAGCCTGGCCAACATAGTGAAACCTCATCTCTCTAAAAATACAAAAAGCTAGCTGGGCATGATGGCGGCCGCCTGTAATCCCAGCTACTTGGGAGGCTGAGGCAGGAGAATCGCTTGAACCTGGGAGGTGAAGTCCAGGCAACAGTGAGAGACTCTGTCTCAAAAAAAAAAAAAAAAAAGAACAGACAATAAATGAACCTTAATTCTTGTTGGAACCCTGAGTTGGGTGCTTTACATGCCAGTAACCTCAGAACTGGAGGTGGGCCTGCCGTGGTGGCTCAGGCCTGTAATTCCAGCACTTTGGGAGGCTAAGGCGGGATGGTCTCTTGCGTCCAGCCTGGGCAACACGGCGAAACCTTGTCTCAATAAAAAATAGAAAAATTAGCTGGACATGGTGGTGCACGCCTGCAGTCCCAGCTACTAGGGAGGCTGAGGCAGGAGGATCTCTTAAGACCAGGAGGTGGAGGTTGCAGTGAGCCCAGATCGTGCCATTACACTCCAGCCTGGGTGACAGAGCAAGACCTTGTCTCAAGAAACAAACATAAAGGCCAGGCGCGGTGGCTCATGCCTGTAATCCCAGCACTTTGGGAGGCTGAGGTGGGTGGATCACCTGAGGTCAAGAGTTTGACCAATGTGGCAAAACCCTGTCTCTACTAAAAATACAAAAACTAGCCGGGCATGGTGGCCCATGTCTGTAGTCCCTAATACTTGGGGGGCTGAGGCAGGAGAATCACTTGAATCTGGGAGGCAGAGGTTGCAGTGAGCTGAGACGGCGCCACTGCACTCCAGCCTGAGCAACAGAGCAAGACTCTGTCTCAAAAGAAACAAACAAAAGAACTGGAGGTGGCCCGGCCCCTGTGTCTAACAGTCCTGGGCCCTCCACACCAGCACAGGAACTCAAGCCTGCAGTCACTGGGGCAATGGGGAGGGTGGGAGGAGCCCACAGCTCAGGGGCACTGGGGCAGGCAGGAAGAGCCTCAGAGAGGAAGAGGTGACACCCCCCACCCTTGGGAGGGGCCCCCAGCGGTTGCCGAAGCTGTGTGAGGAGGAGGAGGAGGAAGTGAGAGGAGGAGGTGAGGTGCTGCGGGAGGTGAGCTGGGCTGGTGGGGACAGGGGCTGGGCCTGGGGCTGGGTCTCCGGACAGAGGCCTGGCTTTTCTGTCAGGGCAGGGCCTAGCCCCCGCCCCCATGAAAGAGGAGACATAGGGGGCTTGGTGAGATACCCTGAAACCTCCCCCCTCTGACCCCACAGCCAGGCCCCAGGCTGGCCGGGAGTGGCCCCTCACACTGGTTCTCCCCACTTGCTCTGCCTGTGGCATCGAAGGCCCCAGGTACCATGGCCCAGGCCCTGGGGGAGGACCTGGTGCAGCCTCCCGAGCTGCAGGATGACTCCAGCTCTTTGGGGTCCGACTCAGAGCTCAGCGGGCCTGGCCCATATCGCCAGGCCGACCGCTATGGATTCATTGGGGGCAGCTCGGCAGAGCCAGGGTAAGGGGGCAGGGTGAGGGATGGTGGGATGCTGGGATGCTGGGACAGAGGACGGGGGGCTGAGGGCTGAATTCTGGAGGGAGGCTGGGAGGGTCTGGTGGTAGGGATTGGGAGGGGGACTCAGCCAGTAGCACCCCTCCGCAGGCACCAGGTGGAACCCTAAGGTGGGAAGGGTCGGGGGAGGCCTCTGTACGTCTCTTACCCCCAGCCTCCGAGGGTCTGCACCCACCACTGGGGCAAAATATCCTTCTCCTTTGAATCTCTGGCTCAGGAATCCCAGATCCAAATCACAGAACCCATACCTCCTCCTTCCCCCTTTCCCCAAGATACAGACAGAAACACAAGTCCAGATATAGACAGAAACTTGCCCCAGGTCACACAGGAGATCAGACCCAGACCCAGACTCAAACTCAGGACTCCAGGCTTCCAGTCCAGGGCTCTCTCCAGCCAGCTTCCCCTATGAATTGTCTGTGTCCCTGTCCTGGGTGACAGCCAACCAGCCCCTCCCCCAACACACACCCACTCACCCCTTCAGTCTCCTGCTTCTGCCCACGTCGAAGCCACATCCTTTCCTGTCCCCGTGACAAGCATTGGCAGCTTCTGGGTCACAGGTCACCCCACAGGGCTCCCAGAGATCCCTAGGGCCAGGAGCTGGGTTCACCTGGGTAGCCTTGAGGGTGGCAGTGTTGGCCTTGGGTAACAGCTGCCCAGCGCCTGGATACCTGTGCCATGCATCCCCAGGCCAGGCCAGCCACCTGCAGACCTCATCCGCCAACGGGAGATGAAGTGGGTGGAGATGACCTTGCACTGGGAGAAAACCATGTCCCGGCGGTACAAGAAGGTGAGGGGGGACAGGGGCCCCACTTGGCCTCCGTGGCTCATTCCTCTCTGCCTCAGCCCACATCTTGGCAAAATGCACCCACCCTATGTCCCAGCATCTCCTGTCTTTGCTCCCTGCCACCCAAAGTGGGCCCCTGCCTGCTGATGAGCTGTGCCTGGGGCCTGCCAGCAGGAGCTATGGAGGCTGCCTAGTGGAGCCCTTGGCCTCACCCACAGGTAAAGATGCAATGCCGGAAAGGCATCCCGTCTGCCCTGCGTGCCCGGTGCTGGCCCCTGTTGTGCGGGGCCCATGTGTGCCAGAAGAACAGCCCTGGCACCTATCAGGTGAGGGAGTGGACAGGGGCCCCAATTCCCCTACCCAGAAACCCTCACCACACCGAACCCTCACACCCACCTTCCCGGCTATCCACAGGAGCTGGCAGAGGCCCCTGGAGACCCACAGTGGATGGAGACCATTGGCAGGGACCTGCACCGCCAGTTCCCTCTGCATGAGATGTTTGTGTCACCTCAGGGCCACGGGTACGAGGCCGGTGATGCCCAGGGACCCCCAGCCCCACAAGCCCCAGGTGCTCCAGCCCACTTTCCCCAGCCCAGCTCTACAGTCTTGCATCTCAGGGGACCCAGCAAGGCCCAGGGAGGCTGAGGCCGGGGCAGAGGCCCCCAGAGGGTGGAGAAGGGGGTGCCTGCAGGACTGGCCCCTTATGGGGTCTTCCGGCACAGGCAGCAGGGGCTCCTGCAGGTGCTCAAGGCCTACACCCTGTATCGACCGGAGCAGGGCTACTGCCAGGCCCAGGGGCCCGTGGCTGCTGTGCTGCTCATGCACCTGCCCCCGGAGGTGAGTGACCTTGACCCTGCTCCAGGAACCCTAGTGACCTAGGCCCAGGGAACCCCATCCCCAGGAACTGTGGCCTCAGAAACCTGCGATCCTTGATTCCTGGACCCTGTCCTAGTGACCCAGGTCCTCATGACTGCCAGCCTCAGTGACCTTCAAGCCTAATGACCTTGACTCCAGGAACCTGGGACCCTTGACCCCAGCCTTGACCCCAGTCATCTAGGAATCCGGATGTTATCACCTTGACCCCACGACTCCTGATTCTGAACTTGGGGACTGTGACCCCAACCCCAAAGACCCCAGAAACCCAGGACTTGAACTTTGGGACACTCCCAACCCTTGGCCAGTGAACCCCAACCCTGTGACCTTCAAATCTAACACCATGAGCCCTGCGATTTCCAACACTCTAAACCCCTCAGCACACGCTGTCTTGGGCAGAGGAGGGGGCTTTTGGGAAGGGCTTCCAGGAACTGAGCAGGTTGGCAGTGGCCCTGAGTCCAGGCTCCTGTGGTGCCCAGGCCCTCCCCTTCACTCCTTTCCCCTGTCCTGCCTTCCCCTCTGCGGTCCCTTCCTTGGTGAGCACTTACAGACCTGTGCCCTGCCCCTTCCCCAGGAGGCCTTCTGGTGCCTGGTGCAGATCTGTGAGGTCTACCTCCCTGGGTACTACGGGCCCCACATGGTGAGAGGCTGACATGGGGGCTGGAGGAAGGAGGGGCAGGGGCCCGGTGAGTGGGTGGGGGGTCTGGGGACTGAGGGAGGTTGAGCCTGGGCTCTGGGGGTGGCGGTGCTGGCCTGCTGATGGACGTGGCCACAGGAGGCTGTGCGGCTGGACGCTGAGGTGTTCATGGCCCTGCTGCGGCGGCTGCTTCCACACGTGCACAAGCACCTGCAGCAGGTGGGCGTCGGGCCCCTGCTGTACCTGCCCGAGTGGTTCCTGTGTCTCTTCGCCCGCTCCCTGCCCTTCCCCACAGTGCTGCGTGTCTGGGATGCCTTCCTCAGTGAGGGTGAGTGGGGCAGCCAGTGGCTGGGGCAGGAGCCTTGGGGCGTGGGTGGGGAGGCAGCTCACCAGCTCCAGGGTTCCCTTTTTGAGCCTCAAATCACAGGACTGGGTGTACCGAAGGTGATGGCCTGGTGCCTGGCGCTACATCACCCATCACCCATCACCCAGGCACCGCCTGGTGCAGAGCTGGGCCAGGGAGGCTTCCAGAGGAGGCAGATGGGGCAGGAGCTGGGTGATCACAGCACACAGAGGCCTGAGCTTCTCAGGGACAGTAGGAGGCGTTCCTCCCCAGAGCCCGCAGGCACCTGCTGGGTGCTCACTGGCTCCAGACGTGGATCTGCAGCTGAGAATCAAGTGATGGAGACCTTCATTCTGATGGGGGTGGGGATGGGTGGCGACAGTAACCAAATTCACAAGATATTTATAGATTGTCAGAAGTGTCACGAAGAAAATAAAACTAGGGATGTGACAGGGAGTGTCAGGGGAGTGCAGGGGCGATGGCTGCATTTAAGCTCATTCTGGCTGCTCTGTGCAGGAGGAGGACTCACAGGGGTGCCTGTGGAGGCCTGGGGCCAGAGAGGCCACTGTCCCCAGGGGCCAGGCTACAGTCTACGAAGGAGGGAGGGCTTGGAGCCATGAAGCCAGAGAGGTGGAGGCTGGGGGCCAGGCCAAGAACAGGAGGGGAGTCGGAGCAGAAGCAAGCTGCACTCCCTGTGTCTTTGGGACTCTGCCTTGATACTGCCATTGGTAACCCACCTGCATTCTGTTCTATATGTGAGGTCTGGAGGTTTCACCTTAAAACGTGGTAGAAATCAGTCAGCATATGCATACTGTGCATACTGAACACCTGTCGTGTGCTCAGCCGGCTTCCTGCCCTCCACACAGTGGAGGACCACTGGCTGGCTTAGAGTTCTGGCCACCGGTGTCCAAGTCACTATCCATGCGGTCACCTCCCAACCAGCCTCAGACCTCGAGAGCAGGGCTGGGCAGAGCTGGGCAGGGCCTGACCTGCCCACCTGAGGGCAAACACTACACAGGCTCCCTTTATCAGAAGGACAATAGTATGAGTAGTGATTGTTCCTTGACAGTCACTGTCATCACTGAACCTCACTGGTCCCCTGGTGGCTCTTCTCAGATCAGAGGCTGCCAGAAAGGGATTTTGAGGCTCCAGGACTAGCCCAAGCTCACACTGTGGGGAGTGTGCACCAAGTGCTATGCTCCTGGCTTAGGGAAGAGCAGTTCTGCCTAGGATCTTTCTAGAATCAGAGGGTCACAGATCCAAGTTGGAAAGGCCCTTAAAGGGCTCCACCTGACCTTTCCTCATGGAGATGAGCAAGCTGAGGCCCAGGGAGGGCTTGGTGTGAAGGCATCAGTAGCCCTGGGCTCCTGGCAGGAAGCTGGTGGCTTGGAGGGGTCTGGAGCCTTGGGGTGTGGGCGGGGAGCTAGCTCACCAGCTTTGGGGTTCCCTTTTGGAGCCTCGAGTCATGTGACCAGGTGTGCTGAAGGTGATGGCCCTGTGCCTGGTGGCACATCACCTGTCACCCGGATGCCGCCTGGGGCAGGAGCTGGGTGATCATAGCACGTGGAGGCCTGACCTGGCTCAGGGAGAGTAGGAGGTGCTCCTCCCCGGAGCCCACAGGCACCTGCTGGGTGCTTGCTGGCTCCAGATGTGGATGGCATCTGAGCATCAGGTGATCAAGACCTTCATTCTGGCAGGGGTGGGGATGGGAGGCGACAGTAACCAAATTCACAAGATATTAACTCTTCCCCAAAGCATCTGTGGCTCTTGAGGCTAACTTGGCCAGTGCAGTGGCCTGTGTTACCCGAAATGCAACTCCACCCTGTCACTGTTCCTGAACCAGGGAGGGCAGAGCGGCAGGAGAGTGGCAGGCATATGGCTGAGGGCAGGTTTGGGTGCAGAACTGTGAAGGGGCAGGGCCAGCCTCCCAGTGAATGAGCCCCCGGCTTGCAGGTGCCAAAGTACTGTTCCGTGTGGGGCTGACACTGGTGCGCCTGGCGCTGGGCACTGCAGAGCAGCGAGGGGCCTGCCCTGGCCTCCTGGAGACACTGGGAGCCCTTCGAGCCATCCCTGCCGCGCAGCTGCAGGAGGAGGCCTTCATGTCACAGGTGGGTGCCCCCGCCTCTCCTCGGACTTGCCCAGCCCCTGCTGCACGGGGGAAACTGAGTCCCAGAGCAGGAAGCCAAAGTGAGAATGGGGACTTAGTTCCTGTCCCCTGAGCTTCAGAGAACACAAAAACCTGAGGTCTCCAGTGGCTTTCTGTGGCTCCCCAGTGAGGCTGTCAGCCCCTCAGTCCTCAGCCACTTCCTGGGCTGGGGACCTCACAGTTTCCTGTTCCTGCCTTGAGGCCGGGCAAACACAGCACCAACTACTCCCCACAGGTGCACAGCGTGGTGCTGTCGGAGCGGGACCTGCAGCGGGAGATCAAGGCCCAGCTGGCCCAGCTGCCCGATTCCGTGCCGGGGCCCCCGCCCAGGCCACAGGTCCGCCTCGCTGGGGCCCAAGCCATCTTCGAGGCCCAGCAGCTGGCAGGGGCGCGACGAGGAGCCAAGCCTGAGGTGCCTCGGATTGTGGTGCAGCCCCCGGAGGAGCCCAGACCACCACGGCGGAAACCCCAGACCCGCGGCAAGACTTTCCATGGGCTCCTGACTCGGGCCCGGGGCCCCCCCATCGAGGGGCCCCCCAGGCCCCAACGAGGCTCCACCTCCTTCCTGGACACCCGCTTCTGAGAGGACCATGGACTCAGTGTCCCCCAGGCAAAATCGCCTGATGGCTGATGCCAGCCCGGCAAATGGGCACCGCACTTTACTCTGGGGACTCGGGGACTTGGCTTCCTTCCCGGCAAGGACCAGGCAGTGCGGGAGGAGGAGGTCCTCCGTGGCACATACTGGGTCAGGCACTAGCATGGAGGAGGGTCACAGAGTGGGGCACGTGAGGACCCATGGAACCGTCCTGGTGCCCAGGCCCTCACAAGTACCAAAGCCAGCATCAAAGGAGTCAGGGAAGGGGTTGGCTGGGTCAAGAGACCCCAGAGGGCACCAGGAATAAAATGTTCTTGAACAGATGCCTTGGATGGCGCTGGATCAAATGCCCTCCTCCCAACCCCAGACAGGCAGCCCCTTCCCCTCCTCCCTCACCTGCCCTTCCTAGCCCCGCCCTCTCCTGGTCCTGCCCTGGGAACACACCCAGGCTGCCCACTGGCCGCTGGGGAAGGTGTTTACAGTAATAAGAGCCAATTGAAAGTCGCCCTGCCCAGCCTCTGGGGACAGGAGTGGCTTCTGCACCTGCAGGAGGAGGGCGCCCCAGTGGATGGTGAGTCCAGGGGCTCTACCCCCTCTTCTGCCCTCCTTCCCCTCCCTCCAGGGTGGTTCAGTACTCGCTGGGATGGGGGACTCTAACCCAAGTCCTCCCCGCACCCATGGTCCTGGTCACATCTGTCAAAAGGACCCAGGCAAGAACAAAGGCCTAGTGTGCCGCGGACAAAGGAGAAAGGTCCCGCCGGCCCTCGCCCCTCCCTGAGCCCTGCATCTGCCCCCTCAGGACTGCCACCATGGAAACCCCCTCCCACACTTACTAATAGCCCCCTTGGGTGCCCAGGACCTGAGCCATCGCCAGGGCAACAGGGCTGGTTCCGACACAGGCGTGTGTCCCGCAGTGCCCATTCCCAGGTGCCCTCCCTTCAATGGGGAACACGACAGGACTCCATATGGATGGGAGGCATCTGCAGGCCCAGGTTCCAGAGGTGGCCATTGGGTGGGGTGTCAGTGGAGGCACCTGTCAGACTCTGGGTTTGGAATGTTCTTGCGACAGGGCCACAGGCTGCGTCTATGCGGCAAGTGCCAGGTCCTGGGTCCTGGGCAGACCTGTCCTACTCCCAAGGAGCCTACCCCCTGGAAGAGGGACTCATGGTGGCCCAGACCCTTATCTGTCGTTTCTCTGGGGGAAACTGAGGCTCAGGAGGAGCAGGAACTTGCAGAAAGCCTTACTATCCATGGCAGACCCAAGGTTTACCCCTGCCCCGACTACTGGCAGCTCCCCCCTGGACAGCCCCCTGGGAGTGCTTTCTCCTGCTCCTTCCCCACTCTACCCCCAATCCTGTACCAGCCCCTCAGTGTGTGGATGAGGCAATAGCCGGACTCCTGTGAGTTAGAGAGCACTCCAGAGCCTCCTCTGCCCACTCCTCCTCACCCCGCTGGGGTACCTGCAACTTAATCATAGCCTCCTTACCTGTAGTTTACAAAACCCTTTCCCAGACTCCCCAGCCCCCAGGCCCTCTCTCTGCAGGTGGCCCCTGATACCCCTGTTAGAGACACAGAGGCTCAGTGAGGACAAGGACCTCACCCAGGCCCACAGTGAAAGGCAGAGCCAGCTGGAATGCAGAGGCAAGGCTCTGTGCTGTGTAGACTATGCCTTAGCCTTAAACGAGGAGTGTCTTGGTGGAATCTCAGGCACTGTAGCAGACAGGGTGGCCGGGGTCAGGGGGCAGTTGTCCCTGAAATCCACTTGGGAGCTCCCCGCCCTCCACAGTTCAGCTCTTTGCCTGGGAGAATAGAGGAGCAAGGTGCAGCAGCCTCAGCCCTGGGCCAAGGGCCTGTCATGAGCCTGTGGGGGTGTGGTGGCAGTGGTTCACCCTGGACACAAACCCTAGGAGCAGGTGGTCTCCAGCAGGGTCCCTCCAGCTGGGGCTCAGTCATTGCCTTTCCTACTCAGGAGACTGTTTCCTGGGCAGCTCTTCTGTAGGTCTCCTTATCAGTCATCTGCATGGGAGCCCTAACTCACAGGTTGCACAGAAGAGGACCAGTGCCCTCCCGATGTGAACCCTCGCACACATGCGTTCTCACAGGCTCTCCTCCGCAGGGCTGCACCGGCCCCCACGGCACCTTTTTGCCAGCTAGGGAAAGAAGTCTCTCCTCCAGGCAACATGCAGCCTCACCAGAGTGCACGGTGTAGCAGAGGGGGGTGTGATCTCTCTCCCAGGTGCCTTTGTGCAGTGAGCAACCTACACAAACATGCTCAGTGAACCTACAAAGTCCCTACAGATCTGCCTGGAAAGAGGCTCAGAGAAGGGAAGTGATGCATCTGAGAGGACTCAGTGTGTGGACACTGAAGCTGGGAGGGCCCCTGGGATGTCTGTCAGCCTGCCTCAGAATGCGGCATGCAGAGTGGACATGAGTGGGGGCATGCAAAGGAGTGGAGGGGGGCAAATGGGTGCCTGCCATGGATCGCGAGGGGGACCCAAGGTCTCCATCTTGCACTGCCACCCACTTGAGGTTCCCTGAATTCCCACACTGTTCCAGGCTCCCAGAAAGGTCAGACTTGGACTCCCCTGCATGGGAAAGGCCCTTTCTCCTTCTCTGAGCCTCAGTATTCTCCTGCGGATACTGGGATTATAATAGCCCCCACCCAGCCTCAAGAGGGCTCTGCCAGCTCATGATGATGATGATGATATGATGATGATGGTTCAGTCCAGCTGGGCAGCAGCCAGAGCACTGCCTCTCCTCACCCCAGCCCTACCTGACTTGGCTCCGCCTCAGGTGATGGCCAGCCTTTCCTGGCAGGGGCAGAGCAGAACCACCCCGCCCACCTGCCTGCCCCAAGTTCCAGGATCCTGAGCTTGGGCTGCAGCTGCCCAACTCTGATTTTCCTCCCTGTATCCACAAGACAAAAGCCAGAGCAGCCAGGGACCAGACAGGGTGGCCTAGGAGTGGGTACACCCGCAGCTCTCTGTGTATGCATGCACGCATTCTGGCAGATCCCAGCTCTGCCTCTTACCAGCTGTGTGACCTTGGGCAAGTCACATGACCTCTCTGAGTCTCATAATTGCTGCCTTGCATGTGAAGTGTTAAGCCTGGGCTGAGTGTGCACTGTATCCCCATTTGAAGATGAGAAAACTGAGTCCCCAGGACTGCAGAGCTTGTTAAATGTTGTTAAATGTCAAAGCTCATGCTGTTTGGATCACACCCAGGCCCCACAGTGGGACCCCATGGGCTCTCAGGCCACCCAGGCTGCAAGCGATTGGGTCTCCTGGGGTGGCTGTGGGACCTGGGCCCCTCCCTTTTGTGATCTGAAGCTCACTCTCCCCAGCCTAGAATGGGACTGGTTCCCATTCCTGGAGCCTGGGCCAGCTGCAGGGAGGGCTGCACGTGGGCCTGGAAGTTGTGTGGGGAACGTGGGCTGGACTGGGCACCCTGGAGAAGCCATTTCCCCTCTCTGCCGACCCTCTCCAGTGGTAGACAGGGATGGGTCTGCACAGACTGCCCTGTATATAGTTGCAGAAAGGGTCCAACAGCTGTCATCTCTGTCCTTGACATGTGTGGGCCCCTCAGTACTCTCCCCCAGGCCAGGAGACTCTCAAGGACAGCCAGGGCTCAATATGTGTCCAGTTCTGAGACAGGCAGGGAGAGGGGCTGACTGGGGACTGTAAGAGGGAGGAGTTAGAGCCATAGGCTGCCCTGCCTAGGAGAGGGAAACCAGCCCCATTCTAGGATGGGGAGAGTGAGCTTCAGATCACAAAGGGGAGGGGCCCAGGTTCCACAGCCAGAGCTAGGATTGAAACCCACTGGTGGGACACACTCTAGGAGAGGGTATGAATCTCTGGTTGTGCTTCTGTGGGTGAATTGTGGCTGCGACCCAGGTCTCCTGGGGTATGCTTCTGTGGTTGGGTGGGTGCACTTGGGTGTGAGTATGTGTGTCTTGGGGAGATTGTAGCTTCAACTCCGGGTGTGAAGTTGACCTGGGTAGGTGTTGAGGAGCAGAGCAGATTTCTTTTCCTTTCTTTTCTTTTTTTTTTTTTTTTTTAAAGAGATAGGGGGGCCAGGTGCAGTGGCTCACACCTGTAATCCCAGCACTTTGGGAGGTCAAGGTGAGCAGATCACGAGGTCAGGAGATTGAGACCATCCTGGCCAACATGATGAAACCCCGTCTCCACTAAAATACAAAAATTAGCTGGGTGGGCTGGGCGCGGTGGCTCACGCCTGTAATCCTAATACTTTGGGAGGCTGAGGCGGGCAGATCACCTGAGGTCGGGAGTTTGAGACCAGCCTGACCGACATGGAGAAACCCTGTCTCTACTAAAAATACAAAATTAGCCAGGCATGGTGGCACATGCCTGTAATCCCAGCTACTCCAGCCTGGGCAACAAGAGCGAAACTCCATCTCAAAAACAAAACAAAACAAAAGTAGCTGGGCATGGTGGCTTGCACCTGTAGTCCCAGCTACTTGGGAGGCTGAGGCAGGAGAATCACTGGACCCAGGGAGGTGGAGGTTGCAGTGAGCCAAGATTGTGCCACTGCACTCCAGCTTGGTGACAGAGTGAGACTCTGTCTTAAAAAAAAAAAAAAAAAGGGGAGGGGGCAAAAAAAAAAAAAAAGAGAGATAGGTCTCAGCTGGGCACAGTGGCTTACACCTGTATTCTCAGGACATCGGGAGGCCGAGGCAGGAGGAGCACCTGAGGTCAAGAGTTCAAGACAAGCCTGGCCAACACGGCGAAACCCCGTCTCTACTAAACACACAAAAGTTAGCCAGGCGTGGTGGTGTGTGCCTGTAATCCCAGCTACTCAGGAGGCTGAGGCAGGAGAATCACTCGAGCCTGGGAGGTAGAGGTGGCAGTGAGCTGAGATCACACCACTGCACTCCAGCCTGGGCGACACAGTGAAACTCTGTCTCAAAAAAAAAAAAGAGAGCGAGAGAGAGAGAGGCTCTCACTGTATTGCCCGGGCTGGAGTGTAGTGGCACAACCAGGACTCACTGCAGTCTCGATCCCCAGGGCTCAGGTGATCTTCCCACCTCAGCCTCCCAAGTAGGTGGGATTACAGGCCCACACCACCTCAACCAGCCAGTTTTAAAATTCTTTTTTTGTAGAGACGGGGTCTTGCTATGTTGCCCAGGCTGGTCGCAAACTCCTGGGTTCAAGCAATCCTCCTGCCTCAGGCTCCCAAAGTGCTGGGATTATAGGCAGCCACCGCACCAGGAGAGGCTGGATCTTATAGACATCCTGGCCCCTGTGTGCAAGTCCACTGGGTCCAGAAGTGAGGAGGGAGCTGCACAGATGTGTGGAGACCCTGGCCCAGGAGGGCCTCTCTGGGAGAACGTGCAATAGGGCAGAGCGCTGGCAGCTGGGACAGAAAGCTGCAGGGCTGCGACCTCCGGCCTCCATCCAAAGGTAGGGCTCAGGGCCGTGTAGCCCAGGCTGCTCTCCCGGGCACCCCACCCCTAAGGGCGGGCCCTAGTACCAGTCTCTGCCCGCTCCGGCTCTCTCCACCCCTCCTTTCCATCTCTTCTACATGGTGGGCCTCCCTCTTTCTTCATGGCAGCCCTACGTCTGTGACCCTCGACGACAGTCCCTGTCCATCCGTACCTGGCCCTCTGTCAGGGCTTCCTCTGTGTCTCTGAAGATCCCCGTCTCTCCCTGCCTGCTCCATGCCCTCCTCCTGCTGGGTCTGTGTCCCGCCCCACGCCCCCAGGTCTGGGACGTTTTCGTGGCTGACGGGCGTGAGGGGGGGGCGCGTCCCCGGCGGGTCCCTATCGGTCCCTGTCGGTCCGTCCGCCCCGCGCCGCCCCCGCTGGGCACTGGGCATGCCCCAGGCGTTTCTATATAAAGCGGCGCCGCTTGGGCCGGGCGCTGTGCCACTGCCACCGCCGCCGCTGCTGCATCCCGCCCGGTCCGAGTCCGCCCGCCACGCCCGCCGAGCCGCTGCCGCCGCCAGGTACCCCGGCTCCGGCCCCGCCCTGGGGAGAGCCAGGGAGGGGGGAGGCGGGGGCAGGAGTCGCGGGGACGAGGGCCCCGGGCGCCCGCGCCCCGCGGCGGGACCCTCGACGCTACGCCCCCCACCCCCGGGACCCGGCGCCCCCCACTCCCCCCCCGCGCTGGAGGGGCAGAGCCGAGCTGGGACCCCAGGGCAGGAAGGACCTGTGAGCCGCGCTGGGGCAGGAGCCACTCGGTCTGGGCAGCAGAAATTCCTCCCCATCTTCCGGGTGGGGGTGGGGCGGCCTTGGCCTCTCTCTGCAGGGACAGGTGTCGGCCACCTCTCCACTCCCAAAGTCTAGGGGCTGGAAGGCCAGGCAGGGACTTGGCTGCCCTGACTCCTTCGTCTCTCTGTCCCTCTGTCTCTGCCATCAGTCTCTCAGCCACTCCACCCACGAGATGGTGAGTCTCCTGTGGTCCCTCCCCGACAAGGCCCAAGTCCCTGGGCAGAGAGTGGGCCCAGAGGACAGCAGACAGCACCCAGGACCTAAGCCTGGGAGTTGCCCCCTGCAGACAGCTCAGACCCACAACCAGCTCCCCCACCCCCACCCTGCGGCTGCGTCCTGGGAGCAGGGCACTCTTAGTGCCCTATGACATTCATTCATTCCATGGCCCCTCAGGGAGCTCACCTTCTAGGAGACGGCACAGAGGCTCTGGCCCTGGCAAACTGGGATTCGAGCCCAGGAGTGAGGCCCAGTCCTCTGCCGTCTGGGCCACAGCACACCATCTCCCAACAACCAAGAGATTCTCTTCGTCCCAGCCTCATCAGCCCCCAGGGGATGGGAGAGGGCAGACACCAGGCAACAAGGCCCAAAGAGCCCTCAGGCAACAAGGCCCAAAGAGCCCTCACGACTTGCTCAAGGTGGCTGAGCCTGTCCCCTGGAGGACAGACCCAGCTGCCAGGCCTGTCCAGGCCTGGGGACTGCAACGAACAAGAATTCCATTCACACGAAGCCTCCCAGCAGCCCCATATGGGGGGGGTGCCAGCCTCAGAGAGGGGAGGGATGTTAGGTTTCATCCAAAGAAAGCATTTCCATGACTCAAAATATCTGCAGAGGGGATACTGTCTAGTCTCCTCATGTCTAGCCCAGGGCTGGGCACACAGTAGGGCTTCAAGACCTATGCGGGGATGACAGTGGAATCACATTTAGGTATCAGCACACTCCATGCCAGGTCATAAGAGAGAAATAAGCCACCCCAGAGTGATGGCTGGGTTCGTTCATTCATCTACTCTTCAGTCAACAAACACTTACTGAAAAGTGGCTGTGTGCCAGGCACGCTTTAGGTGCTGGGGTTGCCTCCATGAACAAAACAAGCAGAAAACTCTGCTGCTGTGAAGCAAGCTAAGGCGGAGCCCAGCATGGTGGGAGCGGGAGGGGCTGGCCAGCAGGACATTGCTTCCTGCCATCCCCCCAGGGGCACCACACAGAACAGTTTACAAAGCACTCCCACGGTTGCGTTCCCATTAACAAGCCTTCACCCCCAACACAAGCCTTTCCTCTCCTAGTCCCCGGGATGGTGTCAGCTCTGAACATAGCCCAGGCTGGGAGAGTGGGGGGCTTACACCCTTGGGTGACTTAATGTGCCCACTGGCCCACCCTGCCCAAGACCCACCACTTCTGCCCTCTCAGCTCTCCCTGGATCCATCGGGTCCCGAGTGGGATTGCCCACTGGGCTCCAAGGACCTGGAGGAAGAGGGCCCCTGGGGAGGGGGCTCTGGCCTGCCGCCCACAGGCTGCTTCCCTGGCTCCTGGCGCCAGGACGTGGGCCTGGACTGCAAGGGATCCCCCGAGGGGGCCGAGGCCCGGGCTTGGAGTGTCTACTACTACAGCCTCCTGCAGAGCTGTCTGCAGCAAGCTGGCCTTCCGGAGACCCAGGACCGCAGCCAGGTGCCCCGCACAGGTGCCCAAGGGCTCCCTGGAGGGGGGCACCTCTGGGGGCAGGGAGGGGCCCTCAGCCCAGTCTTTCTCATCCCTGTCAAGGTCAGCCCCTTCCCCTAGGCTCTGGTTCCATCTGAAGGCAGGGAAGGCACAGCCAGTTGGCCTAGGGTAGGCAGACATCGTTTGCAAGGGCATCTGGCACCAGTGAGGTCAAGGATTGGGCTCCCTGCCCTCACCCCCTCCCCAAAAAGACCCAGCCCTGGGATTGGGAAACCACGTTGTGTGGCACTGAAGCTTCTAAAGAAAGGTCTTGGGAGCTGTGGTGGAGGCAGCTCAGCAGCTGAGACCCCCCAGACTCCTCCCCTTCTGCCCCTCCACACCTGTTGTATATACCAGACTTTCTGTGGACAGAGGGTTCACAGATAGAATACCTGAGAATCACAGACTTGGTCCCATTGTACAAACTGGGAAACTGAGGCTTGGAGGAACACTGACTCCTCCAAGGTTACACAGAAAGTCAGAGCTCGGGCTAGAATGCAGGTCTCTAGTCACCCAGTCTATGGCACCTCTGGAACAGCTGCAGAAAGGGGAAACCAGCTTCACAGGGCAGGACTGGCGGGCACCTCCACTCCCTGCCTGTCCCCTGTCTCGTCCAATTCCTTGGAAAACTCTGGGGGCCCAGGGTGGGGCCATGGGTGTGGAGGTGGTGGAAGGTGGGCAGAGAGACAGCAAGGGCGCCCCTGGTGAGCTGGGCCATGTTCTCTTTCCCGAGGCTGTCCTGGGGCGGAGGTGACCTTGTGCGTTCTGGGCTCCCCCAGCACCTTTCTGCCTGTGCTGCTGGAGGGTGGGGTCCAGAGCCCGGGTGAGTGTGTGCTCAAGTTTCCCCATCCCCTTCTATAGAAAGGGCAGTCCTGCCCTGGCCCAGCCACATCCCAAAATACCCGCCAACCCTGGCAACTGCCTGCATTCCACCAGAGCAGCTGCCATGCTGAGTGGGGATGGGTTCTGGGATCAGCTGCTTCCACTCCGCTATCCAGGGGCCCGGGCATGGGGCATCAAGCCTTCCCTGGCCAGCCACTTGCCTTCTCTGCCCACAGGAAACATGCTCCTTTGCCTGTCCCCTGCTTGGCTGATGAAGGTGCCAGCACCCGGGCAGCCGGGTGAGGCAGCCCTGCTAGTCTCCAAGGCTGTGAGCTTCCACCCTGGGGGCCTGACATTCCTGGATGACTTTGTCCCCCCACGTCGTGCCACCTACTTTCTGGCAGGCCTGGGCCTGGGGCCCGGCCGGGGCCGAGAGGCAGCAGAACTCGCCCGTGACCTGACCTGCCCCACAGGAGCTTCGGCTGAGCTGGCCCGGCTGCTGGAGGACCGGCTGCTGACAAGGCAGTTGCTGGCCCAGCAGGGTGGTGTGGCTGTGCCAGAGACCCTGGCTTTCACCTACAAGCCGCCAGGGCTGCTGCGGGGAGGGGATGCCAGCCCAGGGCTACGGCTGGTGGAGCTGAGTGGCAAAGAGGGCCAGGAGACGCTGGTGAAAGAGGAAGTGGAAGCTTTTCTGCGCTCCGAGGCCCTGGGCGATATCCTGCAGGTAACAGACTCTCGCCCACCCTGAGGTCTGTACAGATGCCAGCAGGATGGGACCCAGGCAGTTACCAAGTCTGGCTGGGAAGGTGTCCCTACCTCTTAGCCCTGCCGCTGCCCTGCCCCATCTCTAGGGCAATCCCCTGCCCTTTTGCCTCAGTTTACTCACCGGCTCCTGTGGCGGAAGCGCCCCACCCTGCAGTACCTGGGGTGGTGTCCAGGAGGCCCCTTTCCCCTCCTTGCTGCAGGTGGCTGTGAAGCTCAGTGGCTGGCGCTGGCGGGGGCGGCAGGCATTGCGTCTGCACCCGCGGGTAGAGCTGGGTGCAGTGGTGGACACAGTGCTGGCGCTGCTGGAGAAGCTGGAGGAGGAGGAGAGTGTCCTGGTGGAGGCTGTGTACCCACCTGTCCAGCTGCCCTGCTCAGGTGAGAGCCACCTGGGCTGGCCAGGGATGGGAGTTTGGTGTGGCCTTCTGGCCACTCTGTGCTGGCCTTAGACCTCCCCGTCTTCTCCTAGATGGTCCTTCACCCGGCCCTGGCCTGGCCGTGCGAATCTGTGCTGTGGTGTGTCGGACACAGGGCGACAGGCCACTGCTGAGCAAGGTGAGCGTGGCCCAGGCCCAGGTTGTGACCCTGCCCGCCACACCCCAGCCCAGTCCCAGTAGTGGTTTGCCAAGGGCCCCTGAGCCATCTCTGGGCAGAGAGGACAAAATCCTTAGGGGGGGTCGTAGTTGCCTCTGGGGAAACTACTGGGTCTGACCCGTCTTCCCTCTCCTGCAACCCTTCCAGAATCCCTCCCACACCAAGAGCCCCTGCCCCTGTGCTCAGCCCCACGCTGGGTAGTACCAGGGCCCAGGGGGCTGAATGGTCTTCCCAGAGAGCTCTTGCCCACGTAGAGGCTGACCCAGGGCTTCCTGATAACCCTCTAGTGCCTGGACCCCTTCAGGAGGGGCCTCTAAGCTGGGGAGTTCAGGAAGGTTTACGGACCCTCCTGAGTACCCAGCTCTAGGCTACACTGAGAGGGAGAGATTCGACCCTGCCCTCAGGGAGCTCCAGTGGGGTAGGGAGAGGTGCACCCCAGGGAGATGCTAGGGTGGGGCACACCAGGGTGGCCCAGGCCCCCAGGGCTGCAGGAGCCGTCCTGGAGGGGGACCCCAGCTGGGCCTGGAAGCCTGGATAGAATCCCTGGAGAGGTCTGGGGACCAGATGAGGAGTGGCAGGAATAGCTCGTGTGCAATTTAAGACACGTTGGAGGACGCAGCTTCTTGAATGTCCAGTGAGGTGTCTGGTCTGAATCTTGGCACAAGGCGGTGGGGGTGTGCGTGGGGGGCAGGAGTGTGTGGGCCTCCCCCTGAGCCGCCCCCTGCCCAGGTGGTGTGCGGCGTGGGCCGCGGGGACCGCCCTCTACAGCACCACAACTCCCTGCCGAGGACGCTGGAGGTGGCGCTGGCCCAGTGCGGCCTGGGCGAGGAGGCGCAGGTGGCGGCCGTGCGGCAGCGCGTCAAGGCAGCGGCCGAGGCCGCGCTGGCCGCCGTGCTGGCTCTGGAGGCCGGCCTGAGTGCCGAGCAGCGCGGCGGGCGCCGGGCGCACACGGACTTCCTGGGTGAGTGAGGGCGGCCGGGGCCGGGACCGGGAGCCGAGGGCCAGGGGCTGGAGGGCGGGGGCTGCCGGCGCTGAGCTCGCGCCCCCGCCCGGCACAGGCGTGGATTTCGCGCTGACGGCGGCCGGCGGCGTGCTGACCCCAGTGGCCCTGGAGCTGAACGGCGGCCTGTGCCTGGAGGCGTGCGGCGCGCTCGAGGGGCTGTGGGCCGCGCCGCGGCTGGGGCCGGCGGCCGACGACGCGGCGGCCGCGCCGCTGGTGGAGACCATGCTTCGGCGGTCGGCGCGCTGCCTCATGGAGGGAAAGCAGCTGCTGGTGGTCGGTGCTGGCGGCGTCAGCAAGAAGTTCGTGTGGGAGGCGGCGCGCGACTACGGGCTCCAGGTGGGCGGGGCGCGGGGCGGGGCTGGGCCCCAGGTCCTGGCCGGGCCCCAGGTCCTGGCCCGAGTGGTGGAGTCGGGATCCCGGGGCGGGGCCTGGAGCAAAAGGGCGTCCTTGGGGCGGGACCACCCGCGCTAGGGGCGGTGCTTGGGCGGGGCATCCTGGCCAGGTACACGGAAGCCCAGATGTAGGGGCTGAGTCCGCCGCCCTGCGAGGGTGAGGGGACTCCGCTAGTTCTGTCCCTGCCTGGAGTGAGAGGCCCTGGGGAGGGCAGGGAGTCCTCCACAGAAAGAGGAGAGGAGCCTGGGTAGATGGGCTGGGCGAGAGACAGCGTTAGCGCCAGAGTGGGGGCCTTGAATGCCAGGCTAAGGAGCCTGGCTCTGTCTTGGGGAAAGGGCGGGCCCTTTGAGGTTGAATTCCTGACACTTGGCACCCAGGACCCGCAGAGGGTGCTGGGGAGCCGCATACAGATCCTGAATCAAGTTCATAGCAGGGCATCACTTTACAGAATCTGGAGCGAGCCAGGCAGGTAGAATTTTTTTTTTTTTTTTTTTTGAGACAGGGTCTCAATCTGTTGACCAGACTGGAGTGCGGTGGTGCGATCACAGCTCACTGCAGCCTCGACTTCCTGGGCTGAAGTGATCCTCCCACCTCAGCCTCCCTAGTAGCTGAGACTACAGGCACGTGCCACCATGCCCAGCTAATTTTTTTTTCTTTTTTTTTTTGAGACGGAGTCTTGCTCTGTCACCCAGGCTGGGTGCAGTGGCGTGATCTCGGCTCACTGCAACCTCCCGGGTTCACGCCATTCTCCTGCCTCAGCCTCCCGAGTAGCTGGGACTACAGGCGCCTGCCACCATGCCTGGCTAACTTTTTGTATTTTTAGTAGAGATGGGGTTTCATCATGTTAGCCAGGATGGTCTCGATCTCCTGACCTCGTGATCCAACCGCCTCGGCCTCCCAAAGTGCTGGGATTACAGGCGTGAGCCACCGTGCCTGGCCTTTTTTTTTTTTTTTTTTTAATACGGAGTCTTGCTCTGTCTCCCAGGCTGGAGTGGAATGGTGCAATCTCGGCCCATTGCAATCTCTGCCTCCTGGGTTCAAGTGAATCTCGTGCCTCAGCCTCTGGAGTAACTAGGATTACAGGCGCGCGCCAACATGCCCGGCTAATTTTTGTATTTTTAGTAGAGACAGGGTTTCACCATGTTGGCCAGGCTGGTCTCGAACTCCTGACCTCAAGTGATCTGCCCGCTTTGGCCTCCCAAAGAACCGGGATTACAGGTGTGAGCCACCATGCCCCGCCTGCCCGGCTAATTTTTAAAATTTTTAGTAGAGACAGGATCTCACTCTGTTGCCCAGGATGGTGTTGAACTCCTGAGCTCAAGCGATCCTCCTGCTTCGGCCTCCCAAAGTGCTGGGATTACAGGTGTGAGCCACCTTGCACAGCCGAGTAGACATTCTTTTTATGATCTCAGCTCACCACAACCTCCGTCTCCTGGGTTCAAGTGATTCTCCTGCCTCAGCCTCCTGAGTAACTGGGATTACAGGCATGCGCCTCCACGCCTGGCTAATTTTTTTTGTATTTTTAGTAGAGATGGGGTTTCTCCATGTTGGTCAGGCTGGTCTCAAACTCCTGACCTCAGGTGATCCACCCGCCTCGGCCTCCCAAAGTGCTAGGATTACAGGCGTGAGCCACCGCGCCCGGCTTCGAGTAGACATTCTTATCCCCACTGAACAGATAAGAAAACTGAGGCCGTCTCAAACTGGCCCTAATCTAGCACACTGGCCTCCTCTCCCCTCTCCCACCATGCAGCACCCCCTGGGGACACCACCTCTGTGTCCCCTGCCTTGCTCAGTGTTTTCTCCACTTGGAATGTCACTCCACTGCTGAGGCTGTGTTACTTTGCAGAGAGCCACCCTCCCTCTCTCTTCAGAGGCTGCCCTGCCCTGGGTTCCCCCAGCAGGCAGTAAGCTTTAGGGGCACGGGGCCCTACTGGATTCCTCCGTGGGCACTTCCCAGTGTCAGAGCACATGGGGTGAATGATGACCAAACCACTTGTCCCAAGCCCCAGCCCTGGTAGTTTCTGTGCAGTCCCCGGCCAGTGAGGCTGCCCGTGGGAAAGAGTCTGCTGTGCTCTCTCACACCCTCTTATCTGTGCTGCAGCCCCTCCCACCCAGATCATGCCTTTTCCTCCTGCAGCCACCTGGCTGACTCTTATTCTTCAGCTCCCAGCTTAGGCATTGCCTCCTCTAGGATGCCTTCCCTCCCCTCCAGCCTGTATTAGGTGTCCCACTTCTGCCCCTTCCATTTATTCAGTCAATCCTCAACACATATTTATTGAGCACATAGTGTTTGTGCACTCGTATCCCCCGAAGGCCTGGGCCCTCCTAGGCCCCATCCTATCCCTCTAGCGCCCAGTACTAGCTGACCTGGATATGCCCCGCCCTGTGGCTTCTGCAGCTGCACCTCGTGGAGTCAGACCCCAACCACTTTGCATCACAGTTGGTACAGACCTTCATCCACTTTGACATGACCGAGCACCGGAGGGATGAGGAGAACGCACGGCTGCTGGCAGAGTTGGTACGGGCTCGCGGCCTCAAGCTAGATGGCTGCTTCTCCTACTGGGACGACTGCCTGGTGCTCACAGCCCTGCTCTGCCAGGAGCTAGGCCTGCCCTGCAGCTCCCCAGCTGCCATGCGCCTGGCTAAGCAGAAGAGCCTCACCCAGCTGCACCTGTTGCGCCACCATGGCCCACCCTGGCCTGCGCCCTCCCTCCATGCTGTGCCCTGCTGCCCACTGGAGAGCGAGGCTGATGTAGAGAGGGCCGTGCACCAGGTACCCCTTCCAGGTGTCATGAAGCTGGAGTTCGGGGCAGGTGCGGTGGGCGTGCGGCTGGTAGAGGATGCGCCACAGTGCCATGAGCACTTTTCCCGGATTACCCGAGACTTGCAGGGCGAGGCTGACCACCCAGGCATTGGGCTGGGCTGGGGCAATGCCATGCTGCTGATGGAGTTTGTGGAGGGCACCGAGCACGATGTGGACCTGGTGTTGTTTGGTGGGCGGCTGCTGGCTGCCTTTGTCTCCGACAATGGCCCTACGAGGCTGCCTGGCTTCACTGAGACAGCAGCCTGCATGCCTACCGGGCTGGCACCAGAGCAGGAGGCACAGATGGTTCAGGCAGCCTTTCGCTGTTGCCTGGGCTGTGGGCTGCTCGATGGAGTCTTCAACGTGGAGCTCAAGCTGACCGGGGCTGGGCCTCGGCTTATTGAGATCAACCCCCGCATGGGTGGCTTCTACCTGCGTGATTGGATCCTGGAGCTCTATGGCGTGGACCTGCTGCTGGCTGCTGTTATGGTGGCCTGCGGCCTGCGGCCTGCCCTGCCCACCCGCCCACGTGCTCGTGGCCATCTGGTGGGCGTCATGTGCCTTGTGTCCCAGCACCTACAGGCCCTGAGTTCCACCGCCAGCCGTGAGACCCTGCAGGCCCTGCACGACCGTGGCCTGCTACGCCTCAATCTGCTGGAGGAGGCCCTGGTGCCTGGCGAGTACGAGGAGCCCTACTGCAGTGTGGCCTGTGCCGGGCCCAGCCCCACCGAGGCCCGCCTCCGCCTGCTGGGCCTCTGCCAGGGCCTGGGCATCGATGGGCCCAGCTACCCTGTTGCTCACTTCCTGTCTCACTTCAAATAGCACTGGGGCCAGGGGGCAGGGAAGCAGTGCTGGGAGGAGGCACTGTGGTGCCCTCTGCTCCCTGGAGCTCTTCTTGCTTCTCTCCCCATCGCCATGCCCCAGCCCCAGCCTGCCCGCTGCAATGCCTAGGTCTGTTCCAGAGCAGCAGGGCAATTTAGACACCAAGGCATCCTGGACTCAAGGGCCTCTTGCCCTCCCGAAGGCCCCAGTCCAGCCCACAGCTTCCCCAGCATTCTAGCCTTGGAGAAGTGACAATGGCCACACACACACACACACACACACACACACACACACACACACACACACCTCTGTCGCCAGCTCCCCAGGTGGGAGTGGGCCCAAACCCAGCCCTTCCTGTCCACCTCTCCAGGTCTCACTCTATTCCTGCCACCTACAAGAGGAGAGGACCTGGCTGGGCCCCAAGTCTTGGACAAATCCTGGGAAAACCTGAGACTAGAACCGTTGTCTTCCTCTTACCCAAATTCTAGGATAGCTCTAGAGCCTGCTGGAAACTTGGCGGCATCCAACCTGCCTCATTTGGCCAGAGCGGTAGAGGCAGGTGGCCTGTGGACAGAAGTAATCCTCTTTCCGCTCACCCCAGGCAGACACAACTGCCTATATTCCCCCGATGAGAGGAAACAGGCTGAGAGAGGAAAAATGACTGTTCCAGGGTTACACCACAGTGGAGGGTGGGTCACAGGACATGATGCAGGGTCCAGGTTTCTGTTTTGATCAAGTCTTACATGCCCATTCAGCTTCTAGGCCCCCCTCGCCTCCCTGCCCTCATTCACAAGTGGCCCTGAGATATGTGAATGCCTCCCTCCTATGCATCAGAAACCTTCTCCACCGAGCTTTGGCACTTTGGCCTCTGGCACACCTAACTAGCATTGGCAGAGGACAGTCTACAGTCTTCCTCATTCAGGGAAAATGCTTTAAGAAATCCTGCCTCTGTGCAGCACAGGAGCTGGAGGCAGCTCCCCAAGCATCCCTCCCCAAATAAAGGCTTATGTACTAGTGAAGTGTCTAGATAGGTTCTCTTGACTGACAACTCCTCCCAGGATCAGCTAGATAGGGGATGGGGAAGGGGGATCAAGAGATGGGTAGGGGATACTTGTAGCATCTGGAGCTAAGGGAAAACCATCCCACTGGCCTGGTGTCTGGGTTGCCCTGGGTTGCTAGGGGCCTGCCCTACACCCACATCAAGACCCGAACCTGAGGATCTCCTTTGGTGGAATTACAACCAGAGGGCCACATCCAACCAGATAACCCTCTGCATGCCTGGAGACCCCTGAATTCTGTCCACCTCAGTTCATACCCAACCTCCCCTATGCAAATGGAAGGCACACCTAGACAACCTCCAACAATCAGAACTCACATCCAAGGCCTGGTCTGGCCCAAATTCACACCCACACATCCCCATCCAATAAGAATCCATACTCAATCTTTTTTTCTTTTTCTCTTTTTGAGACAGAGTTTCACTCTTGTTGCCCAGGCTGGAGTGCAATGGCACAGTCACGGCTCACTGAAACCTCTGCCTCCCGGGTTCAAGTGATTCTCCTGCCTCAGCCTCTCAAGTAGCTGGGATTACAGGCACCCACCACCACACCCGGCTAATTTTTGTATTTTTAGTAGAGACGGGGTTTCACCATGTTGGCCAGACTGGTCTCGAACTCCTGACCTCAAGTGATTCACCCGGCTCGACCTCCCAAAGTGCTGGGATTGCAGGTGTGAGCCTCCGCGCCCCACCAAATCCATACCCAATCTAAAGTCGCAGACCACATGTCACAGACCAGATTTGCTGTGTTGAGTGTGTTCATTCTTTCTTTCTTTTTTTTTTTTTTTGGAGACAGAGTCTCACTCTGTTGCCCAGGCTGTAGTGCAACGGCATGATCTTGACTCACTGCAACCTCTGCCTCCCAGGTTCAAGCGATTCTCCTGCCGCAGCCTCCCAAGTAGCTGGGACTATAGGCATGCACCACCACGCCGGCTAATTTTTGTATTTTTAGTAGAGACAGGTTTTCACCATGTTGGTCAAGCTGGTCTTGAACTCCTGACCTCAAGTGATCCACCCGGCTCAACCTCTCAAAGTGCTGGGATTGCAGGCATGAGCGACCCTGCCTGGCCTAAGTTCATTCTATCAACAGCGTTTTTGGTTTTTGCTGGGGTGCAGCGGCTCATGCCTATAATCACAGCATTTCGGAAGGCCAAGGCAGGAGGATCACTTGAGTCCAGGAGTTCAAGACCAGCCTCCTGGGCAACAAAACAAGACCTCCTCTCTTAAAAAAAAAAAAAAAGAAAAGAAAAAAGATTATATACGGCTGGGCGCGGTGGCTCACGCTTGTAATCCCAGCACTTTGGGAGGCCGAGGCGGGCGGATCACGAGGTCAGGAGATCGAGACCATGGTGAAACCTCGTCTCTACTAAAAATACAAAAAATTAGCCGGGCATGGTGGCGGGCGCCTGTAGTCCCAGCTACTCGGAGAGGCTGAGGCAGGAGAATGGCGTGAACCCGGGAGGCGGAGCTCGCAGTGAGCCGAGATTGCGCCACTGCACTCCAGCCTGGGCGACAGAGCGAGACTCCATCTCAAAAAAAAAAAAAAAAAAAAGAAAAAAGAAAAAAGATTATGTGATTATGTCATTCCAGTTACTTGGGATTTGAGGTGGGAGAATCGCTGGAACCCAGGAAGTCAAGGCTGCAATGAGCTATGATTTTGCCGCTGTGCTCCAGCCTGGGTGACAGAGGAAGATCCTGTCTGAAAAACTAAACAAAGGAAAAAAAAATAAATTTTTTTTTTTTGTTTTGTTTGTTTGTTTATTTTTAAGACGGAGTTTCGCTCTTGTTGCCCAGGCTGGAGTACAATGGCATGATCTTGGCTCACTGCAACCTCCGCTTCCCAGGTTCAAGTGATTCGCCTGCCTCAGCCTTCCCGAGTAGCTGGGATTACAGGCATGCATCACCATGCCCAGCTAATTTTGTGTTTTTAGTAGAGACGGGGTTTCTCCATGTTGGTCAGGCTGGTCCCAAACTCTCAACCTCAGGTGATCCGCCCGGCTCAGCCTCCCAAAGTGCTGGGATTACAGGCATGAGCCACCGCGCCCAGCCAAGTTTTCGGGTTTTATTTGTTTGTTTTGAGACTTGGTCTCACTCTGTCGCCCAGGCTGGAGTGCAGTGGTGCGATCTTGGCTCACTGCAACCTCTGCCGCTCAGGTTCAAGCGATTCTTCTGCCTCAACCTCCCGAGTATCTAGGAGTACAGGTGCGTGCCACCACACCCGTCTAATTTTTGTATTTATAGTAGAGGCAGAGTTTCATCATGTTGGCCAGGCTGGTCTCCAACTTCTGGCCTCAAGTGATCCACCCACCTCGGCCTCCCAAAGTGTTGAGATTACAGGTGTGAGCTACCGCCTCCGGTCTGTTTGTTTTTTTGAGACAGGATCTCACTCTGTCACCCAGCCTGGAGTGCAGTGGCACCATCATAGCTCACTGTAACCTTGAACTCTTGGCCTCAAGTGATCCTCCCAACTTGGCTTCCCAAAGTGCTATGATTACAGGCGTGAGGCATCGTGTCCGGCCTCAACAACGTTTTTTGAAGTGTCTATTCTGTACCAGGTGCCTAAATGTGCTTAAATTAACAAGGGAGTAAACGCCAACAAAATCCCATATTTACAGGTGTATCACTGACCCCCAAACCCTATTTAAGGCGGGAACCTGGCAACATAACCTGGAAGTGAGCTGGCCACTCAGTAAATGCTCCGATCTGCAGGGTTCTCGAGCCAGAGGCACTTTGAGGAGACCCTGATGCAGCCGCCTCCCTTTCTGGAGTGAACGGAAAGCAACGCGACCTGCCTTTCATCACGCAGCCGGCCTGGCAGTACCCGGCTCCAACAGGGCTGGGGATTGCATTTACATTCACACCTGCATACACCTCCGACCCCGCTCCATCCAAACTCAAAACTCTCCGTAGAACCAAAACGGGCTCCCAGAGAGCCTTGCTGGGAAGACCGAGGGTCCTGCGGAAAGGATTCTGCAGACTGAAGGCTAGGCGCCTCGCCACTCTAGGACTACAATTCCCGAGAGGCCTTGCGACGGACGCCATCTTTGTTCCCCACCAGGCTAAGCGATTTTCCAGAGGGGGAGTAAGACCGCTTGCGTCATCGGCGCGCGCAGCTGCCGTCGCGGAGAGATGATGTTTAGGTCTGGGACTGTCAGGCAGTGAGCGGCCAGGTACCCGCCGAGGGGCCCGCGGGGCCGGCGCCGCCATGGCGGCCGTGTTTGATTTGGATTTGGAGACGGAGGAAGGCAGCGAGGGCGAGGGCGAGCCAGAGCTCAGCCCCGCGGTGAGTGCCTTGCCCTGGCGCGACTGGATCCTGGAGCCGATCCTGTCACCTAGCCGAGGCCGGAGGGGAGGCTCCGCACGCCCAGAGCGGGCTCCGACCCTTTGCAGACCCAGATCCTTCTCAGATCCCAGTCTCTATTAAGCTCTGATCCCACCCTCACCCCGACCTCTCTTCCAGAACCCCAGCCTTTTCTCCCGATTCTCCCTTCCCTGCCTTCGGCTTCTTCCCAATTCTTGCCCATCCCCTACTAGCTGCCATCCCTGACACCCTTCTCTCCTGGGCCAAGCAGTCCAACCTGAACGGGAGCGGGGAGGTATCCTGGCACCTTCCTTGGCTCTTACCCCTCGGTTTCTCACAGGACGTGTGTCCCCTTGCCGAGTTGAGGGCAGCTGGCCTAGAGTGAGTGAGGGTCGTGTTGGGGGAGAGGGGAATGGAGTGGGGAAGGGGAACTGGGGAGCACTGGAGCCTTGTCCTCATTAATTCCTTGTGTCCGTAGGCCTGTGGGACACTACGAAGAGGTGGAGCTGACTGAGACCAACGTGAACCTTGGCCCAGAGCGCATCGGGCCCCACTGCTTTGAGCTGCTTCGTGTGCTGGGCAAGGGGGGCTATGGCAAGGTAGGGGCGGGCGCACCCTCCTCCTGGCCTCACAGCCTCCATCTGGAGGCAGCAAAGGGTTCTCAAAACAAATTAGACTTGTGAATTAGCAGGGCCTCTAATGGGATTCAGAGCCAGAAACATAAAGGAGGGAAGGCCAAATCTTCTCCAATCGGACTTGAAATCTTCACTGCCCCACCCTTGGCAGGGCCTAGGCCTCCTGGTCCCAAAGCCAGAGCTTTAGGGTGGGGCTTCTTGAAGATAGGATGTGGAGAGGGAAGTTGATCCTGTCTCCCCTGCCCTACAGGTGTTCCAGGTGCGAAAGGTGCAAGGCACCAACTTGGGCAAAATATATGCCATGAAAGTCCTAAGGAAGGTGAGTCACTCGTTCAGCCAACGAATACTGTGTGTACCAGGCTTTGGGAAGACAGCAGGGAACACAGTGGAGGAGGATCCCTGACTTTGGCATTTGCTGGTTTATTGTCTGTTGTGATGTGTATTGTCTTGCAGTAATTCTCAACGGGGGCAATTTTGACTCCCAGCAGACATTTGACAACAATGTCTGGACACTATTTTATTTTATTTTTTTTGAGACGGAGTCTTGCTCTGTCACCCAGGCTGGAGTGCCTGGGTTTCACCATGTGACGCGATCTTGGCTGACTGCCTCCTCTGTCTCCCAGGTTCAAGCGATTCTCGTGCCTTAGACTCCGGAATAGCTGGGATTACAGGCGCTTGCCACCACATCCAGCTAATTTTTGTTTTTTTTTTTTGTAGAGGCGGGGTTTCACCAGGCTGGTCTCTAACACCTAATCTCAGGTGATCTGCCCGCCTTGGCTTCCAAAGTGCTGGGAGCTGGGATTACAGGCATGAGCCACCATGCCTAGCCTTTTTTTTTTTTTTTTTGGGGATGGAGTCTTGCTTTGTCCCCCATACTGGAGTGCAGTAGTGCACTCTCTGCTCACTGCAACCTCTGCCTCCCGGGTTCAAGTAATTCTCTCACCTCAGCCTCCTGAGTAGCTGGGACTACAGGCTTGTGCCACCACACCTGGCTACTCTTTGTATTTTTATTTATTTACTTATTTTGAGATGGAGTCTCACTCTGTCACTCAGGCTGGAGTGCAGTGGTGCGATCTCGGCTTACTGCAACCTCCACCTCCCAGGTTGAAGTGATCTCCTGCCTCAGCCTCTCGAGTAGCTAGGATTACAGGCATGAACCACCACGCCTGGCTAAATTTTTTTGTATTTTTAGTAGAGATGGGTTTTTGTCATGTTGATCAGGCTGGTCTTGAACTCCTGACCTCAGGCGATCCGCCCACCTTGGCCTCCCAAAGTGCTGGGATTACAGCCATGAACCACCGTGCCTGGCCTAGTTTTTGTACTTTTTAGTGGAGGCAGGGTTTCACCATGTTGGTCAGGCTGGTCTCGAACTCCTGACCTCAGGTGGTTCGCCCGCCTCAGCCTCCCAAAGTGCTGGCATTACAGGTGTGATCCACTGCGCCTGGCATGGACACATTTTTGATTGTCAAGGGAAGAGGGGAGTGTTACTGGCACCTGGTGGGTGGAGACCAGGGATGCTGCTGAACATCCCATGATGCGCAGGGCAGCCTCCCACAGCAAAGAATGACCTGGTCCCAGGTGTCAGTAGTGTCGAGGTTGAGAAACCCTGTGTTAGAGGATAAACCCATCCCCGAAAATGATGGTGGCTGACAGCAGCAGAATTATGGAGAAATACAATGCAGTGACAGAGGATGGCAGCAGGTAACAGATGGATGGTCTGAGGCGCTCTGGATGCCCCCAGTGTTTTTTTTTTTTTTTTTTTTTGAGATAGTGTCTTGCTCTGTCATCCAGGCTGGAGTGCAGTGGCGTGATCTCAGCTCACTGCAACCTCTGCCCCTGGGTTCAAGCAATTCTCTTGCCTCAGCCTCCTGAGTAGCTGGGATTACAGGCGTGTACCATCATACCTAGCTAATTTTTCTATTTTTAGTAGAGACGGGGTTTGGCCAGGCTGGTCTCAAATTCCTGACCTCAGGTGATCCGCCTGCCTTGGCCTCCCAGAGTGCTGGGATTACAGGTGTGAGCCACTGCGCCCAGCCTGGATGCCTCAGTTTCTAACCAATTCCTGTATCTCCAGGCCAAAATTGTGCGCAACGCCAAGGACACAGCACACACACGGGCTGAGCGGAACATTCTAGAGTCAGTGAAGCACCCCTTTATTGTGGAACTGGCCTATGCCTTCCAGACTGGTGGCAAACTCTACCTCATCCTTGAGTGTCTCAGTGGTATGAGTGCGGGCCCAGGCAGGGGTGTTGGGGGCGGTGGGGCAGGAAGCCAGCAAAGGAAGCTCTAGGGGGAAGCTCTTGAGAGATGAGTCCGTGGGGGTTGGCTAGGGGGCCCCCACTCTGTCCTACCCATCCACCCATCCATCCGTGCATCCGTCCCATCATTCATTCATTCAGCAAACGTCTGTCCAGCACCTACTGTGTCCCTCACGTGTGTTGGGGGTGGATGGGCATGGTGGGAATTTGGATAGAAGTCCAGAGGATGGTTGTGTCTCTTCCTACTCCCCTCCCTGTCTTGTTCTTCTCTCCTGTGTGCCCTGCATCCTGTCAGGTCCCCAGTCCAACTGGTTCATTCTCTGTAGCGTCCTCCTCCATCTGTCCACTCTCAGGGGCCTGGTGGGGTGGCCAGAGCACTTTTCTAACTGGGCTGAGGCCTCCCGCTCACCTGCTTTCTAGTGTCTCCTCTCCCGACTGCTGAGGTCGTAGAGCCTGGGGCTGCTCCCAGCCCTTCTGTTCAGAGTCCTGTGGCTGGCCGCCCAGATCAAACCTTGCCCCTAGGCCGACTGTCCCCTGCTGGCTGTGAGCAGTCTTGGCCTGCCTTTCCCTCGTTTGGACCAGATGAACCCTGCGAGCTTCTGCCTCCATGCTCTGCATTCACTCCGTCCATCTCAACTGCGCTTTCTCTGTTCTGTTGTGTTGGGATTCACTCTGTCTTCCCTGTTTCCTCTGCGAGATCTTTTGGGCTAAGCTCTTGGAGCTGTGGCCTGGGCCTGGCGTATTAGAGCTGTTGTGTACATGTCTGTCTCCCCAGTAGACTGAGCGTCCTGAGGGCAGTGGCTGGGTCTCTTCATCCTGTCCCCAGCTTCACCCAGCACAGGGCCAGGCACCGAGTAGGCGTCGGTAGATGTTTGCTGAATTGAATTGAATCCCCATGGCAGCTCTGTGAGGCAGGTAGGGCGGGAATTATGAGCCCCTCTTTCCCCAAGAAGAAATAACGACTCAGAAAGCGCAAAGGGGCTTGGACCCAGCACGTGGCTGCTGACGTGTTTGTGTGGCAGGTGGCGAGCTCTTCACGCATCTGGAGCGAGAGGGCATCTTCCTGGAAGATACGGCTTGGTGAGTGTTACTACTCTGCTTTCCTGAGGCCGCCAGGTCCCTGCCCTACTCCCGCCTTCACCCTGTCTTGTTTCTGCAGCTTCTACCTGGCGGAGATCACGCTGGCCCTGGGCCATCTCCACTCGCAGGGCATCATCTACCGGGACCTCAAGCCCGAGAACATCATGCTCAGCAGCCAGGGTGCGTGTGTGCGCGGGCAGCTGCAGGCGGGCTCTGCAATCTGTGGGCGGGGGGGGGCTGAGGAGCTCTGTGGGTGGGATGGGGCCCTGGTCACGCCTCTCCAACACTCTTCCTTAGGCCACATCAAACTGACCGACTTTGGACTCTGCAAGGAGTCGATCCATGAGGGTGCCGTCACTCACACCTTCTGCGGCACCATTGAGTACATGTAAGTGGCACCTGGCTGGCCCAGGGGTCGGGAGGATAGCCCGAAGGGACATGGCCTGACTGACAGTTCCACCTGGACCCCAGGGCCCCTGAGATTCTGGTGCGCAGTGGCCACAACCGGGCTGTGGACTGGTGGAGCCTGGGGGCCCTGATGTACGACATGCTCACTGGATCGGCAAGTCCAGCCCCCTGGGAGGAGGAGGAGCAGGGGCAGAGGTGGGAGTAGCCCCCTCCTGGGGCAAGGGCAGGGTGTGGTGGGAGGCCCACAAGGCTCCTCTCACCTTCCTCCTCCTCCAGCCGCCCTTCACTGCAGAGAACCGGAAGAAAACCATGGATAAGATCATCAAGGGCAAGCTGGCGCTGCCCCCCTACCTCACCCCAGATGCCCGGGACCTTGTCAAAAAGGTGCGGCTCCCTTCTCTCTTCTCTGGGGCCGTGCCAGCCATTCTGCACGTGTTCCTGAGTCTCTCTGGGCTGTGGGGAAGCCAGGGCCAGCCTGGCCTGTAAACAGTTTGCCTCTGGGAGTGAAAGGAGCCCCTCCCTTGAAGTCCGGGATTGAGCCCAGGTCTCGGCCCTGTCACAGACCAGCTGCTGCCCTGGCCCAGTCCTTAGGGTGAGTCCTAACCAGTGACACGCTTGTGATGAGCTGGCCACACTTCCATCAAAGGCAAGCGTCGGAGGTGTTGGGGGGGCCGGACAGCCACGTGGGGAGTTGGAGCCTCACCAAAGCGCCCTGGGGCAATGCCAGGGCCCAGGAGCCTCTGCAAAGCCTTTGTGGAGAAGGTGGCTCCATTGACCAAACCTTGAAAGTCCTGAGGGTATCCATAGGTGGGAACCACACCCAAAGGCATTCTCTCCCATGTCACCTGACCCCCACTCCAGCTAGCCCTGGGACCTGGGACACATGAGCAGTACCCGCCCAGGCCCTTACCCTCTCTCCTGGTCCCGCAGTTTCTGAAACGGAATCCCAGCCAGCGGATTGGGGGTGGCCCAGGGGATGCTGCTGATGTGCAGGTGGGTTTGGAGCCACCACCAGGGGCAGGGCTGAGTCTCTAAGGGTGCCGGGAATGGGGGCAGGGCCTGAGGGCAGAGGGAGTGAGCAAGGGGGCAAGCAGGGTGAGCTGTGAGTGGGTTTGGGGCATTCTCTACCCACAGAGACATCCCTTTTTCCGGCACATGAATTGGGACGACCTTCTGGCCTGGCGTGTGGACCCCCCTTTCAGGCCCTGTCTGGTGAGCAGGAGGGCCAGTGGCTGGTGGCCGGTGGCGGGTGGCAAGTGGAGAACCCGCATCTTGGTGCCCTCTGACCCCTCCCCACTCTGGTCGGCCCACAGCAGTCAGAGGAGGACGTGAGCCAGTTTGATACCCGCTTCACACGGCAGACGCCGGTGGACAGTCCCGATGACACGGCCCTCAGCGAGAGTGCCAACCAGGCCTTCCTAGTGAGTGCGGGGGCCTGAGGCTTGTGGGACCAGGGCAGGGATTGTGACTAAGGATGGCAGGCACTGAGTGTCGCATGGCCCTGCCTCTGCCCCCCAGGGCTTCACGTATGTGGCGCCGTCTGTCCTGGACAGCATCAAGGAGGGCTTCTCCTTCCAGCCCAAGCTGCGCTCACCCAGGCGCCTCAACAGTAGCCCCCGGGCCCCCATCAGGTACTGAGGGACGTGGAGGTGTGTGGCTGGGGTAGGGACGCTAGCAGGCAGGACGCCAGCTCCAGCCTTGGGTGCCTTGGCCACGTCTGTCAGCCAGTGTTGGCTTCGGTTGCTGTGTCTACCATAGGGACCTCAGTCCCTACACCCCTTGAGGCCAGGCTGCCTGGATGGGAGTTTGTGGAGCCCACGGCCTGTGTGCCTGGGCAGGTGGGATAGGCTGCCTTCCCTGATTGAGTGCTGGCAGGCCCTGGCAGGGCCTAGGAGGCTCTTATTCTGCCTTGGTTTCCCCTGCAGCCCCCTCAAGTTCTCCCCTTTTGAGGGGTTTCGGCCCAGTCCCAGCCTGCCAGAGCCCACGGAGCCACCTCTACCTCCACTCCTGCCACCGCCGCCACCACCTTCGATCACTGCCCCTCTCCCCATCCGTCCCCCCTCAGGGACCAAGAAGTTCAAGAGGGGCCGTGGGCATCCAGGGCGCTAGGAAGCTGGGTGGGGGTGAGGGTAGCCCTTGAGCCCTGTCCCTGCGGCTGTGAGGGCAGCAGGACCCTGGACCAGTTCCAGAGACCTGGGGGTGGGGTGTGAGTGCGTGTGAAAGTGTGTGTCTGCTGGGGCAGCTGTGCCCCTGAATCATGGGCACGGAGGGCCGCCCGCCATGCCCCGCGCTCAGCTGCTCCCGTGGAAGATTAAAGGGCTGAATCATGGCGCTTACCTGGCTCTTTGTGCTGCACAACCCTGGGGGCAGGGTTGGGTTGGATTGTGCCAGGAGAAGCCCCTAGTCCGGGAGGGAGGGGTCTCTGTAGGACCACAGGGCCACAGGCTGGAGGAGTTTTATTTCAAAGGGTTGCCTGATGCCTGTGGGTTGGGGGGCCCTTCCCGTGGTGAGCGGGGTACACATGGACTTGGGAACTGGGGGGGGGGGGTGACAGTCTGAGGCATGGTCATGTAGTCTGGGGGTCCAATCCAGCCATGGCATTTTGGGAAGCAGAGGCACAGGGAATGAGCGGCTGTGACAGGGATGGGACACCAAGACCGGCCTCTATAGTGCGGTGACATGGAGTCCCTGGCCCCCAGCTGCCCTGGCGCTGTCGTCCCAGGCTGCGCTGCCAGCAAAGGCGTGCAGGTCACTCAGCAGGGCCTCAGCACTGCCCCCTGCGCTCGCTGGTCCTGGGGAGCCGAGGACCAGGTCGCCCTCCGTGTCACTGTCTCTGGCTTCCTCAGGCCGCACGGGGACCTGCTCTGGGCTGGATACCTCTCCACATCGCTGCTCGCCTTCCCCGGGGTCAGCCTGCAGGCCACCATCCGCGACGTTGTCATAGTCTGCATCCTGCTCATCCTCCTGTCGCTCAAGGTCATTGTCTGGGGACCCCAGCTCAGCTCGGGCCTGCAGCCAGCGACCTGGGGGGCTGGCCCAGAGCAGGCGCCGTGTGCGGCCCCACAGCGCGGCACCCAGGCGGGCCGGGTGGTAGTAGCCCCCTGAGTCACGGCTGAGGCGGCGCCAGGCCAGTGCCAGGCCAGTGGCCAGCAGTAGGAGCAGCAGCAGCAGCAGGACAACGGTGACAGAGCTGGAGCCCACGCTGTCCTCCGCACTGCCACCCGAGCCCAAGGCCCCTGGCAGGGCCAGCAGCATCCCGAGCCCTAGGGTGCAGGGCAGAGCCTGTGGGAGACAGGGCGCAGAGGGCTCAGCACCTGGGGTGGGGCCTGGTGTGGGGCAGGCTGGGTGACCAAGACCACTTTCCTTTTTTTCCCTTCGGGATCCTCTTGGGACAGCCAAGCAGAAAAGGCCAAGGCCTTATTTGGTCAACCAGGCTCTGGCCCTGTGAGATCAGCCCCCATCCCTCCAACCTCTTCCCTACCACTCACCTCCCCCAACAGCTGCATTAAGCCACCCGCCTGGGGCCTTCGCACTGGCTGTTCCCTCTGCCCGGAAAGCTCCACCTCCTCCCATCCTCCCCTCCCCCTGGCTGCATGGCCTGCTCACCATGCTCAAATGTCACCCCAGTGAAGCTGAACCTGACCTTAACCTCTACCCTGATGTCTGCAGCCCACCCCGGCACCCCCCAGCACTCAACGCCTTTTTCCTTCCATGTCACCTAACGCAGGAGATAATTGTACTCGTTTTTTATGTCTATTGTCTTATTTACCCCCCACAATAAGCTGCTAGGAGACGGGGGCTTTTTGGGTCAAGCATGTTAGTAGGTGCTCAATAAGTATGGATTAAACGTGTCTAGGCTGCCTGGGTGGGTGGGGGAGGAGATGGGAGGGAGGGAAGGAGGTTGCTAGCTGGTGTCAGGGCTGGCTCTCCCTGAGGCCTGGGATGGGGGGTGGAGGGGCCTGGACCCACCCAGAGGCAACTGTTCATCTTCTGCTTGGCCAGGTCCCCAAACGGGGGTCCGTGAGGCCCCTCTTCCTCCCTCCCCACCACAGGGCTGCCCCAGCTGCAGGGTTTCCGTTCCACTCCCAGTCCCTGAGGGCCACAGGCGTGCAGGGCTGGGGGCTGGGGGAGGCGGGCGCAGCTGCCAGAGGAAGTCTGCGGTTGGAACAGGCTAGGTGGGGGGTGTCGGGGGAGAGGTGCTGAGGTGCAGCCAGCCTCCCCCCACCACCCCAGGCTGTCCGCCCAGGCTCCAGGAATGCAAGTTCCCGCTCACAGGAAGACCAGGTAAGGGCCTTCCCAGGGCTCCTGACGGGGGCCTGGTCCGGTATGGGGTGCCGGGGGCCATGCCCGGAGTCCCAGGGAGCCCAGCTCAGGTGAGAGAAAGGTCCAGCCTCTGCCATACTCCTCTTAGGTCTCACCTCTTCCTTGGGGCCAGTGTGGGGCCCTCCTCAGCTCCACAGGCCCAGACATTCTAGCCCCGACCGCCTGTGGCCCCCATCCCAAGAACCCAGGGGGCTCCGAGGCTCACCATTGGTCCGCAGGCCCCTCCGTGCCGGGCACCCACCTCCAGCTCTGGCTGTGTTGAGCGAGAAGTGAGCTCAGTGCTCGTCTGCAGTGAAGGGTGGCCCGGGCTTCCGCTTCCTGCCCACATACCCCACCTACCCCTCCCTGCTGCAGGACCCCTGGTCCACACCAGACCCTCCCCAGTCTCTCTGGAGGAGGCTAGGCTGCCGGGCCTGTCCTCCAAGGGAGAAGCAGCACCAACTTGAAGCTGGAGGCAGCCTTGCATGTGTTCTCAGGTCTTCTGCCTCAGTTTCCCTGCCTGACAATCCAGGGGAACAATGTCTGTGGGGTTGCTCACTGCCCCGAGACCGTCTGCACATGTGTGACTCCCGTGACATCATCTGTCTCCAGGTTTCCAGACTTCTCAGCCCCACCCTTGCAGCGGCAGGTCAGCCTGACTTTTAGAAAGAGAATTTTATTTGGAATGAAAATATAGAGCCCACCCTCCCGCCTCCTCTGGGGAGGGAGCAGAGGGCTGGGCAGTGGCCGGGGAGATGGTCCCTCAGAGGTTGAGGAGCTCGCCTGGGCATAGACATCCTCCACAGGAACAGTGAGGAAAGCTGGGCGCTGGCTTTGGCCTGGGCCTGGGATGGGTCGGGGTGGGAACTGACCCCTGCGCTGCCTCGGAGGCTCTGGGCAGCCAGCTAGCCCGGTGCGACCCGCTGGCAGAAGCTGAGTGGGAAGGGGGCGGAGGAGGACATGAAGGTGGCGCGTGGCTGTGGCCCTACGCATCCCCATTCTCCATGCGGCCCAGCTGCTCCTCCAGGCGGCAGATGCGCTCCCCCTGCTCCTTGACCAGCGCCCTCAGGGCCCGCAGCTCCTGCATCACCTCCTCCAGCTTCCCAGCCTCCTGTGGGGACATGAAGCAGGGGTAGGGGGTGGTGGTCAGGGGCTGCTAAGCCATAGCCCTCCCAAACCCACCACTACCCCAGAGAGGGAGAGCGAATGGCCCAGGCCCACACGTTGGGCTCCCAGCACCACCCCTGCCTGCGCGTGCATACCCCAGCTCTGGCCAGGCTGCCGCTGGGGGTGGCATCAGCAGCAGTGGTGGTGGATGCAGGGGCCCCTAGGCGGGAGGAGCCCGGGGCCATGGCGGGCCGGCTGTCAGACAACACGTTGCGCCGGCTGATCTTCAGGTCCCGCTGCTTGCTGGGCACGTAGGCCTCCCTCAGTGAGATGAGGATCGGGTGGGCATCCCGCCCACTCACCCACTCCTCAGCCTCCAGGGCCGCCTCAGGCCCGGCTGTGTCGGGGTACAGATCATCCTGGAAGAGGTCCGACTGGCAGGGGGCCGGGGAGATCAGGATCAGTTAGGAGGCCCCATCAGGGTCCCCTCGTCCCTCCCCTGGCCTCCAGGCTTGCACTCTGTTAACCCATTCTCCCACGGCCTGGCCCCGAGGGGCCTTTCGAAAGTTCAGATCTGGCCTTGCACTTCCCATCTGGACACCATCAACAGCTCCCTCAGAAGCTCTCCCACCCTTCTGAGCAAGGCCCCTGTCATTACCTTCCCCTGCAAACCACAGGGACCACTATGTGGCTTTGTGGGATTCTGGGGCCCATGGACTGTGAGCTCCTGGAGCAGGCCCTATCAGCTCAGCTCCACTCCCCGAAATGTGCCTGGCATGTTGAAAGAGCAGTCGGCAAATGCTGGCCAGAGAATCATGGAGGTGTGTCCGAGGCTCTTGGCATCTGAAGCCAAGCCGCATGTGGCCTGGTCCCCTCTTCATGGGATTCCCCACTGCAGCCAGACTCCATGTTCCTCTCTCCATTCCCACCACCGTGCCCTTCGCCTGGCCTGCCCCCAGTGGATGGTGCCACCCCAGCTGTGCTTTGAGTCCTGCCTCCTTCAGGAAGATCTCCGTGGCTGCCACTCCCTCCCTGACTGCCTGGTGTCCTTCTCCTGTGGCTCATCCAGAGCAGGGCCCCCGCTCACCCTGTGTCTCATCCCCACTTGCCCCCTGACTGGCACATCCCAACAGCTGGCTGGTACAAGGGCAAGCTGGCATCTGTCAAGCTCACTGCCCACAAACCATACTAGGTCATGTTCCATTCACAGGCCTCGCCCTGGTCACAACTGCATGGCCTGCTTGCTGGAGAAAGGGCCAAGTGAGCAGAGGGACAGGCGGCCTCACCTTTCTTGGCACAGTCATGACGATGGGCTCACACTTGCGCTCATGCAGTTTGTAGAACCTGGGGATGCGAGGAGGAGCCATGGGTGGAACCCTCACCGCCCCCCTACCCACCGCCAGCTCTCCTGGCATCCTCCACTTCCAGTCCTCACCTCAGGACCTCCGCAGGCTGACCCCTAAGGTGGCTAGACCCCCACCCAGGCTGCCTCGTGACAGTTCCCATGGCCTGCTGGGCCTCCCTGGCACAAGGTTTCCTGCTCCCAAGCAGCCTCCAATGACCTGACCTCTCACCTTAGATGCCCCTGTCCCCGAGTGGCCTCTGTAGCCCTCTTACCGGGCTATCTCGCACTTGCTGACCTCCAGGCCCCGCTTGGGCATGCTGCCCATACCCCGCTGCGGCTCCTTGCTGGTGAATGTGTTCAGGAAGTGGATGTAGGGGGGCTCCTCTGTGATCTCAAAGTACCGGATGCTGGAGTCACCCTGTGTGGGGAGGGGGCTCAGCACCCGGGCACGCCTCTTCCCTGCCCCTCACCAGCCCTGCCCAGCCCCACCTTGCCGCAGACGTAGACCACACTTGTATCGGGGTCGTAGAAGGGCAGCAGGGCCCCGTTGCTCGAGTCCAGTTCCTGCAGGGCCATGGGTTCCTCGAGGTTTTCCTGGCACATTGGGGGCAGTCAGGCCAAGCAGAACCTCCTCACCCCCTAATCCCAAACCAGGATGGGTCTTAGCTGGCCTCACTAAGGCCAGCCAGCACTGCCCCTAAATGCAGGTGGGCCCTCTGCCGCCTCTATGCCTTTTCCCACACGATGACCCCCACCTAGCCCTCCTAGCTTCACTTTATTCCCAAGGTCCCTCTTTTCCAGCCTCCTCCAGGCCTTAAGGCTATGCCCAGGCCACTGGGCAAGTGCTGAAACATACCCCACCATGGGGAGCTGGGGTGCCAGTGGCACCAGCCCCTGCTCAAGGGGCCCTGGAGGTCACTGCAGAAGCAGAGAGGGCTGGTGGAGAGGATGCTTCAGGGCAGGGCCAGGAGGCTCGCTGGAGGAGGAGGCTTTCTGGAGGAGCTGGGAGCCCTTCACAGGCAGTGGGTGGTACAGGCAAGCAAGGGAGAGAAGGGCCCTTCCATTGGCATGAACAACATGGGCAAAGACATGGAGGCAGTGGGAGGCCATGGGGGAGTGGCGGGGCAGTCGGGCGAGCAGAGGGCAAGAGAGGAAAGTCTGACAGAGTCCCAGGCCCTGAGAGACTCAAGTGCCAGGCAGAGAACCTAGGAACCACAGGCCTCCCCAGGGTGAACTCTGCCTGCCCGGCCCAGGGTGGGGCCCAAGTCTCAAGTTTGCCCCCTCAGGCTGGCCACTCACTGGGTCCCAGAGCGCCAGCTGCCGCTCGCTCATTCGGCTGAAGCCCGTGGTGAACACCTTGCCATCTGCCAGGAAGATGGCCCGCATGGGCCGGGCCCCCTCATGAGCCTTCTCCCGCTCCTGTCGGGGGGGACAGGCTGGTCAGTGCAGCACCCTGTTCAAGGCCCTGGGCCTATCCACAGCCATCCTTGCCCTCCAGGGCCACGTACTGCCACCAGGGTGCCCCGACGGGGGTCGATGATGCGCACGCTCTTGTCCTTGCACGCTGAGCAAAATAGGCTGCCGTTGCAGTTCCAGCTGACGTTGTAGATGAGGTCAGGGTGCAGGCTGTCCAGGCGGTACAGCTCCTCCGCTGTGCCCACGTTCCAAATGAGTACCACGTTGTCGCAGCCTGGCATGTGAGGGCTGTCAGCTCGGGCCGAGCGGGTGGCAGGAGGCCATTAGCTCACCAGGCTGAGGCCCATTCTGCCCACCACCCTGGGACAGACGGGTCTCTCTAACTCTGAGGGCCTCAGCTTTCCCATCTGTCATGTGGGCCCTGGAGAGGCTGCTGGGATGTATGGAGGGGTCCGTGGGGAGGGGGACAAAATGGGGGGTGGTGCAGACCTGCACTGAGCAGCACGTTTCGGGCCGTGGGGTGCCAGGCGATGATGCCCACTCGCTTGGTGTGCCCCTCCAGTACCACGACCGGCTCTGTCAGCGGGGAGGTCAGCCCGTTCTCTGGGATCTGCCACACCTGTGGTAGGGACAAGGCCACCGAGCTCAGTCCTCTGCTGGTCCTATGGCTGGCCCCCTTGGGCCATGCCCGTGACCCTGGCCCAGCCAGTCCTGTGCCTCACCATGACCGTGCAGTCCTCCGAGCCGCTGGCTATGACTTCGTCGTTGTGGGGACACCAATCGATGTCCAGGACAGGTCCCGTGTGCCCGCACACTGTCGGGTAGGCCTTGTCAATGCGGCCCGTCTGTGGGCACGAGGGGGCAGTCAGGGGGCTCCATCCCTCCCGGAGCCTTGGTTTTCCCCTCCATGGAGTGGGAATGACATGCAAGTCCCGGCTCACAGGTGGCCCAGATGTGACTGTGCCCCACTTGCCAGGTGAGCAGGAAATGTTTGCTGCCTCTAACCCTGACGCTATGGCAACAGGCCACTCTCCATTTGTGCTAACACTTGGGGCAATAAATCTGGGTTATAACGCCTGCCCACCAGTGTGAGAAATGGCAAGATGACGGTTTCAAGGTGCGCACAAAGGCCCAGCAGGGGTGGCCGAGGTGCCTCCTCTTCCCCCAACCCTGACAGGACCCACCTTGCTTAGGGGGAGCACCAGAAAGGCACCCCCTCCACTGGCCTCCACGATCACCGCCAGGAACTTGGGGTTGACGGCGCAGAAGGTGCTGTCCCAGGTAACACGGGACACGCGAATGTCCTCATAGCACTGGTCGTTCTTGACCGGCTGCCCGAACACATGCCGGAATTTGCTCTGCCGGACCACTTTTCGGAAGGACATGTCTGCGGGACAGAGAGGCCTGGGTCAGTCCAGTCCATCCCAACAACTCCAGCCCTCCCTAGGCTGCTGAAGGTGAGCCGGGAGGATGCAACCAGGGGCCTGGCCACCGTAACCCTCCTGGGTCTCAGTTTCCCCAGTTACAGAATGGGGTCACAGGTGCAGAGCCTGGCCGCCTGTCACCCCGCAGGCAGTGATCTGAGGGGTAAATGCTCTGGCCCTGACCACTGCTGAGTCCTGAGGGGCTTTGCAGGACGCAGGGCCCCTCCCTGGCTCTGGTGTGTGTGGGGGGCAGGAGGTGGGAGGCGCCGGGGTTGGAGAGCTCTCAGCTCTACTGCAGGTCCCAGCCAGTCGGGAGCAGCCTCCTTCCTGCCCAGAGATTTGGAAGCTGGGTAATGGGGAAGAAGGAGAGAGGAGGCAGAAAAGGTCTCTCTACTGTGGGGCCCAGTGAGGGCCCAGTTCTGAGTCCCAGGGAATGTCCAGGGAGCCCCGGCATGGCCCGCAGGAAGGGACGGGGGTCGAGACGCAGCTGCCGGCCGCGAAGCAACCCAGAGCGGCCTCGGATCGGGGTCCAGGGTAAACCAGGAGCCCAACTTCCAGGGACCCCCCGCCCAGGAGAGGAGAGGCTGGGCGGCCAAGGGGAGTGGGGCTGAGAGGGGGGTACAGGGGAGGCGAAAGGCTTCTGGGAACCGCAATCCCCCCTCAGCCCTTGCAGCCCCGCCCAGCCCTCCCCGCCCCTTCCCGCCCGCGCCCCTAGCCCCGGCCCTGCCGCGCTCACCGGGGGCACCGGGGGCGCAGGGGGCTGCGGCACCGGCTTCGGGCGGCTCCGGATCCCGGCCTCTGGGAAGCAGGAAGCAGGATTCAGGAAGTGACAGAGGGACCCGGAGCGGGGGCGGGGCAGGGGCTCGCGGGGGCGGGGCCGAGGTCACGCGCGGAGGGGCGGGGCGGGAGGCTGAGCGGCGCCGGGGGGCCGGGAGCGGGGCCGCCGGGGACAGGGCCAGAGAGAGCCGCTTCCCTAGGACTAGGTGGAGCGATGCCCTCTGCAGCTCCTCCGGAAGAAGGGGGCGGGGCAGGGCCGACGGCGGCCGCCGCAGAGGCGCAGCAGGTGCGGGTGCAGCCTTACCGCTGACCCGAGGCCCCTTCGCGGTCTTGCTCCTCACAGTGGCATCCGCAGGAGTCTCCAGGATTGGGTGAGGCCCCGCCTTCCCGGCCCCCCGACCGAACGCACACCTCCAAGGGGCCCCATTACCGCCCCCAACAAATAAATGTAGAATCTACACAGACAGTGGATATGTTCACGTGATTCTTTTTAAGTTATAAAAGTTCATGCTCTTTTTTTTTTTTTTTTTGAGGTGGAGTCTCTGTCACCCAGGCTGGAGTGCAGTGGCGCGATCTCGGCCCACTGCAACCTCCGCCCTCCCAGGTTCAAGAAATTCACCCCAGTAGCTGGGGCTACAGGCTCATACCACCACGACCGGCTAATTCTTTGTATGTTTAGTAGAATTTCACCGTGTTAGCCGGGATGGTCTCCATCTCCTGACCTCGTGATCTGCCCGCCTTGGCCTCCCAAAGTGCTGGGATTACAGGCGTGAGCCACCATGCTGGGCCAAAATTTCATGCTCTTGGTTAACAATGTAAAGAAAACAACAGCAGGTGTTGGGGTGGTATTTTTTTTGAGACAAGGTCTGTCACCTGGGCTAGAATGCAGTGGCATGATCATGGCTCACTGCAGGCTCGACCTCCTAGGCTCAAGGGATCCTCCTGCCTCAGCCTCCCAAGTAGCTGGGACCACAGACACACAACACCACGCCTGGCTAATTTTCTTTTACTTTTTGTAGAGATGGGGTATCTTGCTCTGTCGCCCAGGCTGGTGTGTTTTTTGTTTTGTTTTGTTTTGAGACGGAGTCTCGCTCTGTCTCCCAGGCCGTAGTGCAATGGTGCAATCTCGGCTCACTGCAACTTCCGCCTCCCGCGTTCAAGCAATTCTCCTGCCTCAGCCTCCCAATTCGCTGGGATTACAGGTGCCTGCTGCCATGCCCTACTGTTTTTTTTTTTGTATTTTTAGTAGAGGTAGGGTTTCACCGTGTTGGCCAGGCTGGTCTTGAACTCCTGGGCTCAAGCAATCCTCCTGCCTCAGCCTCCCAAAGTGCTGGGAATACAGTTGTGAGCCACTGTGCCCATCCAGAAAATAGCAGTGTTTATGGAGCGAGTGGAAGACCCAGGAGTCCCATTTTTGGGGGTAAACATCCGTGCATTCTGCTGAGCCTTCTTATTACAATTCGAAAGGGGGCCATGGCCAGCGAGTTCCTTGCACCTTGCCTTCTTTTCTCCGCCATCTCCCTCGAAGGCCTGGAGATCCATTCAGGGGCCTCTCTCTTTCTCTAGCCAGCTCCTGTGACAAGGAGCCCAGACTGGCCTCTCCAGATCCACCCCATCCCGTTCCACAGGTGGAATGTACCCCGTTCCCTTAGGCCAGTGGCTCTGGGGCCCTGGCTACTTCCCTTATTCTTCCTTGAGCATCCACTGCCCTGGCTGACCGATGCCACCGTCCCTTTCCCAGAAAGAGACGAATGGAGGAGGAAGCCGGGGAAGAGCAGAGGCCACAGGAGCCTTGTCTCTGGCTAAAAGAGGCCCCCACTGTGTGTCTGAGGGTGACCTCGGGCTTGTCTCCCATCTCATTCCCATTGCCACGCCCCATTGAGGAAACAGGCAGAGAGAGGTGCGGTGCCTGCCTGAGGTCACCCAGCCGGATGCAATCCCCATCGGCTTGGGTCCAAAGCCCTTGCTTTTCCTAGGGCTCTATAAACCCTGGGGCTGGAAAGATCATCTAGATCCCACCCACCTTCCTTCCCACCCCAAGGCCTGGGCACATCATGTTCTCTCCATCTGGAAGCTCTTTCCTCAGATCCCAAAAAGCCTTCTTTCCCCTCTTGATTCAGGTCTCTGGTCAGACATCACTTCCTCCTAGGGCTCTCCTGGACCACTCCTCACCCAGCCATTCTTTGGCCTTACTTATCCTGACTGCATTGTTCTTTTTTTTGGAGACAGAGTCTTGCTCAGTTGCCCAGGCTGGAGTGCAGTGGCACAGTCCTAGCTCACTACCGCCTCACACTCTGGGGCTCAGTCCTCCCACCTCAGCCTCTCAAGTAGCTGGGACTACAGGCACACGCCACCATGCCTAGCTAATTTTTATTTTTGTAGAGATGGAGGTCCCCTATGTTGTCCAGGCTGGTTCCAAACTCCTGGCCTCAAAAAATCCTCCTGCCTCAGCCTCCCAAAACTCTGGGATTACAGGTGTGAGCCACCACCTGGCCTGTGTTCTTCTCCGGCGCCGCCTGATGTTGCATCACGTGCTTATTGGTGTATTTGCTTTGTGTCAGCCTCCACCAGGATGTCAGCCAATCAAGGGGAAGGACTTTGCCTATCTTCCTACTGTATTCCCAGCACCCTGAACAAGACCCAACACTCAGTATGGGTTCAAGTAATGTATGAGGAATGAATGAATGAGCAGCAACCCTGAATGTAGAATTAAACAATATTCATAATCACAACTCTCAGGATCAATGTCTGGCGCCTATGAAGGAGAGGGAAGGAAGGGCATTTCTCATGGGAGAAGGAGTGAGTCTTCCAGACGGCAGCAGGAGACTGGTCCCCTGGGATGTGGTAGGCAGGAGGTGTGTGGCTGGGCAGTGTCTTGGGGCTGAGCCCACCTTCATGCCCATTTTCTCTAACACAAAACCCTCCTCCATGGACCACTAAGAGAACTCTTTTTTTTTGTTTGTCTTTTTTGGAGATGGAGTCTCGCTCTGTTGTACAGGCTGGAGTGCAGTGATGCGATCTTGGCTCACTGCAATGGAAACCACCTTTGCAAAACTATGACTGAGTCAGTGAAAGAGATCTAACTTCACCGACTCCATCTTGCTTCTAATCTCTTTTTTTTTTTTTTTTTGAGACGGAGTCTCACTCTGTCGCTGAGGCTGGAGTGCAGTGGCACGATCTCGGCTCACTGCAAGCTCCGCCTCCTGGATTCACGCCATTCTCCTGCCTCAGCCTCCGAAGTAGCTGGGACTACACCTCACCCGGCTAATTTTTTTTTGTATTTTTAATAGAGACGGGGTTTCACCGTGTTAGCCAGGATGGTCTCGATTTCCTGACCTTGTGATCTGCCCACCTCGGCCTCCCAAAGTATTGGGATTACAGGCGTGAGCCACCGCGCCTGGCCCTTGCTTCTAATCTCTAAGCTGTCCTTGTTCATTTCTGGGCGTAGGATGAACTAACTTTGGGAGAAACTTAGTTTATAAACAAAGACAGTAGCAGCCCTTTCCCAAAGCAGACTTCCTTGTTGCCTGGGGACTAGATTGCGTTTGTAGGACTAACATTAGCCACAAGATTAGAAATTATGGTTTAGGGCTGGGCATGGTGGCTCACGCCTGTAATCCCAGCACTTTGGGAGGCCGAGGTGGGCGGACAACCTGAGGTCAGGAGTGGTGGCAAGCCAGTGAGCTAGCAGTGCTGATTGGTCAGGAATGAAATCAGAGCGAATCAAAGCTGTCATCTTGCACTGAGTCAGTTCCTGGGTGGGGGCCACAAGATCAGATGAGCCAGTTTATTGATCTGGTGGTGCCAGCTGATCCATCAAGGGCAGGGTCTGCAAAATATCTCAAGTGCTGATCTTAGGAGCAGTTTAGGGAGGGTCCGAATCTCATCGCCTCCAGCTGCATAACTCCTAAACCATAATTTCTTTTTTTTTTTTTTTTGAGACAGAGTTTTGCTCTCGTTGCCCCAGGCTGGAATGCAATGGCGTGATCTCAGCTCACCGCAACCTCCGCCTCCCGGGTTCAAGCAATTCTCCTACCTCAGCCTCCCGAGTAGCTAGGATTGCAGGCAGGTGCTACCACGCCCAGCTAATTTTGCATTTTTTAGTAGAGACGGTGTTTCACCATGTTGGCCAGGGTGGCCTTGAACTCCTGACCTCAGTTGATCCGCCTGCCTTGGCTTCCTAAAGTGCTGGGATCACAGGCGTGAGCCACCATGCCTGGCCTGAGAACTCCTCTTTATTCCGTAAAACCCTTCAGGCATTCTACCCCATCCTGTCCCACAGGTGGAGTCTGCCCCACCTCCCTCAGGCTGGTGGCCTTGGGGTACCAGCTACCTCACTTATTCCTTTATTGAGCATCCACTGCTCTGGCCGACCAAGGGTGATAGTCAGCACTGCTCTTTCTTCTGGATAGAAATCACCCATTATGGGTGGGATTCCCTTTGGGGTCCTTGGAAGTGGGACTGGCCCACTCTCCAAGAGGTAGGGTTTGGAGTGTGGACCAGAGCTGAAAGCAAGCAGCTGGTGCTGAGGTTTTATTTCCTGATCTGCCTGCCATGCTGAAAAGGTCCTGGGAGCCCTGCTCAGGAAAAGGGAGAAGGGCACTGCAGAGTGCCCTAAGGGGGACTGAAGTCCAGGCCCTGCGCTCAGAGTGTGGACTTCAATGGGATGGGGAGGGTGAGAGCTTCCCTTGTGGAACAGGAGGCAGTGCTGTGGTGGGGAGGCCTGGGGGGCAGGCGATCTGCCACTCAGGCGCTGGCCTGTGGCTCAGTATTGGTCCCAGGGCTGAGTGAGACTGGGGGGTGCCCACTGCTGTCATCAAATTAATGGCTAACAATCACGAATGCTTCATAGGGATTCACACTCCTGTGAGATGGGTACCATTATTATGATCCTCATTTTACAGACAGGGAAACTGAGTCCCAAAGAGGCTAAGAGCTTTGTGGAAGGTCACACAGCCTGTGAGTGGTGGAGCCAGGATTCAAACAACCAACCCTGATGGTCACCAGAGAGTGCACTCTTTTTTTTTGAGACAGAGTCTTGCTGTGTCGCCCAGGCTGGAGTGCAGTGGTGCGATCTCAGCTCACTGTAAGCTCCGCCTCCCAGGTTCACGCCATTCTCCTGCCTCAGCCTCCTGAGTAGCTGGGACTACAGGCGCCCGCCACCACGCCCAGCTAACTTTTTTTTTTTTTTTTTTTTTTTTTGTATTTTTAGTAGAGACGGGGTTTCACCATGTTAGCCAGGATGGTCTCGATCTCCTGACCTTGTGATCCGCCAGCCTCAGGGTCCCAAAGTGCTGGGATTACAGGCGTGAGCCACTGCGCCCGGCCAAGAGAGTGCACCCTTAACCTCACCCAAGTGGCTCCAGAATGGAAGGCTGTCCAGAAAGGCATCTAGCGAGTGCCCGAGAAATACTGGATGAATGAATTCAATAAATTCATGCCTGGCCAGAAATCTGTCTCCCATGGGCCTCAGTGCCCACAATTCCATCACTACGACTATGCTTCTGGTATCACCACCATCACCGCCCACGGCACTTCCCATCCTTGGGCTCAGTCAATGATCAGAACTGCCAAGCCTGCAAGGGGAATATGATCACTCCATTTTACAGAGGAGAAAACAGGCTGAGAGGAAGGAAGTTAGGAACCAGAACCCAGACCTGACTGTATCACTCTAGGCTGCCTGCACAGCCTGCTGCGTTTGGAAAATGCAGGTGTCTCTGGGAAGGGTTGCACATCAGACATCATTGTCATTTACACCTGCCGGGAAGGGCATCTCAGTTGCTGAAGGTCACGATACTGAGCTAATGGGATAAGGGGGCATGACTGGAACATTGAGGGGTCAGGAGAACGCCGGTGGGGTGGGTGCCAGGAGAGGACGATGGTTAGGAAAAGGGAAGTGGAGTGGGGGTCGGAAGATAGACCTTCAGCACTTCTAGTTTTTTCTGCAGCATCAGCAGCTTGAGAGGGAAGAGCTGGTTCTGCCCTAGAGAGGCTGTGTGACCTCTGGGAGCCTTTGCCCTTTCTAGACCCACTGGTGCCCTGAGCTCTGTGTGCTTGGACAACTTCCCATCCGTGCACTTGGGCTCAGCCTCCTCAGGGAGGCTGCTATTCAGGCAGGATCAGGGCCCTCCGTACCTGCAGCCCCCACATAGAATCTTGTGCAGCCCTCCACGGGAGGTGGGGAGCAGGTGGATGCTAATTGAACTTTTAAATAGAGTCAGACTTTGAAGTCCTCTGCAGGCCCCCAAGGCACAGAGGCAGCCTCCTGATCTTAGGCCACCGGGGCGTCTACAGCCCAGACTGGTCACAAGATCCCAGATGCCTGGGCCAGGTGGTGGCTTTCCCCACTGCCTCCTCCATCCATCCCCAGCCTCTAAAGGGACATCCTCTATGTGGATGAAGGAGAAGAAAGGCCAGTTCACCGGCCCCTCCGTGCGCCAGGCTCTTGTGATGCCTTACACACTTTCTCATTGCATCCTCTCAACAGCCAATGACATGGGAGTTCGGAAGGTGAAATTGCTCCCACAGAGTCGCTCAGCTGGGACATGGCAGGGCTCGATTTGAATCCAGGCTAGGCAGCTCCTGCCTCTTCTGGCATCTTGCTGAGGGAGGCCCTGCCCCAGCCTCAATGACTGTTGGGGGAAGGGGACTGGTGGACCAGGCTTGGCTATGCCAGGCCAGCTTGTGATTCACCAGGGCCTCAGGCTCCTGCTTGGGGCTGGTGGCTCCTGGAGGCCCCCTTCTCTGCAGGGACTTTTTTTTGTTTCACGTCCTTGTGTTCAGGCCCGGAGGAGGAGAGGTAGGGAAGGACCAAAGGGAGGTCAGGTCAAGCCTGGGGAAAGTGCCCCCTGTTGTCTTCCTCCAGCAGGAGGCCCAGGGGAGAATTGTCAGCGGGGTCTGGGGTGTTGAGGGACAGTACCCCGCAAGACGCCATTAGCTGCGGTTCGGGGGCTGTTGGGCAACTGTGTGTGTGTCGGGAGCAACCACAGAAAAGGCTGATGGCCGGGAGCAGGGGACACTGACATGGAACTGCCTGAGACTTTTGGCTGGATTGTTTCCCCTCCCTCAAGTCCTCCTTCCAGGCCTGACGGACTCGGCAGGGTTTTTAAGGACAACGATGTCCGCAGCTCCTCACCTGTCTGACTGGCTGGTTCCTCTGTCTGCCCTGGGCTCTTTCACTGCTGTGGTGGGCCTGGGCGTTCCTGGACCCTCACGTGGGGCCTGCGCCCGGGGCCGCCTCTGGCGGGGTGCCGCTGGGGCTTTCTCCTTCAGAGGCAGGAGGTATGGCTGGGTCCTCAGGGGCCCCTGGGGTAGGATGCGAGGATGGGGTTGGGGAGGCTTCATCACAGGGACTGGGCACAGAACTGGCAGCGGGTCCAGGGGTCTGGACCTTAGTGTCTGACTGTGGCTGGGCTGTGGGGTTCAGCTGTGGCTGGGCTGTGGGATCCGACTGTGGCTGGGCTGTGGGGTTCAGCTGTGGCTGGGCTGTGGGATCCGATCGTGGCTGGAGTGTGGGGTTCACCTGAGGCTGGGCCAAGGGATCCATCTGTGGCTGGGCCTCTGCCATCGGCTCTGGCAGGGTTGGACCCTCAGAATCTAGCTGGGTCTGTGGCTCAGCTGGCGTGAAGCTGCCCGGCCGCTCCTCGCAGAGAACTGCCGCGAAGGACGAGAGCACGGAGCGCAGCAGGGCCCGGAGGTCGGCACTGGCCATGAGGCAGAGGAAGGGGCTGAGGCAGCTGTTGAGCAGGATCAGGTAGTCGGAGTAGACCAGGGCCTCCCAGAGCAGGTAGCCGGAGTAGACATCCCACAGGAAGGCCAGGTAGAGCAGCTGGGCCAGCTGGTAGGGCAGCCTCAGGACCACGTAGGCCGACAGAATGGTCCTGGCCACACGGGCGAAGCCCCGGCAGGCTGCGGGCTGCTGTTGGCGGCGGCAGGTGCGACAGGCCGTGGCCTGGGTGAGCACATGGCAGATGAGCAGCAGGAGGAAAGGCAGGAAGCCCCCCAGGACCTCCAGCATCCGCAGTGACAGCTCCTCGCTGTCCCAGAAGTCCAGGCAGATGACCAGGTCGTACCACCAGACGGCAGCCTCGGGGAAGACCAGCCAGGGCACACTGAAGAGTGTGGCTAGCACCCAGACCCCAGCGCAGACCCAGAGGGGCAGGCGGGCTGGGCGGTGCCCAGGGTACCAGTGTGGGCACAGTGCCAGCAGGCAGCGGTCTAGGCTGAGGGCGGCCAGCAGGAAGAGGCCGGAGGAGTAGGACACGCCCCACAGGAAGTAGTAGAAGCGGCAGGCAGCTGTCCCCAGCGGCCAGTGTCCCCCATGCCGGATCTCTAGGATCTGGAAGGCCGCTGCTGCCAGGAACAAGAAGTCAGAGAGGGCCAGGCTGAGCAGAAGCAGCGCCAGACGCGTGCCAGCTCCATGCCGGGCCTGGCAGCCGGCCAGCCACGCCATCAACCCATTGGCTGGCAGCCCAAGGAGCAGCAGGGCCACCAGGAAGACCGTGTCCCAGCCACCCTGGGGGTAGGAGTCCTCCTCATCAAACTCTGTGCGGGGCCCGTGGCCGGTGGCACCCAGGTCGGCTTCCATAGTAGTGTCCATTTGGGGTCCCCAGAGTCCTGCTGGACACGGAGTGGGTGCCTGGCTGCTGGACACGGAGTGGGTGCCTGGTGAATCAATGATGGTGTGAATGACCGAGTATGGGAGAGACGGTGCTGTGCATCTCCAGGCAAGTCACCATCCCTCCCTGCACCATTGTCATCGCCTTTTGAGTAGTTATCCTACGCCAAGGACTTGAAGTGGATGACCTCATGGAGTCCTCATACAATCTACTTTACAGGCAAGGAGGGGAAGGTTCAGAGAATCAGTGAAGGTAGGAAGGGAGGTGCCAGGCCTCAACCCAGACTTTTCTTTTCTTTGTTTTTTTTTGAGAGACAGGGCTTTGCTCTATTGCCCAGGATGAATGCAGTGGCACAGTCCCTGCAGCCTCCACCTCCTGGGTTCCAGCAACCCTCCCATCTCAGCCTCCCTAGTAGCTGGGACTACAGGTTGCACCCACTACTTTTTAAATTTTTAGTAGAGACAAGGTCTCACTATGTTGCCTAGGCCGGTCTTGAACTGGTGAGCTCAAGTGATCCTCCTACCTTGGCCTCCTAAAATGTTGAGATTACAGGCATGAGACACTGTGTCCAGACAGACTTAATCTTCTGCCATGTGGAGTCCCAGTGTGTCCGGGTAGACTAACCTGGAGGCTTTCAAACATTGTTAAAGGTATGGAATTTTGTCTGTAAGTAAAGTATTTTAAGGCCGGGCACGGTGGCTCACACCTGTAATCCCAGCACTTTGGGAAGATCACCTGAGGTCGGGAGTTCGAGACCAGCCTGACCAACATGGAGAAACCCCATCTCTACTAAAAATACAAAATTGGCTGGCCGTGGTGGCACATGCCTCTAATCCCAGCTACTCAGGAGAATCGCTTGAACCCGGGAGGCAGAGGTTGCCGTGAGCCAAGATCATGCCATCGCACTCCAGCCTGAGCAACAAGAGCAAAACTCCACCTCAAAAAAAAAAAAAAAAAGTATTCTAGTGGCACTCCTATATGAACTAAAACGGGGTGCTCAAATTAAGGGAGGGAAGAGTACCCCCTACCCCCCAGGGTTCCAGGGAACGCAGTTTGAAGACCATTTGGTCCGCTCATCACAAGGCCCCTTTATGCCTGCTCCCCTGGGTTTCGACTGTTTAGGATTCCAAGAAGGGAGGGCTCTGGTTCCCATGGGCCCAGGGGACCCGAAGGTAGGGAGTCTGGGGCAGTGGGAACCCCCTCCCCTCCAGCAAGTGTCACTCATGGGCTCAGGATGAGGTCTCTGAGCCTCAGGACCCTGCAGCCTGGGGTCAGGAGGGCCATCCTAGGAGCCCCTGGTGCCTCTCCAGCATCTTCCACCCCACCGCGGCCCTCTCCCACTTCCCACAGCTCAGGCAGGAGGTGACCCCTGTTTGTCTCCTGGAGCTGCTAAACAGAGAAGGGGAGGGGCTTTGCGGTGGGATGGTGGTGGGATGGTGAGGGTGAGAGGATTTGAGGGGCACCCAGACCTGGGATCCAAGAGGCCTGCAGCCCCACCTCGCCCTTCCCCACTGGCAGAGGGGAGGGAGTTTCCCTTTGAGGGCGATGAGAGCCCAGGTGGTGGTGTAGTCTGGGGAGGGAACGGACGCCCTGAAGGGCTGGCCCCTGCCCACGGCCCACGGCTCTAGCCACTTGGCCTTTAGTCTGGTGCCCTCCGTACCCCTAGGGTTCCTCCTCAGGCTGACCCCCTCTGCTGTCTCCATTCCCTATTGGATCAGAGCCCCAGGCACCCCCAGACTGAGGCCCTGACCAGTGAGGCCTGGCTTACCTGGGAGGCAGAGGCCGATGGGTGGAAGGAGCAGGGCGTGCCTGCCTGCCCAGTGCTCCAGCTGTCCCCCCGGCCCTCACTGGGGCCTGCTTTGTGGCGCCTGGCGGCGCTAAGGCAGGTGGGCAGGAAACTGAAGCTGAGAGGACATCAATCATTCATGGGGCTGCTTGCCGGGAAACCCTAACCCTGGCCCAGTAGGGCCAAGTGACCAGCCAGACCCCCTCCCCCAGCCCTGATGGGCCTGGACAGTCAGACCCTCCTCCCCAGGGCCTCTCTAGCCCAGGGCAGCCTCTAAGACCCCGAGGTCCACCTCCTCCCACATCACTCCCTGTGCTCCTCAAACCGGCATTCGAGGCATCTGTGATCTGGCCTCTTCCTCCATTTCACATGCCCCCTGCTCTGGCCAGGATGTCACCCATCGGGGGGGCCTCAGTAGGCCACTTGCTCATCCTTTCCCACCTCCCAGCTATTGTCCACATGCCTCCTCCCACCTGAGATGCCTTCCCTGGTCCTCTCTGCCTAACGAAGTCCTCCGCCCATGTCACACATGGGCTGAGTCTTCTGCGCCCTAGCATTATTCCCCGTGTTTTATAGATAGGGAAACTGAGGCTGGGAGGGGAATTTGCTGGATCCCCCGGCTAATAAGTGGCAGATCTGGCATCTGAGGCTCATGGCAGCCACCACGTCCTGGTGTCCCTTGCTTCTGACCAAGGACAGTTCTCTGGACCCATCTGGCTCTGCCCTGGCCAGCCCTGGGGCAGAGGACTGGGATTAGGGCCAGGGCTGCCTGCCTCACTTACCCTAATCCCCCTCAGAGCCCGATCCTAGGCTCTCAGCTCTAACAGTGGAGGTGCATAAGCAGCTTTATGGGTCCTGAAAGCCAAGGGTGCCCGGGGTGCAGTGTCTCTGAGCACTGTTATCCCTCCCCCATGGCCACAGAGCAGGCAAGGGGGCAGCACGGCCCAAACCTGGCCACTGGCCCTCAGAAGCCCCCTGCAGGGGTTGTGACTCCCAAGAGTGATGCAGAGGAGACCCCGCTGACCAGGAAGAGGAGCAAGAAGGAGAGGGGACTCCGAGGGTCTCGAAAGCGCACTGGCAGCTCTGGGGAGCAGACAGGCCCCGAGGCCCCGGGGAGCAGCAATAACCCTCCCAGCACTGGAGAGGGGCCGGCGGGCGCACCCCCTGCATCCCCTGGGCCGGCCTCTTCTCGCCAGTCCCACCGACATCGTCCTGACTCCCGGCACGACACTGCTCAGAGGACATACGGGCCCCTGCTCAATCGAGTCTTTGGGAAGGTTAGGTGGGACCTGGGTTGGGTTGGGGGTCCTGGGGGTGGGGCTGGAGAGACACCCCTTGGGCTCAGCTCACCCTGCCCCTGAGAGGCCCTCTGCCTCTTCTGCCCCAGACTGAGGCTGGGCTGTGGGGCAGAGTTGCTCCGGTTTGGGGAAGGGTGGGTCTCGGGCCAGCGTGGGCGGTGGGCAGAGCCAGAATTCACACTAGGGCTCTGTGGGAGCTCTAGGCCCCAGGAGCACAAAAGGGAGCTTGCTCCTCCTGGGTCCCACGAGGCTTCAGCATCCTTTTCCTACTCTGGTGGGGCTGGGCCCTGCCCAGGCCAACATGAGCAGGGGATGGAGGAGGAAGGATGACAGAGCTGTGGCTGGCCCTGGGGACATCCTGAACTCTCCCTCTGCAGGACCGCGAGCTGGGCCCTGAGGAGCTAGACGGTGAGTGGCTCTTGCTGCTGGCAGGGGGTGGGGAGCTGTGCCTGAGCCTGGCCACCTGGGCTTGACCTCCCTCCTCCACAGAGCTTCAGGCCGCCTTCGAGGAGTTTGACACTGACCGTGACGGCTACATCAGCCACCGGGAGCTGGGTGACTGCATGCGGACCCTGGGCTACATGCCCACCGAGATGGAGCTCCTGGAGGTCTCGCAGCACATCAAGATGCGCAGTCAGTGCGGGAGCCCGCCCACCTGGGCAGCCTGCGTAGTTCAGGGGGTCACGAAGGGCTGGCGGGAGGTGGCCCTTGGGAGTCCATTGGGGTGCCGGTGGGAGTGAGGGAGGGTGGCGGTTTCCAGGCAGGGGCACTGGGTTCAAGCTTCTGCCTCTCTGTGTGGGAAGGCAGCCCAGCAAGGCGGCCCAGAGACCCAGGAGAGCCCCTTGGGGCTTGGGTTGAGGATCCTGGCTCGGGATGTCTGTTGCCATGGCCGCTGTACACATTTGCTCCTTTCACCTGAGCCCTTCCTGCCTCGCTGGCCCAGAAGCCCCTGACTCAGTGATAAAGTGCTGTCCGCTGATACTAGTCACCTGGCACCCTCTCTCTTTCTCTCTCTTTCTGTGACCCTGCCTCAGCCCTGTGCCCTGGTGGCAGCTGCCTGAATCTCGGTCGCCCTGATGGGAGAGGACCCCACCCACGCCTTGCGACTCAGTGTCTGATGGCAGGAACTGTGTGGTTCCCCTTCACTGGTTTGTCCTCAGACAGGTCTTGTATTCACTTCATTCCAGGACTCCTGCATTTTTTCCTTACAATTTCCAAAATGGGGATGTGATTTACAATTGAGATGGACATTTGGTGTCATGCTTCTTTTCTGTCCCCAAAGCTGTTGCGTGACCATGAGTGCTTTGTGTGACTGACGGCATCTTAGAACTGAGGCATGGACCACATGGGTGTGTTTGGAAGTGGCATTTATTGCCGCCCACTGGGCTCCAGTACTTCATGGCCATGAACATGAGCCCCATGGAGTAGGCTCCTTGCCCTGCTCCTAGGATGAGGAAGGGAGGGTCAGTAAGTCAGCCAGTGCCACGCACATCAGCAGCAGGGAAAAGATTTGAACAGGGCACTATCTGGCTCCAAAGCCTGGTCTCTTCCTCACACACTTGGGTTCTTCACTAAGAGCAGAAGCAGCCCCAGCACCCCAGCAGCCAAGGACGGGGGTTCCGGCCTCCTATCTGCTGCAGGCGTGGACACAGGTGTTTCTTCCTAGGTGCAGAGCCTGGGGGTGGGGGTGTCTGGCTTGTGGGATGTTCCTCCTTGGGCTTCAGCTTTTATGCCCTCACCATTGTGACACTCTTCCTGGGTCTGCAGTGGGTGGCCGTGTGGACTTTGAGGAGTTTGTAGAACTGATAGGCCCAAAGCTGAGGGAGGAGACGGCGCATATGCTGGGGGTGCGAGAGCTGCGCATCGCCTTCCGAGAGGTGCGGAGTGTGGTGAGGTGGGCAGAGGAGGGCAGGGCTGGGTGGCATCCTTGCTGGCCTCTCACTCAGGTCTCAGCCTTGGGAAGGCCTAGAGCCCTGAAGGCGGTGGGACTGGGGCCCAGGGATGGGTCAGAGAGGGTTCAGCTCACTCCCAGCTAGAGGATCCATCCAGGGGGACTTCCTGGAGTAGGAGGCAAACCACCTTGGTGTGGGAGGGTGTGGAAGGTGTGCATGGGCAGAGATGGTGGGCAGGGGAGCATCTAGGTACAGGCAGTGGTTAAGAGTGGGACTGGCTGCCCGGGCGCGGTGGCTCACGCCTGTAATCCCAGCACTTTGGGAGGCCAAGGTGAGCGGATCACCTGAGGTCAGGAGCTCGAGGTCAGCCTGGCCAACACGGCGAAACCCCATCTCTATTAAAAATACAAAAATTAGCGGAGGGTTGTGGTGGGCACCTGTAATCCCAGCTACTCAGGAGGCTGAGGCAGGAGAATCACTTGAACCCTGCAGGCGGAGGTTGCAGTGAGCCGAGATTGCACCACTGCACTCCAGCCTGGTGACAGAGCAAGACTCCGTCTCAAAAAATAAAATAAAATAAAATAAAAATAAATAAAATAAAATAAAAAATAAAAGGGTGGAGCTGGCTGCAGGCTGAGGCAGCTTTGGGTGGGAGGAGCTGAGCCTTGCGGGGACCTTAGTTTGACAGGGACAGGGATGGACGGATTACGGTGGTGGAGCTGCGGGAGGCAGTGCCGGCTCTGCTCGGGGAGCCGCTGGCGGGTCCTGAGCTGGACGAGATGCTCCGAGAAGTGGACCTCAATGGGGATGGCACCGTAGACTTTGACGGTGAGTCTCCTTCCTGGAAAGCCCTCCCATCCTCCCAGGGCCTAGGCTGAGCCCAGCACCTCCTGGGATCCCTGACGTGGACTGACCCAAGCCCTGCCCTTCTCTCCCACAGAGTTTGTGATGATGCTCTCCCGCCACTGAGGCTCCAGGAGGGAATATCTGTTGCCCCTGCAGTCCCAGACACCAGCCGGACCCAGGCTGCAGCCCTCCCCCAGGAGCCTCCAGGATGGAGATGGAGACCCAGCAGCCCCCAGACTGCTTCTATCTCTGAAAACACCTGGCCTCGATGTCGGCTTGTTATGTTACCCGCCCGCCCTCATCCTTACCTCCCCCTACTCAAGCTGCCTGGAGAAGACCTGCTCTCAGCTGCCCACCGTTCCTCAGTGTGAGCAAGATTTGGGTCTCTCCAGACCTCTGGGAGGTAGGGAGTTCCCTGGCACTGGCAGCATTCAGTGGGGACCCCCCTGTGGCATGATTAATGGAGAGGATGGCTGGACCCCTTCCACTACTTATGTTTATAATTTTTTTTTTTTTAATGAACTTGAGCCAGGTGCGGTGGCTCACACCTGTAATCCCAGCTGTCAGTGGGGCAGGAGCGGGAGGATAGCTTGAGCCCAGCAGTTCGAGACCTGCCTGGGCAATGTATCGAGACCCCATTCTCCACGAAAAGGAAAAATGAAAGACAAAAAACAAACAAACAAAAACCCAAAAAACCCCAGTGTAAAAAAAGTGAGCTTGAAAGAAAGAAAAGGATGGCTCCATGTATTAAAGACAAATAAATCGAAGCTGGGGTTGTAGGAGGGAGCTGACCCTGTGGGGGTTTCAGATCTGGATAGAGGCTTGGGCGCCTGGACTCCTACACCCGTGAGTGACAGAAGAACCCTATGAGTCTGGGGAGCAAGAAACAACCCCCCTGGATATATTCCAGGGTCTCCAAAGGCTAAGATATTAATCTGTCTGCACTGACCAGTGGTAGAAAGTGGCAAGGATACAGATGTTCAGGGCCCGGAGTGGAAACAGCTGCCCTCAAGAGCCTGGAGCTCCAGGGCCTGTCCTTCAAGCAGGCGTGTAGTCTCTCTCCAGGGTGTGAAAAGCTGAAAAAAACTGGAAAAAACCCTGCCGCTCCCAAAGGGGAACTTGTGATAAAAACTACAGATTATTGGGCCAGGAGTGGTGGCTCATGCCTGTAATCCCAGCACTTTGGGAGGCCGAGGCGGGTGAATTACCTGAGGTCAGGAGTTTGAGGCCAGCCTGACCAACATGGTGAAACCCCATCTCTACTAAAAATACAAAAATTAACCGGGCGAGGTAGCGCGCACCTGTAATCTCAGCTACTCGGAGGCTGAGGCAGGAGAATCGCTTGAGCCTGGGAGGTGGAGCTGCAGTGAGCTGAGATCACACCATTGCACCCCAGCCTGAGCAACAGATCGAGACTCCGTCTCAAAAACAAAACAAAAAAGCCTACCAATTATAAAAGTAAAGAAACCACCACGAAGGAGACGAGGCAGAGACAAAAGCAAGAGGACTGGCATCTCATGTACATAATACAGCCACCTAAGAGACCACAAGATACATGCAAATAAAAGACGGCTAAAAGGGGAAAAGAGATCAACATGCAGTAACAGGATAGTATGAAGAGAGAACCGGAAGATTTAAAAAGTAACCCAACAGGCCAGGCACATGGCTCATGCCTGGAATCCCAGCACTTTGGGAGGCCAAGGTGGGCGGGTTGCTTGAGCTCAGGAGTTCGAGACCAGCCTGGGCAACATGGTGAAACCCCGTCTCTACTAAAAATACAAAAATTAGCCGGGTGTGGTGGTGCTTGCATCTGTGGTCCCAGCTATTCTGCAGGCTGAAGTGGGAGGATCACTTGAGCCCAGGAGGCAGAGGTTGCAGTGAGTCGAGATTGCACCACCGCACTCCAGCGTGGGTAACAGAGTGAGAATAAAAAAAAAACAAAAACAACAACAACAACAACAACAAAAAAAAACATGGCTTCTGTTAAAAAAAAAGTATATTTTTTATATACACACACACACAGCCATTGGAATAAAAAATAATGGATAAGCTAAATGGCAGATTAAACACAATTTAAAGAAGATTAACGAACTGGAAGCTATATCTAAGAAATCACTTATAATGTAACACTGAGAGACAAAAAGATGGAAAATATTAAAGGGTAGTTAAAAGTCAGTGGAAGGCTGGGCATGGTGGCTCACACCTGTAATCCCAGCACTTTGGGAGGCTGAGACGGGTGGATCATGAGGTCAGGAGATCGAGACCATCTTGGCTAACATGGTGAAACCCCATCTCTACTAAAAATACAAAAAAAAAATTAGCTGGGCATGGTGGCGGGCACCTGTAGTCCCAGCTACTCGGGAGGCTGAAGCAAGAGAATGGCGTGAACCCGGGAGGCAGAGCTTGCAGTGAGCCGAGATGGCGCCACTGCACTCCAGCCTGGGCTACAGAGCGAGACTCCGTCTCTGAAAAAAAAAAAAAAGGTCACTTGGAGACTGGGTGTGGTGGCTCATGCCTGTAATCCCAGCATTTTGGGAGGCGAAGGCAGGAGGATCACTTGAGGCCAGGAGTTTGAGACCAGCCTAATAGCAAGAACCTGCCTCTTTAAAAAATAATAAAAAAATAAGCTGAGTGTAGTGGCTCATGCTTCTAGTTCCAGCTATTCAGGAGGCTGAGGTGAGAGGATCATTTGAGCCCAGGAGTTGGAAGCTGCAGTGATCGTGCCACTGCACTCCAGCCTTGGTGACAGAGCAAGAGACCCTGTTTCAAAGAAAAAGACAGATAAGTCCTTGGGAGTCTCAGACGGAGGAAATACATAGAGAATGAGCAAGAAGCAATAACCAAAGAGATAATGGCTGAAAATTTTCCATAAAGACTTCCACAGACTTCAAGTCCCCAGACTGAAGGAACAAACTGAAGTCAGAGTAGGGTAAATAAAAATAAATGTATATCTGGATATATCCCACTGAAACTGCAGAATATAAACAGCAAATCTTATAAATAACTGGAGAGAAAAGTCAGATTCATGGTGTTCTGTCAAAGTGTTCATGTAGACTAAGGGTGGGGAAACTTTACTCTGTAAAGGGCTGGACAGTAATTATCTTCAGCTTTGAGGCTTCAGTCTCTGTTGCAGCTGCTCACGCAACTCTGCTGTTGAAGTTTGTAGTGCAAAGTCAAGTCAAGTCAACAAATGTGTGGCTATGTCGGAAATTTAATCAATAACAGTAAAACTTCATTTATTGATATGGAAATTTGAAATTTATATAATTTTATGTCATAAAATCTTATTATTATTTGACTTTTCTCCAACCATTACAAAATATAAAAACCATTCTGTGGACTATACCTCGCTGATTCCTAATGCAGACTTCTAATGATGGGAGTCGCCACTTCTGAAATTACTTTCTGTTAAGATTGTAGAATGAAGTCGGGCGAGGTGGCTCAGGGGTTAGAGACCAGCCTGGCCAGAAACCCTGTCTCTACTAAAAATACAAAGATTAGCTGGGCATGGTGGCACGTGCCTGTAGTCGCAGCTACTGGGAAGGCTGAGGCATGAGAATCGCTTAAACCAGGAGGCAGAGGATGCAGTGAGCCGAGATCGCGCCACTGCACTCCAGCCTGGGAGACAGCGAGACTCGTCTCAAAAAAAAAAAAAAGGAATAAAAAGTTGTTAGTTGCGATTCTGTGTTGTGTTAATTGTCTGTTTGTTCATATTCAATGGTTTTTGTCATTTTTCCTTTTTCCTATGTTTTTTCTGATTATATTTATTGAAATGTAATTTTACGTCTAATTAATCTGATAAACTGTGGACTTGTATTCTGTATTTATTTATTTTTTTTTTTTGAGACAGTCTCGCTCTGTCGCTCAGGCTGCTGTGCAGTGGCGTGATCTCGGCTCACTGCAACCTCCGCCTCCCGGGTTCAAGCGATTCTCCTGCCTCAGCCTCCTGAGTAGCTGGGATTACAGGCGCACGCCACCATGCCCGGCTAATTTTTTTGTATTTTTAATAGAGATGGGGTTTTGCCCTGTTGGTCAGGCTGGTCTTGAATTCCTGACCTCGTGATTCACCTGCCTCGGCCTCCCAAAGTGCTGGGATTGCAGGCATGAGCCACTGCGCCCAGCCTCTGTATGTTTTTTATTTCATTTTTCTAGTTTTTAAAACTTTTATGTTACTGTATTTTTTTTTGAAATAGGTCTCAGTCTGTCTTCCAGGCTGGAGTGCAGTGGTGCAATCACGGCTCCACTGCAGCCTCCCAGGCTCAGTGATCCTCCCACCCCAGCCCAAGTAGGTGGGACTACAGGCGCCCCACCATGCCTGGCTAATTTTTGTATTTTTTGTATAGATGGGGTTTTGCCATGTTTCCCAGGTTGGTCTCGAACTCCTAGGCTCAAGTGATCCTCCCATCTTGGCCTCTCAAAGTGCTGGGATTACAGGCATGAGGCACAGCACCTGGCTAGTTCTTCTTATGAAAGTACTGGACCATGATGGATTAGAAATGAAAACTGGTCCTTTACCATAGCCCGTTGGGGGACCACTGGTTTAGGAGTTCCTGCATCTAATGGGTGCCCCCTAAGTGCCTTGAATAGGGGATGAGGGTGGGAAGTCTGTGGGGCCTGGAAAGGTGGGAGCGAGAGCAGGAGTCTGGGTGTCCATTCCTCTAACTCAGAATCCTGAAGGCCCCGCTGTGTTGGGTGCTGCAGTGATTTGTGGGGCCCGTGTTTCGGTGGGGGAGATAGACTGTGTGGGCAGGTGCACCAACAGGGCCTCCCAACCCTTGCTCACTCAGCCAGCCTCTTGGTTGGCTGGTAGGAGGGACCAGCTCAGTGCCCGTTTCCTTCTCCCTCCCCCGCAGTGTCATGGGAAAAGCCCTGGGCTATGTTCCTAATTCTACCCACCACCTGCTGGCTGTCCTTGGGTGAGTCAGTCCTCATCTGTAAAATGGGACAGAGGTAGTGAAGATTACAAGATAGAACCCGTGTTCAGTGCTTAGTGCAGGGCCTAGTACCTTTTCTTTTCTTTTTTTTTAAATAGAGATGGGGTCTCGCCATGTTGTCCAGGTTGGTCTCGAACTCCTGGGCTCAAGCAATCCTCCCACCTTGGCCTCTCAAAGTGCTAGGATTACAGGCTTGAGCCACTGTGCCCGGCCATCCTGGGGCCTTTTAACAAATTGATAACTGGTAGCTACTATGATCTCAGATTTCAGGCTTCTCAAAGATTCTGTTTCTTGGTTCGTAAGATTCTGAAATGCGGATTTTCCAAAATTCTGAGATGGTTTGTTTCTAACATTCTGCATTTCTAAGTCTTTGATCACTGAGGGTGTCTGTCAGGCGCGGCTTCCCATGCCCTCTGCCCCCAGGTTCTCCCAACCTCTGGGACTGGGAAGGAGGGCAGTGGGTGGAGGGGGCTGGGTCATTGCCTTGGCATGGCCCACATTCAGGGCTGGCTGTGGCAGCCCAGGGCCCCAGAGCCAGGCTGGAACTAGGATACCAGCCTCCAGGCCCCAGGTCTGCGTCATCTCTGAGTGCCCTCGGCCAGGGCCACTAGACAGAGACGGGCTGGTTGAGTCATCCAAGGGCTGGGGGTGGGGCAGGCTGTTCCAGCCGCCTCCTGGCTGGCAAGCCAGGAGTCCTACGCCCACCTCTGTCCCTAACATGCCCCGTGCCCTTGGGCAAGCCTCAGCATCAGGGCTGCCAGCGCGTTCGGTGGTGCTCGAAGCCCTTCAGCCTCAGGGTCAGTCCTTGGGAGGGGGGCTGTGGTCAGGCTGGTGGGCTGGGCTGGGCTAGCAGTGGCAGGAGAGGAGGAGAGCAATTGCCTCTGGTGGAATTACTCTTTTATTAGCACAAAATAACAGCAACCTAGCAGCCGCACGGCCCGAGAATAAGTTAAGGCACAGAGCAGGCGAGCGGCGGCTTTCCCAGGGCCAGGCCTGCATGCCCCAAACTTCCTGAGCAAACTCCCTAGGGGCTGGGGTTTCGAGGGTCCTGGAGGGCCTCTTCCCTTGAGATGAGGGGAACGGAACAGGGCGCGGGTCCGAGGGGCGCCCCCGTGGACGCAAGGAGTCCACGCTGCGCCGCGGTCACTTCTCGAAATAGGGCAGGTAGAAGAACTGGAAACCCCGGTGGCCCTTGACCGCGCAGTAGATGAAGATCACGTGATAGACTGCGGGGCGGGGCCTATCAGCGCCGAGGCCCCGCCCCTCCCCGCAACACCGCCCTCAGTCCCGCCCCACAGCCTCTCCCCTCCCCTCCCCGCGGCCCCGCCCCTTCCGCCCCGGTGCCCGCTCGCACCTCCAGGCACCAACAACAGGAAGCCCGGCACGAAGAAGATGGCGCTGGAGACACCTGCGGGAGGGACCAGAGCCCGGTCAGGGCGAGGGGGCGGAGGCTGCGAGGCCTTCCGGGCCGCCGCTGACTGCCCGGGCAAGCCTCACTCCCGGCTGAAAAGGGGCGGTGTACTGCTGGGAGGTGGGAGGGCTTGCCGTGGACCCGTGGTCACAAGACAGGGGTGTCCGCTGCCTGTGGGGGCGGGAGGGTCGCTCACCTGGAGAGGGGGTCGCCTCCAGTCCCACGCCGACCAGGATCAGCACTGCACACAGACGGTGCCGCGGGGGTGGGGGCAGGAGCAGTGGTGAGGGCGGGGGCTCCCACCCCCAGCCCGGCTCAGCCCTAAGGAATGATGCCCCCCACCACCTGAGCTGAAGGTTCCCTAGGCAGAGACCCTCCCCAGGAAGCTCACCAAGCTCTGTTTCCAGAGCAAGGCACTGAGCAGGCCCTGGGAAGTGTGTGAAAGGAGAGATTTTTCTTTGCTCCTTGGGGTGGGCTTTTAGTCATTCAACAAACATTTATGGAACACCTACTGCGTGCCTGGTACTGGGAATTCCGCCCTGAAGGGCAGATAAGGTCCCTGCCCTTATGGCCCGTCCTTAGTGGAGGAACCAATAAGAACCTGAAAGCTAACAGTACAGGTGATTGGGATACCGGGGGTAAGAACAGGGCAGTGCAGGAGTCCTGGGTCCCCAGTTAGAAGAGTGATGGGGGAATGAAGAGCTGGACTTTGGGCTCTGCAACAAGGTGGGTAGTAAGCCTGGGGGATTGGGGGGCCACCATGGACTGCTTTGTGCATTGCCCAGACTACTTCAAAAAGGGTGGGCCAGGTGTGGTGGCTCATGCCTGTAATCCCAGTGCTTCAGGGAGCCAAGTCAGGAAGATCGCTTGAGGCCAGGAGTTCGAAGCCAGCCTGGGCAACACAGCAAGATCCCCATCTCTATAAAAAGTTAAAAAAAAAAAATTAGCCCAGCCCAGGCGTGGTGACTCATGGCTGTAATCCTAGCACTTTGGGAGGCCGAGGCAGGAGGATCACTTGAGTTCAGGAGTTCAAGACCAGCCTGGGCAACATAGTGAGACCTTGTCTCTATTATTATTTAAAAAAAAAATAATTAGCTGAGCATGGTGGTACATGCCTGTAGTCCCAGCTACTAGGGAGGCTCAGCTGGGAGGATGGCTTGAGTCCAAGAGTTTGAGGCTGCAGTGATCATACCACAGCTCTCCAGCTTGGGCAACAGAACAAGACCCTGTCTCTAAAAAAATAAAAAGGGCTGGGCGTGGTGGCTCACGCCTGTAATCCCAACACTTTGGGAAGCTGAGGTGGGTGGATCACCTGAGGCCAACATGGTGAAACCCCATCTCTACTAAAAAAAATACAAAAAATTAGCCAGGTGTGGTGGCGGGCGCCTGTAATCCCAGTTACTCCAGAGGCTGAGGCATGAAAATCCCTTGAACCCAAGAGGTGTAGGTTGCAGTGAGCCGAGACTGTACCACTACACTCCTACCTGGGCAACAGAGCAAGACTCCTTTTCAAAAAAAAAAAAAAAAAAAAAAAAAAAAAAGGGTATAGGGTATGATGGGGGCTGAAACACTTCCTGCACCCTACAAAGGCCCTCTAAGGCGCTCTGGTAGCCCCAGGCTTGCCTTGCTGGGTTGAGAGAGGAAAAATGAAAGAACTTGGCAGCACTACCGGGGCCGCTGTGCAGCGGTGCTGGGAAGTGGCAGCCCCCTCCCCTGCATTCAAACACCCAGAGCAGAGGCCAGAATGTGTGCCAGGGGCCTGGCTGGCTGGGGAGCCTTGGCCTTCCTGGAGAAGCAGAGAGATGAGCCAGGGTAGCAGCCACAGTTAGTCCCTCCTTATGGATCACTCATGACCCCAACCCTGGATCCTTTCTGGGGACTCTGCCTCCTCTACCCCAAAGAACGAGGCACCTGGGAGCCAGAGAACACCTGGTATGAGATCTGCCTGCTCTGGACCAAAAGTTCCCCCATCTGAGCAATGGGTAGGAGAGGGGTGCTTGTCAGCGCTTAGATGCCAGACAAGGGGAAGTGCCAGGTGCCCTGCGGCTCTGCACTGGCTGGGCACTTGGCATCCCTGAGCCCCTACACGTGGCTTCTGGGCACCACCTCACTTGTAGGACTTCTGTAAGGTGGGAAAATAAAACTGCCCTGCACCTTGCCCAAAGCAGACACAGAAAAAATGGTAGCTGCTACTCTTCTGTCCCCTAATGGATTAAACAGGTTAAATTTTTTAAAAAAGGAAAAGTCTTTGGAGTGATAAGCCAGGTTCCATTTTCAGCTATGTGTGATTTCCTGGCTGTGTGCCCAGGTCCCAAGGCCTCTGTCTCCTCACCTGTAAAATGGGAGTGTGATGATGGCAGCCAGCTGCCTCCTCAGGATGCTGGGAGGCTGTCAAGGAGGGCAGAGCCTCCCACGGGGCCCCTCTTGACCCCAACCCTCAGGGCCACTCACCCAGCCCCAGCAGCAGGAGCAGGAAGGAGGCCAGCACCACTCGGCGGTTCTTCTGGATCAAAGGGTGTTGCGTCCAGCTGGGTGGCAGGAGAGCAGGGTAAATGTGAAGGAGGTGGAGGGAGGGGGTGCAGGAGGCTGTGGGGGCAGAGCCAGGGCTGCTTGGCTGGGTGCTCAGGCGGGCAGGCTCACCTGCAGCAGGTGTTGTAGGAGCGCTGGGTGCCACTGCTGATGGTGCTAAAGGACCACTGGGAGCTCCGGATGGAAGTTCGGCCGGAATCCCTGCAAGGACAGGCGCCCAGTGAGGGGCAGGGAGGCAAGGACGGTGTTGCTTTGGGACAGGAGTCCTGATGAAGTGCAGGGCATGGTGCAGGGACTGGGGCTGGCCCCTTGCAGGATAGTGGGCCCTGAGAGGCCTCGGTGGGTGAGGATGAATTCAGGGGCTGGGGATGAGCTAGGGGTTTCTGTAGGACAGACAGGTGACCTGTATGAAGGTGGGGGCCAGACCAGACTGGGTGTTTCTGAAAGAGGTGAGTACAGCTGGGCACTAGGGTAGGGTGACCCTACAGTGTAGGGGACCCTGTGAGGAAAGTGAGGGTCAGGCTAGGAATCAATAGGATGGGATGGAAGAGAGTCAGTGAAGTGGGGTGGGCGACTGAGCAGGGTCCCTGGGCATAGGAGCTGGGGCTGGGGTACAGGGGTGGGTCCCCACCTGGCCCTAACCTGATGCCGACTCCCCCATCCGGCTCCGGAGAGGCCTGGGCTCCATCCTCATCGTTCTCCAGGTTCTGTTGCAGAACACAGGTCTCAGGGGGGTTGCTGGGCTGGGGCCCTTCCTCACTCCCTTCCCGGGGAGAGAAAAGCAGGCCTACACAACCATATTTGCCTGGCCGCCTGGCAGCTGTTCACCTGGCCCTCTGCCCTCCCCGCAGAACGGGTTTGGTGATTCACAGAAACCAGGTAGGAGGTGGGTGGATGCCAGGGCTCTGGGGAGCAGAAGCCTGCACGGATTCCAGGGAAAGGAGCCCTCCCAACTTTGGGAGTCAGGGTGGAGCTCTCATTCAGTGGCCTAGAATGGGAGCTTGGGAATTGGGGTGCCAGGGAAGACCAGGCCCAGGGTTCCCAGGTTCAAGGCACAGGGATCTGGTCCAGGTCTCCAAGAAAAGCAGCCTAGGGTGGGTGGAGGTTTTCTGGGAAAATGGGTTTTTCTGGTTTAGTGGGAGCCAAAGGGTGGGCAAGGACTGGTCATGTGAGAGGAGCTCCAGCTCTTAGGGGTGGTGGTGGAATTAGGGTGAGGGCTTTCAGAATAGAGAAAGGCGTGCGGGTTCCCATCAGCTTAGCTGGCCTGGGGCACAGGAGATGCTCCTGCGTGTGGGGCAAGGTCTGGTTCAGATACAGAGGAGCTCCCCTAACCCAGCGGGGGCCAGGGGCGAGTAGCCACGATGAGTGGGGAATCCGGCTGGGTTCCCCAGCTGGAGCTGAGGGATGAGCTCCCGGGCCCGGGCTCTGGGCTCTTCCCGGCTGGCTGGGGCCCGGTATCGGAACCGGGAGGGCCTGGGCAGGGCTCTGGATCAAGAGTCACGTCCGCGGGGCGGGGGTGCGGTCTCGTGCTTCAGCTGGGGCCTCTAGGCAGATTCTCCCCCGAGTTGAAGCCTTTGGGGCCCGGCCTGGGGTCCCGTCCAGCCAGGGGCAGGGGGTTAGGTGGGCCGGGCGGTTCACCTGGTAGCGCAGCCGGGACTGCTTGTCCTCGTCAGCCACCTCGAACCGGGCCCGACGCTCGAAGTGCAGCGGCCCAAAGCGCGCGACCCCGCTAGACTCGGGCCCAGGGCCCGCGTCCTCCAGGGACAGCTCGAAGGCATCATCAATGCTGAACTGGGGCCGGGCGGCGCTCATGGCCCCGGCCCGCTCAGGCGCCGTGCGCCGCCGCCATCTGCGCCCACACACCCAGCGTCGCCGCGGCCCCGCCCCCGCATGCCCCGCCCCTCCGGCCCTGGCTCCGCCCCACGCGCCGGCCCCGCCCCCGCCCGCCCTTAGCAGGCCAGAGCTGCGGAGTCCCGAGCGGGCTGATGGGTGGGAGCCTCTTCCAGACGGAGCGTGCCCGGCCCGTGATGCCGCTTAGTGGCCGCCATGGCAAGCGACAGCCCGTGCCGGGTTCGGACACAGCCCCCAGGCCTGTATGTGGGGGGGCTTGGTGGGGCTTCCACGCCCCAACCTCCAGGTCCCTGACAGGGCCTTTTGCACCGCAGCCCGTTCCTCGAATGCCAAAGAGACTCTTGGGAACTGTTTCCCCACCTTACTCCCAACAGCCCCGCACCGGAGGGGTGCTCTCCCAATTTTTGCAAATGTGGAAACCGAGGCTCAGAGAGCTTATGTGTCTTCCATTTCTCCAGTCCAGTCTCCACGCAGCAGCCGAAGTGATCTTTTAAAACAAATCTTTTTATATGTGTGTGTTATTCTTAAAACCCTTTTAAAAAATTATGCTGCTGGCCTGGCTCAGTGGCTCACTCCTGTAATCCCAGCACTTTGGGAGGCCGAGGCGGGTGGATCACTTGAGGTCAGGAGTTCGAGACCAGCCTGGCCCACAGGCGAAACCCCGTCTTTACTAAAAATACAAAAATTAGCCAGGCGTGGTAGCACATGCCTATAGTCCCAGCTACTTGGGAGGCTGAGGCAGAAGAATTGCTTGAACCCAGGAGGCAGATGTTGCAGTGAGCCGAGATTGAGCCACTGCACTCCAGCCTGGGCGACAGAACAAGACTCCATCTCAAAAAACAAAACAAAACAAACAAAAAACCTTCCCTTGGCTTTCCATTGGACTTGGAATAAAATCTGAACTCTTGGCAGGGCACTCAGGGCAGGGCTCACACTTTGGGAGGCCGAGGCGAGTGGATCACTTGAGGTCAGGAGTTCGAGACCAGCCTGGCCAACACGGTGAAACCCAGTCTGTACTGAAAATACAAAAATTAGCTGGGCACAGTGACCCGTGTCTGTAATCCCAGCTACTTGGGAGGCTGAGGCAGGAGAATCGCTTGTACCCTGGAGGCAGAGGTTGTAGTTAGTGGAGATCACACCACTGCACTCCAGCCTGGGCAACAGAGCAAGACTCCGTCTCAAAAAAAAAAAAAAAAAATGAACCATGCGGGGGGATGGTGGGGGGTGGAAAAGCAGAAGTATTCTATGAATTAGGTGGACCTGGGTTCAAATCCCCATTCTACCACTTGGAAGTACTTGGGTCTTTGGCAAACCCCTCATTCATTTCTGCCACAAGTATTTATTAAGCATCTATTTAGGGCCAAACACTGTTTTGGGCACTATAGATACAGTGGTGAATAAAACAGGGCAAAATGAGACAATTTCAAGTGCTGTGTGATGCAAAACTGACTTTAGATTTCACAGTCAAAGATGACCTTTCCAAGAGGTGACATTTGAGCAGGAATGCAGATGATGAAGGAGCCAGCTGTGAGAAAAGCAAGGTTCAGTGTTTTCCTGGCACCAGGGAACAGCACGTTCAAAGGCCAGGAGGTGGGAAGGAGCTTGGCCTGTGGAGGAAGAATGTGAGAAAGCCAGTGTGGCTCAGCAGCGAGGAAAGGGGCGGGGTGACTGGATGAGCCTGGGAGGAGTAGACGGGCCCCAGAGCCTTGAGAGCTTTATGGACCTTAGTCAAGAGAGTTCTTTTTTTTTTTTTTTTTGAGACAGAGTCTCGCTCTGTTGCCCAAGCCGGAGTGCAGTGGTGCGATCTCAGCTCACTGCAACCTCCGCCTCCCGGGTTCACGCCATTCTCCTGCCTCAGCCTCTCCGAGTAGCTGGGACTACAGGCGCCCGCCACCACGCCCGGCTAATTTTTTTGTATTTTTAGTAGAGACGGGGTTTCACCATGGTCTCGATCTCCTGACCTTGTGATCCGCCCGCCTCGGCCTCCCAAAGTGCTGGGATTACAAGCGTTTTTTTTTTTTTTTTTTTGGACAGATCTCACTGTACCTGGGCGGTGTGGCAAACTCCAGGCTGCCAACCCCTGGCCCTGTTTTTACAGAGCTGAGTCAAGTCTACTTCTCTGTTTGTTACACATCAACACTATGAACAAGGCCCCACTTGAGTTATGTTAATTCACTTTCCCTCTTTCACTACCCAGGTTCCTTCCTCTCCCCTGCCTTCTGTCAGACCCATGTCAGCATGCTCAGTTGGCATCCTTGAAACCTGCCTGGCTCTGTACCATGTATGGCACTGTCTCCTACGTGGATGTGTTTGCAATTTACAAACATGATATCATGCAGAAAATTCAGTTCTGTTATTTACACGTTTACATTTTCGCTCTCGATGCTGTTTTCCACATGCATCTCGTTGTTTCTACAAGCTACATGCGGTTATACCATGTTGAGTGTCTAGCACCTTTATGATCCACCTCACCTCCACAGTGTTGCACACTCAAACTGGCCTCAACCCCGCCATCACAGGCATCACTGCAGTTAACATCTTCCTGCTGTCCCCTTTTGGACTGTGGGAGAATTCCCCTTGGAGTAGGATTTCCAGGTTATAGGGCACACGCACTCATGACTTCACAGGGTACCACAGATGCTCTCCTGAGTGACTGTGAGAGTTGACACTCCACCTGGAGGCTTCTGGTTCTCTCAGGACTTGGTACCATCCAACTTTTTTTTTGAGACGGAGTCTCGCTCTGTCGCCCAGGCTGGAGTGCAGTGGCACAATCTCGGCTCACTGCAAGCTCCGCCTCCCGGGTTCACGCCATTCTCCTGGCTCAGCCTCTCTGAGTAGCTGGGACTACAGGCACCCACCACCACGCCCGGCTAATTTTTTTGTATTTTTAGTAGAGACGGGGTTTCACCGTGGTCTCGATCTCCTGACCTCGTGATCCACCCGCCTCGGCCTCCCAAAGTGCTGGGATTACAAGCGTGAGCCACCGCGCCCGGCCGGTACCATCCAACTTTTTAATGGCTTGCCGATCTGATGAATTTAAAGTGGTACCTCATGTTCCACTGGGTTCTCTGATGGCTGGAGAGTTTGAGCTGCTCTTTGTGCCCTTGTCAGCCATTGGGTGTCCCTTGTCTGTGAACTGGCTCTTCATATCTTTTGTCTTTCTTTTTGCTATTGGGTTTTCTAGCCTTTTCTACTAATTTGCATATCTACATATCTAATCATTAATTCCTTGCTGGTTTATGACCTTGCACATATTTCCTATGTGTCTGTCTTTGACTCCTTGTCTAACATGCTCTTAGTTAAAGAATAATCACTCCTTTTCAGGCTGGGTGCAGTGGCTCACGTCTGTAATCCCAGCACTTTGGGAAGCTGAGGCAGGAGGATCACTTGAGGCCAGGAATTCAAGATCAGCCTCAGCGTAGCAAGGCTGATGCAGGGCAGGTGATCCTCAAAATTGGGGCTTAGCCCAAGAGAGTCCTTGGCTTCACCTGGGAAAGAATTCAAGGGTGAGCTGGTGGTGGTAGACAGCAACTTAAACATTTTTTAAAATTTTTAATTTTTTAAATTTTTTTAAGACTGAGCCTTGCTCTGTTGCCCAGGCTGGAGTGCAGTGGCGTGATCTCGGGTCACCGCAACCTCTGCCTCTTGGGTTCAAGCGATTCTTCTGCCTTAGCCTCCCAAGTAGCTTGGATTACAGGCATCTGCCACCACGCCCAGCTAATTTTTGTATTTTTAGTAGAGACAGGATTTCGCCATTTTGGTCAGGCTGGTCTCGATCTTCTGATATCAGTTGATCTGCCCACTTCAGCCTCCCAAAGTGCTGGGATTACAGGCACCCGGCCTTATTTTTTACTTTTTGGAAAGCAACTTTTATCGAAGCAGCAGCGCCCAGCAGCAGCACAGGCGTTGCTCCTTGTGGAGCAGGGCCATCCCACAGGCAGTGTGCCCCCAGCAGCTGCTCAGAGGCAGTTCCGCAGCCGTATTTATGCCTACTTTTAATTACATGCAAATTGAGGGGTGAATTATCCAGAAATTTCTAGGGAAAGAGTGGTAACTTCTGGTCTGTCAGGTCATTGCCATGGAAGGGGGTGGTAACTTCTAGGTGTTGCCATGGCAATGGTAAACTGACATGCACTGGTCTTACTGGTCTTATGTCTTATGGAGAGGTGCTTTCGCCTCTTCCCTGTTTTATTTTATTTTTTTGAGACGGAGTCTCCCTCTGTCGCCCAGGCTGGAGTGCAGTGGCACGATCTAGGCTCACTGCAACCTCCACTTCCTGGGTTCAAGCAATTCTCTGCCTCAGCCTCCAGAGTAGCTGGGATTACAGGCGTCCGCCACTATGCCCAGCTAAGTTTTGTATTTTTAGTAGAGATGGTGTTTTACCATGTTGGCCAAACTGGTCTCAAATTCCTGGCCTCAAGTGATCCACCTGCCTTAGCCTCCCAAAGTGCTGGGATTACAGGCATGAGCTACCACGCCCAGCATTCCCTGTTTTAGCTAGTTCTTAGTCTGGTCTGGTGTCTGTGCCCCACCTCCAGAGTTGAGTCCTGCCACCTACCTCTTTCCCAGCTCAGAGATTAAATACTTATTAATCTTAAGGGAACAGCTGAAGGGCAGAGATCCATCTTCTGTAACTGCTTCCTGTTGAGTTTATGGGCATAGCCCCTGCCTAGCACTGGAGAGGTAAAAATCTCTACATACCCCGTCGGGTGTGGTGGCTCATGCCGGTAATCCCAGCACTTTGAGAGGCCGAGGCGGGTGGATCACGAGGTCAGGAGGTCGAGACCATCCAGGCCAACATGGTGAAACCCTGTCTCTACCATCCTGGCTAACACAGTGAAACCCCGTCTCTACTAAAAATACAAAAAATTAGCCAGGCATGGTGGCAGGCCCCTGTAGTCCCAGCTACTTGGGAGGCTGAGGCAGGAGAATGGCATGAACCCAGGAGGTGGAGCTTGCAGTGAGCTGAAATCCCGCCACTGCACTCCAGCTTGGGCGATAGAGCGAGACTCTGTCTCAAAAAACAAACAAACAAACAAACAAAAAGAAACCCTGTCTCTACTAAAAATACAAAAATTAGCTGGGCATGGTGGCAGATGCCTGTAATCCCAGCTACACGGGAGGCTGAGGCAGAGAATCTCTTGAACGTGGGAGGCAGAGGTTGCAACGAGCCGAGATCTCACCTCTGGACTCCAGCCTGGGCGACAGAGTGAGACTCTGTCCACCCCCCCAAAAAAAAAAATCTCCAGATACCTGATCTAAGGGTCCAAAAGACAGGATACTTTCATTACCCAGGTCAGTAGATGAATGGGTTGGAAGCCTTGTGCCAGCATTTTGTTTACCTGAAACTGTTGCAATCTCGAAGACTTACTAAGAGTTTAAACAACCAAAGCCAAAAATTAGGAATAACAAGATGGCTATCAAAGGTCCTAGCAGACGTAAAAAACCAGGTGAGACTCGGGAAGGCATTTTTGATAGTTGACCAGATATAGCTGGGGTTGGTGGTGTGGTTCTATCTAGGTAGCCAAGTAGCTTGCTCATAGATCTTTTGAATGTTAGCCTCAACCTGTTTGGAGCTGGTAATATATGTGCAGCAGGTTTTATTAAAAACTGCACAAACTTCACCTTGTTCAGCTAGTAAACAATCTAATGCTAATCTATTACTGAGAACTATGTTTGCCAAAGAGTCTAGACATTCTTGAATTCCCTTTAAGGCCTGACCTGTGTTGGTGGCTAAGGATTCTAGGGTTTGAGTCAGTTCTTTACGGTTGACATGTGGTAAGCAAGGCCACCCTAGGGTGCCACTAGTCCTATTGCTGCCCTGATTCCCGCCAAAATTAATCCTATTGTTCACTTACTTCTGCTGTTCTTGGGTCTTATGGGGTTACAGACTGTGACCTCCAGAGGGGCAAGGCTATTGTACATTCGCCTCTGTTCCAAGTTTGTTTTTTTTTTAGACAAAGTCTCAAAAAAATTAGCAGGACATGGTGGTGGGTGCCTGTGGTTCCCGCTACTTGGGAGGCTGAGGCAGGAGAATCGCTTGACCCAGAAGGCAGAGGTTACAGTGAGCTGAGATTGTGCCACTGCACTCCAGCCTGGACGACAGGGCAAGATTCCTTTTTTTTTTTTTGGGATGGAGTCTTGCTCAGCCACACAGGCTGGAGGGCAGTGGCATGATCTCGGCTCACTGCAACCTCTGCCTCTTGAGTCCAGGTGATTCTCCCATCTCAGCCTCCCGAGTAGCTGGGATTACAGGTGCTCACCACCATGCCCAGCTAATTTATATATATATATATATACTTTTTTTTTTTTTTTTTGAGATGGAGTCTCACTCTGTCGCCCAGGCTGGAGTGCAGTGGTGCAATCTCGGCTCACTGCAAGCTCTGCCTCCCGGGTTCACGCCATTCTCCTGCCTCAGCCTCTCCGAGTAGCTGGGACTACAGGCGCCCGCCACCACGCCCGGCTAATTTTTTGTATTTTTAGTAGAGACGGGGTTTCACCGTGTTAGCCAGGATGGTCTCGATCTCCTGACCTTGTGATCCGCCCGCCTCTGCCTCCCAAAGTGCTGGGATTACAGGCGTGAGCCACCGTGCCCAGCCAATTTTTATATTTTTAGTACAGACGGGGTTTCACCATGTTGGCCAGGCCTGTCTTGCACTCCTGACCTCATGTGATCTGCCTGCCCCGGCCTCCCAAAGTACTGGGATTAGGTGTGAGCCACTACCACTGGCCAGTCCAAACAACCAGTTCTTTTTCCCTCTGGACTGTGGTGCCATCTTTATCATACAGCACTTGTAGAGCTGCCTACACATATGTATGTTCTAAGCTCTCTTTTTGGTTCCTTTTGAGGGGTGACAGCATGCTGGCAGCCCTCACAGCTCTCGCTCGCTCTCAGCACCTCCTCGGCCTTGGTGCCCACTCTGGCCACGCTTGAGGAGCCCTTCAGCCCGCCGCTGCACTGTTGGAGCCCCTTTCTGGGCTGGCCAAGGCCGGAGCCGGCTCCCTCAGCTTGCAGGGAGGTGTGGAGGGAGAGCGCGGGCGGGAACCTGGGCTGCGTGCGTGCTTGTGGGCCAGCGCGAGTTCCAGGTGGGCGTGGGCTCGGCGGGCCCCGAGCTGGGAACGGCCGGCCGGCCCCGCTGGCCCCGGGCAGTGAGGGGCTTAGCATCTGGGCCAGCAGCTACTGTGCTCGACTTCTCGCTGGGCCTTAGCTGCCTCCCGCGGGACCTGCAGCCCACCATGCTTGAGCCTCCCCCCGGTCCCGCGGTGGGCTCCTGCGCGGCCCGAGCCTCCCCGACGAGCACTGCCCTCTGCTCCAGGGCGCCCAGTCCCATCGACCACCCAAGGGCTGAGGAGTGCGGGCACACGGCACGGGACTGGCAGGCAGCTCCACCTGCGGCCCAGGTGCAGGATCCACTGGGTGAAGCCAACTGGGCTCCTGAGTCTGTTGCGGACGTGGAGAACCTTTATGTCTCGCTAAGGGATTGTAAATACACCAATTGGCACTCTGTACCTAGCTCAAGGTTTGTAAACACACCAATCAGCACCCTGTGTCTAGCTCAGGGTTTGTGAATGCACCAGTGGACACTCTGTATCTAGCTAATCTAGTGGGGACGTGGAGAACTTCTGTGTCTAGCTCAGGGATTGTAAACGCACCAATCAGCACCCTGTCAAAATGGACCAATCAGCTCTCTGTAAAGTGGACCAATCAGCAGGATGTGGGTGGGGCCAGATAAGAGAATAAAAGCAGGCTGCCTGAGCTAGCAGTGGCAAGCTGTTCGGGTTCCTTTGCACAGCGTGGAAGCTTTGTTCTTTTGCTGTTTGCAGTAAATCTTGCTGCTGCTCACTCCTTGGGTCCACACTGCCTTTATGAGCTGTAACACTCACCACGAAGGTCTGCAGCTTCACTCCTGAAGCCAGCGAGACCACAAACCCACCACAAGGAAGAAACTCTGAAAACGTCGGAACACCAGAAGGAACAAACTCTGGACACGCCTCCTTTAAGAACCGTAACACTCACCGCGAGGGTCCGCGGCTTCATTCTTAAAGTCAGTGAGACGAAGAACCCACGAATTCTGGGCACACTTTGGCCCACTTCACTATTTCTCGCCAATATCTTATCCTTGTCGTTTTTATGGGTTTTGGTGTGGTTTAACGCAAGAGACCAAGCCCCTTCTCCTTGGTTATCTTGTTCAAACTTGACCTGGCTTTTCATGGACCTTTATAGAAATGTTACAAAAATGTTTTCCAAGTTCTTTAAAAATCCTCCCAGTTTCTATTTGGATTTCATTGAATTTCTAGATTAATTTCAGAAGAAATCACATCTTTGTGTTAAGTTGTTCTATTTATTAACAAGATACGTCACTTCAGTTATTGAGATATTTTGTGTTACAAAATCTTGTTTTTCAGCCTGGGCACAGTGGCTCATGCCTGTAATCCCAGCACTTTGGGAGGCCAAGGCAGGCGGATCACCTGAGGTCAGGAGTTCGAGACCACCATAGCCAACATGATGAAACCCCGTCTCTACTAAAAATACAAAAATTAGCTAGGAATGGTGGCGGGCGCCTGTAGTCCCAGCTACGTGGGAGGCTGAGGTAGGAGAATCGCTTGAACCCTGGAGGCGGAGGTTGCAGTGAGCCGAGATCGCGCCACTGCATTCCAGCCTGGCGACAGACCAAGACTCCGTCTCAAAAAGAAAAAAAATATATTGTTTTTCTTCAAAAAGTTCTGAGTTGTGTTTGTATTTGCTACTTCATGGGTTTTATTGCTGTTGTGAATGATACTCTCTTTTTTTTTCTCTTTGAGATGGAGTCTCACTCTGTTGTCCAGGCTGGAGCGAAGTGGTGTGATTTTGGCTCGGTGCAGCCTCCACCTTCCAGGTTCAAGCTATTCTCCTACCTCAGCCTTCTGAGTAGCTGGGATTACAGGCATGTGCCACCATGCCTGGCTAATTTTTGTATTTTTAGTAGAGATGGGGTTTCACCATGTTGGCCAAGCTGGTCTTGAACTCATGACCTCAAGTGATCTGCCCGCCTCAGCCTCCTGAAGTGCTGGGATTACAGGTGTGAGCCACCATGCCTGGCCCCTTATATTCTATTATACTTTTCAGTTGCTTATTGCTGGTGTGAAGAGTACTATTAATTTTTGTTAGCATTTTTTTTTTGAGACAGAGTTTTGCTCTTTGTTGCCCAGGCTGGAGTGCAGTGGCACAACCTCAGCTTACTGCAACCTCTGTCTCCTGGGTTCAAGCGATTCTCCCGTCTCAGCCCCCCGAGTAGCTGGGATTACAGGCGCCCGCCACCACGCCCAGCTAATTTTCGTATTTTTAGTAGACATGGGGGTTTCACGATGTTCGCCAGGCTGGTCTTGAACTCCTGACCTCAGGTGACCCGCCTACCTCGGCCTCTTAAACTGCTGGGATTACAGGTGTGAGCCACTGTGCCTGGCCGCTTTTTTAAAATTTTATTTTATCTCTGTGACATTGCTGAACTCTGGGTTTTTTGTTCTGTTTCTGTTTTTGAGATAGGGTCTCACTCTGTCGCCCAGGGTGGAGTGCAGTGGTCTGATCATGGCTCACTGCAGCCTCAGCCTCATGGGCTCAAGGGATCCTCCTGCCTCCCAAGTAGCTAGAACCACAGGCGCGTGCTACCATGCCCAACTACATTTTTTGATTATTTGTAGAGACAGGGTCTTGCTATGTTGCTCAGGCTGGTCTCGAACTCCTGGCCTTGAGTAATCCTCCTGCCTTGACTTCTAAAAGTGTTGGGATTATAGGCATGAGCCACCATGCCTGGCCTTCTAATTTATTAAAGCAGCCTGTAGATTATGTTGGATTTTTTATACCGATATGATCTGCCAACAATGACAGTTTACTCTCGTTTCTTTTTCTTGGCTTATTGTTTTGGCCGGGACTTCTTTATTTAAAAAAAATTAAATTTCTTTTATTGTTTTGGATATAGGGTCTTGTTCTGTTGCCCAGGCTGGAGTGCAGTGGTGAGATCATAGCTCACTGCAGCCTCGATCTCCTGGGCTCAAGGGATCCTCCTGCCTCAGCCTCTTTAGTAGCTGGGACTACAGGCATGTGCCACTATGCCCAGCTAATTTTCTTTCTTTTTTTCTTTTTGGAAAGACTGGGTCTTGCTATCTTGCCCAAGTTGTTACTCCTGGGCTCAAGTGATCCTCCTGCCTCAGCCTCCCTAAGTGCTGCGATTCTAGGCAGGACTTCTAACACTTACTGAGCAGCATTATTGATAGAGAGCATCATTGCCTTGTTCCTGATCTTGAAGAAATTGTGGATACGTATTCCATCATACTTAATTGGATGCAGCTTTTATCAACCTGAGAGAATTCCTCTTTGTTCCTGTGAGTTTTTATCATAAATAGCTACAGAAGTTCATAAAATACTTTTTCTGCATATTTTGAGATAACCATATGCATTTTCTCCTTTAGTTCACCAACGTGGTAAGTTACAGTAATAGATGTTTATAATGTTGAACCATTCTTACATTCTTGGAATAAACTCCACTTGATCTTCATGCATTTTTTTTTGGAAAAAAAATTCTTTTTTTTTTTTTTTTGAGACAGTCTCGATCTGTCATCAGGCTGGAGTGCAGTGGTGCGATCTTGGCTCACTGTAACCTCCACCTCCTGGGTTCAAGCGATTCTCCTGCCTCAGTCTCCCTGAGTAGCTAGGATTACAGGCGCCTGCCACCACGCCCGGTTAATTTTTATATTTTTAGTAGAGACGGGGTTTCACCATGTTGGTCAGGCTGGTCTTGATCTCTTGACCTCATGATCCGCCTGCTTCGGCCTCCCAAAGTGCTGGGATTACAGGCGTGAGCCACTGTGCCAGGCCGGAAAAAAAATTATTCTTTTTTTTTTTTGGAATGAAGTTTCGCTCTTGTTGCCCAGGCTGGAGCGCAATGGCTCAATCTCGGCTCACTGCAACCTCTGCCTCCCGGGTTCAAGCAATTCTCCTGCCTCAGCCTCCTGAGTAGCTGGGATTATAGGTGCCCGCCACCACGCCCAGTTAATTTTTGTATATTTGGTAGAGACAGGGTTTCACCATGTTGACCAGGCTGGTCCTGAACTTTTGACCTGAGGTGATCCACCTGCCTCAGCCTCCCAAAGTGCTGGGATTACAGGCGTGAGCCACCACGCCCGGCAAAAAAGTTATTCTTAATTGTGGTAAAATACACATAACATAACATAAAATTTACCATCTCAACCGTTTTGAAGTATATACTCAGTGGCATTAAGTATATGCACACTGTTATGCAATCAATTTCCAGAACAGTTTCGTCTTTCAAAACGGAAACTCTATGCTCATCAAAGAACAAGTCTCCATTTCCCACCCCCCTTCCCCCAGCCCTTGGCAACCACCATTCTGCTGTCTTTTTTTTTTTTTTTTGAGATGGAGTCTCGCTCTGTCGCCCAGGCTGGAGTGCAGTGGCGCGATCTTGGTTCACTGCAACTTCTGCCTCTTGGGTTCAAGCGATTCTCCTGCCTTAGCCTCCCGAGTAGCTGGGATTGCAGGCATGTGCCACCATACCCGGCTAATTTTTGTATTTTTAGTAGAGATGGGGTTTCTCCATGTTGGCCAGGCTGGTCTCAAACTCCTGACCTCAGGTGATCCACCTGCCTCGGCCTCCAAAAGTGCTGGGATTACAGGTGTGAGCCACCGCACCTGGCCCTGCTTTCTGTCTTTATGAATCTGACTACTATAGGTACCTTATATAAGTGGAATAATACAGTATTTTCCTGTATGTGACTGTTATTTCACTTAGCATATTGATGCTTTTTTTTTTTTTTTGAGATGGGGTCTCACTCTATCACCCAGGCTGGAGTGCAGTGGTGGGATCTTGGCTCACTACAACCTCCATCTCCTGGGCTCAAGCAATCCTCCAGCCCCAGCCTGTTGAGTAGCTGGGACCACAGGCGTGCACCACCACACCACCTAATTTTTTGTATTTTTGGTAAAGATGGTATTTTGCCATGTTGTCCAGGCTGGTCTTGAACTTGTGAGCTCAAGGAGATCCAGGAGATCTACCTGCCTTGGCCTCCCAAAGTGCTGGGATTGAAGGTATGAGCCACCACACCTGGCCCATATTGATGCATTTTTACATGATTTTAGTGAATTCAATTAGCCTAGTATTTTATTTAGAATGTTTCATATCAGCTGGGCGCTGTGGCTCACGCCTGTAATCCCAACACTTTGGGAGGCCGAGGTGGGTGGATCCCCTTGAGCTCACAAGTTCAAGACCAGCCTGGCTACCATGGCAAAACACCGTTTCTACTAAAAATACAAAAATTAGCTGGGCGTGGTGGTGCATGCCTGTAATCCCAGCTACTAGGGAGGCTGGGGCAGGATAATTGCTCAAACCCAGGGGGCGGAGGTTGCAGTGAGCCGAGATTGTGCCACTGCACTACAGCCTGGACGACAGAGCGAGACTCCATCTCAAAAAAAAAAAAGTTTTATATCTATATTTATTAGTAAAATAGATGTGTGCTTGTCTTACCTTTTGATGTACTTACCTGTTTTATTTAAGAAGATTAAACTAGCCTAGTGTCTGTATAAGACTACTTGTTGCTTCAGCATTTGGTAGAACTTGGCCAGGTGCGGTGGCTCATGCCTGTAATCCCAGCACTTTGGGAGGCTGAGGCAGGTGGATCACGGGGTCAAGAGATTGAGATCGGCCGGGCGCGGTGGCTCACGCCTGTAATCCCAGGACTTTGGGAGGCTGAGGCGGGCAGATCACGAGGTCTGGCGATCGAGACCATCCTGGCTAACACGATGAAACTCTGTCTGGACTGAAAATACAAAAAATTAGCCCGGCGTGGTGGTGGGCGCCTGTAGTCCCAGCTGCTCGGGAGGCTGAGGCAGGAGAATGGCGTGAACCCGGGAGGCAGAGCTTGCAGTGAGCCGAGATTGCGCCGCTGCACTCCAGCCTGGGTGACAGAGCAAGACTCCGTCTCAAAAAAAAAAAAAAAAAAAAAAGGAGATCAAGACCATCCTGGCCAATATGGTGAAACCCCATCTCTACTAAAAGTACAAAAATTATCTGGGCGTGGTGGCGCCCCTGTAGTCCCAGGTACTCTAGAGGCTGAGGCACGAGCATCACTTCAACCTGGGAGGTGGAGGTTGCGGTGAGCTGAGATTGTGTCACTGCACTCCAGCCTGGGCGACAGAGTGAGACTCCGTCTTAAAACAACAACAACATTTGGTAGAACTTACCGGTAAAGTTTCTGTGTTGGTAGAAACAAACACTTTTCCCTTTCACCACAGAGGTCCTGTCCTGCTCAGACGACTTCTTGTTGGGAAATTAACCAGTACAAATATGTGAAGTGGCTGGGCACTGTGGCTCACAGCTGTAATCCCAGTGCTTTGGGAGGGTGAGGTGGGAGGGTTGCTTGAGGCCAGGAGTTTGAGACCAGCATCATAGTGACTCTATCTCTAAAAAAAAAAAAAATTTTTTTAAATTATCTGGGTGTGGTGGCACAGGCCTGTGGTCCCAGCTACTCTGGAGGCTAAGGTAGGAGGATCACTTGAACCCAAGAGATGGAGGCTACAGTGAACAGTGATCTTACCACTGCATTCCAGCCTGGGGGACAAAGTAAGACCCTGTCACTAAAGAAAAATAACTAAGTAAATACATATATAAATAAATAAATATGCATGTGAAGCCTTTAGCGCCTGGGTCGCATTGGAAAGACAACACTCCTTTACAGCGATGATGATGATGATGACAACGGGAGGAGGGCGTGCAGAAGGCCCATGCCCCGCCTGTACTGGGTTCACAAAACCTGGGAAGAGGTAAGACGCTTACTGCTGTCATTCACAGCTAGTTTCTAGAGGCGCACAGAAACGTTGTTTTAGGGCCGGGTGTGGTGGCTCACGCCTCTAATCCCAGCACTTCAGGAGGGCAAGGAGGGTGGATCACGAGGTCTAGGAGTTCAAGACCAGCCTGGCCAAGATGGTGAAACCCCGTCTCTACTAAAAATACAAAAATTAGCTGGGTGTGGCAGCGTGCCTGTAGTCCCAGCTATGCGGGAGGCTGAGGCAAGGAATTGCTTGAACCCAGGAGGCGGAGATTGCAGTGAGCTGAGATTGTGCCACTGCACTCCAGCGGGGGTGACAGAGCGAGACTCTGTCTCAAAAAAAGAAAAAAGTTGTTGTAGCCCCAAAGTACCGCGTTTTTCTTTTTTCTTTTCTTTAGTTTAATTTAATTTTATTTTTTTGTTTTGTTTTGAGACAGCATCTCACTCTGTCGGCTAGCCTGGAGTGCAGTGGCACGAACACGGCCCACTGCAGCCTCGAACTCCTGGGCTCAAGGGATCCTCTTGCCTCGGCCTCCCAAAGTGGTGGGGTTACAGGCATGAGCCACCGCGCCTGGCGTTAAAGTACCTCATTTCTATCATTCATCGATTATTCTCTAATATTAATTGGGCACAAGTATGACTCATTTCCGACCCCGCAATGGGCTCTCTTGGTCTCCTTCTCCACCTTTCTTTCCCTCTTCCTCTTTTTATTTTTTGAAAGAGGAAGATCCAGGATGCAAGAGTCCCGACAATCATACTAGATATGCGAAAGAGAAAAAGCCGGAAGAAAATACACAAAAATCATAACACTTTGAGGGTGTGGCTTACGGGTGGTTTTTGTTTGTTTGTTTTCTTAACTCTGCAATGCTGTTATATTCCATCCACAACTTCAAACAAAGTGCCACACGGCCGCAGTCCCAATCAATTCAATGACAATCGTTAGGGACGTCCTCGTCCCGCCCGGCCCGCGGACTCCGGCCCTGCCTCTTTGACAGGCCAGGGTCCAGCCCCAAGACATTCCCAGGCTCCGCCCCCGAGCAGACGCACGCTCAGCCGCAGCGCAGAGAACCAATCATCATCCGTTTCCACGCTCAGTCCCTTTTGGCTTCTGCCCTCAACCAAAATGGCGCTAGCTCGGAAGCTGCCGAGGTGCTAGGAGTTGCCGAAGCAAGTCCGGAAGCTACCGAGCGAGTCCGGAAGTTGCCGAAAGGGAGCAGCGGGGAAGGAGGATGGCGGATATCATCGCAAGACTCCGGGAGGACGGGATCCAAAAACGTGTGATACAGGAAGGCCGAGGAGAGCTCCCGAACTTTCAGGATGGGACCAAGGTTCGTGTCTACCCTACCCTTCTCCCCCTCTGCGGCGTGGTGCGCATGCGAGGCGGGAGGAGGCCTTAGGCGAGAGGTTGCGCATGCCCAGAGGGCAGCGTCCACTGACCCTACCGCTCACATGCAGAACTCGACGCTGATTGGGCTGAATTTAAGTAGGGGGTGAATTCGGGCCTGTGTGCCCCGCCCCCTGGCTCGGCCTTGTAGCAGCATTGGTGGGGGAGGCCGTCAGTCATCACAAGCGGGTTGGGGTTGGGGATTGATCTCAGTGCTTGGGCAGACCCCACGCTGGAGGAAACCCAGGGCCGGGAGTGGTCCTAGGGTATCTGGGTTTCAAGGCTCAGGCTCATGATCCTTTGTAGATGGAAGGGCCTTCTGAAAACACTTAGACCAACTGCCACTGTTTAGAGTGGAAAACCGAGGCCCTGGGATGTGCAAAGCCGGAGAACGGGCCCAGAGGTCAGGTCTCCCAGACAGGGACTCTTTAGCAGTCTTCCTGCTGCACTAGTGGCTTGTTTGGGACAGATGAGGGCTGGGAAGTAAAGAACCTCCCACTTTTCTCCTTTTTGCCAGGCCCCCAGATCCAGCCCCTCTGCCCCCTTCTCCCCCAACCTACAACTCCAGGCCTCCCTGCTTCTCCTGCAGTTGCCTCCTCCCGGAGTGCTTTTCCCAGCTGCCACTTGTTTGCAGAGTAGGGAACCTCCCAGGGGCAGCCCCTGTGCCCAGCAGAGCAGTCGGGCAGGACATGCACATTGAGCAAATGAGCACATGCCCCCTGGCCAGCACCGTGCCGAATCGGGCAGCTAAGGATCCTAGCCCAGTGCAGTGTAAGTGCTCTGAGAGCAGAGGGGAGCTGCATGGCTGGAGTGATCCGCTGTATGAAAAGAGATCTTCTCTAAGAAGAGACAGGGTGTGTGGTGTGGGTTCATGCCCCCATGTGCTGGGGGGTTGGTGGCATTGGAAGAAGGGGCTGGCAAGGGAGATCCTGGATGGAACAGACACCAGAAGGAGAGATGTGAACAATGGCACCCCCAGATCAGGAACAGGCGGTGTTAAATAACCAATCGCCAGCACTGATTGAGTGCTCACTATTCGAGCATTGTGCTACATGCTTCACACGTTTATTTCCTACAATGTGAGATAGGTACTGTTGTTGATTCCGTTTTACCGATGTGGAAACTGACTTCAGAGATGCAGCATGGTGCGGCAGTTAAGAGCGTGGGCTCCTCTAACCATATCCTGTCGAGGGTTCAATCTTCAAACCTCTTTTCTTTGCACCCACCCCCAGTGTTATCTCTAAGAACTCTCCCTGGCCGGATTACTCCCAGATGCAGCTCTCCAGTCATTACCTGTCTCTTAAACCTGATATACAGCTCCCTACTCACCATCTCCACCTGGAAGCCTGGTTGGCAACTCACACTTAACCTGCTCCACCCGAGGCTTCTCCGTGTCAGGGGAACCAACAAACTTCTCGTTGTTCAGGGCAAAAACTTTAGTGTCTCTGTGGTCCTCCCAGTCTCACATCCCAATCACATCCTCAATATCCAGCCAGGATCTTGAGTTCTCACCACTTCTGCCATCACTGCTTGGGTCCAGGCCATCCTCATCTCCGGCCTGGGTTACTGCAGTGACCTCTAACTCTCCTCCTGCCTTTTTTGTCCCTCTGTGATCTGTTCTCGTCCCAGCAGCCGAACCCATGCCAGATTCAATTTCTTTTTTGGTTGGAGCCACTCAGTGGCTTCCATCACAGAGTAAAAAACAGAGGCCTCACCATAGCCTACAGGCCCTGTGAGGTCCACCCCTACTGACCTGGGTGAGCTCCCCTGCTGACCCCATGGTGTACCCCACCCCCTCCTTCACTCTGCTCTGCCACACTGTCCTTGCTGCTCTTGAACACATCATGCGTTTGAAACGGGAAGTTCCCTTGTCTCCCTTGCAGGGCGTGCAATGGGGGGGGTGGCTCGATTCTTCAGTGCCCCGCTGCTCAAACCTCTGGGGAAGCATACAGATGGGCAGGATGTGGGGCCCCGACCTCATGGCAGTGTCTAGGGATGAATGTTTACAGCTCCGTGTATTCTAGGGTGCTCTTTTAGTTTGTCTATAGGCGGCTTGTGTTAACCAGCTCAATTAGACCCTCTTCCTTATCACAAGGACAGAGGGCTTTCTGTAGCCTGGGGTTTCTTGCCTTGATGTACTGGAGTACTGGAGAATTAGATCACGCGTGGGCTTGGAGAATGATTGCAAATTTTTTTTTTTTTTTCCGAGACGGAGTTTCACTCTTGTTGCCCAGGCTGGAGTGCAATGGCGCAATCTCAGCTCACTGCAACCTCTGCCTCCCAGGTTCAAGCAATTCTCCTGCCTCAGCCTTCCAAGTAGCTGAGATTACATGTGCCCGACACCAGGCCCGGCTAATTTTTTAAAATGTTTTTAGTAGAGATGGGCTTTTACCATGTTGGCCAAGCTGGTTTCAGACATTTTCTTTTTTCTTTTTTTTTTTTTGAGACAGAGTCTTGCGCTATTGCCCAAGCCGGAGTGCAGTGGCATGATCTCGGTTCACTGCAACCTCCACCTTCTGGGTTCAAGTGATTCTCCTGCCTCAGCCTCCCAAGTAGCTGGGATTACAGGCACCCGCCACCATGGCCAGCTAATTTTTGTATTTTTAGTAGAGACGAGGTTTTGCCACGTTGGCCAGGCTGGTCTCGAACTCCTGACCTCAGGTGATCCACCCGCCTTGGAGATGGTCTTCCCCTGGGGTTGGGCCACTTGGTGGCCCCAGCTCTCCTCTGACTGCCCCAGCCAAACTCCGCCTCTTCCTGCCAGTTGATGACCTGCCAGCGTGCAGGTGCCTGTCAGTGTGATCTTCTGCTGCTTGCTCCCCTGACAGCCTCTCAATGACCAGGAGCTCGTGTCGTCTTCTGCTGATGGGTTCCTCTGACATCTGGCTGCCTGTGTGTCTGCCCGCTAGGGTGTTGGGTTTTTATAGGCACAGGATAGGGGTGTGGCAGGCCAGGGTGGTCTTGGGAAATGCAACATTTGGGCAAGAAATGCCTGTTCTCACCTAGGTCCGTGGTTGTGGAGCCCTACCCAGGGACCACACTCTCCTTTACCCAGCACTTCCCTTCTCCCTTTCCATATTATTTAACAGGACCATGCTCCTCCCTTCCCAGCACTTCCACATCACATTGTCCCACTGCAAGGCTTTTTACACGTGCTGTTCTTTTGGCCTAGAAAGTTCCTATCCCAGGGTCCACTTGGCTTGCTTTCTTCCCTACTCCCCCAACCCCCACTCTGTTTAATCCAGCCCCAACCCCCTTGCCCTGCTGTTTCCCAAGCACGTGGCTTCACCTGCCATGACATATTGTTTTGTTTGATGCCCATCTCCTCCGTCTAGAAGCGCCACGTGAGCTCCAGGGGGGCAGGGACTTTTTTGTGTTTTGCTTGCTGCCATGTTCTGGTGTCTAGCACAGAGCTTGGGCACATAGTAGGTGCTTAGTAAATATGTGTTGAGGAATGACTGGAGTCAGACTGCTTGGACTCTTGTTCCCACTCAGCCACCCACTAGCCACGTGGCTTGGGCCTATTCCTCCCCTCCTTGTGACTTTGTTTTCTCACCACGTGGGAGGATAAAGCCAGGTGTAAGGTCAGGTGGTGTCCCCGGGGAAGCCCCGTCCCTTATGCCGTCTGCAGGCCGGGTACTGGACTTCTCCTTGGGGGTCAGGGTGAGGGTTTGTGCCTTTGCCTGACCTCGCATGTGGCCCACAGGCCACATTCCACTACCGGACGCTGCACAGTGACGACGAGGGCACCGTGCTGGACGACAGCCGGGCTCGTGGCAAGCCCATGGAGCTCATCATTGGCAAGAAGTTCAAGCTGCCCGTGTGGGAGACCATCGTGTGCACCATGCGAGAAGGGGAGATTGCCCAGTTCCTCTGTGACGTCAAGGTGTCTGTCCTGTACCTGTCTGCAGTGGCTGTCCAGCCAAGCCCTATTTCCTATCCCCAGGGCTCTTCCTCCCTCCACCCTCTGCTAGACTGCCACCCACTCTTTCGTTTTTTTGTTTTTTTGAGATGGAGTCTTGCTCTGTCGCCCAGGCTGGAGTGCAGTGGTACGATCTCAGCTCACTGCACCCTCCACCTCCTGGGTTCAAGCGATTCTCCTGCCTCAGCCTCCTGAGTAGCTGGGATTACAAACACCCGCCATGATGCCCGGCTAATTTTTGTATTTTTAGTAGAGACAGGGTTTCACCATGTTGGCCAGGCTGGTCTTGAACTCCTGACCTCAGGTGATCCACCCGCCTTGGCCTCCCAAAGTGCTGAGATTACAGGTGTGTGCCACTGCACCCGGCCCACCCACTCTTTCCAGACCATCACACCAGCCTGCTGATGGCGTCCTGGCCTCCATTCCGCCTTCCCCTATTAGCCAGACTGAGGCCAGGGGACTCGTTCTCAAATGCAAACGACCTGTACATCCCTTTGTTTCAAACCTCGATGGCTTCTGGTCACTGTCAGGATAGAGCATGGTGGGTCCTCACTTTATGTTGCCGATACATTCTTGGAAACTGTGACCAAGAGAAAAAACATACATCAGGTGTTCAGCCACTGTCATTTCTCTCAGCAAAATTTTGTTAAAACATTGATGAGAAGAAAAATTGGTTTCGTTATGTATTGTTTCGCCTACAGTCACAGTTTCCAAGAACCTACTTAGAACATTAAGTGAGGACTTAAACTGTATGAGCTATAGCTGCTCACATAGCTTTTTGGGGGCTGGCCCCTGCCGTCTCACCCTCTTACTCAACCTCCCTGCTTTTCCTTTCCATTCCGCTTCTTAGCCAAGATCTTCCCTCTTCCTTCAAAGCTTAGTCCTGGGTCACCACCTCTAGGAAGCCCTCCGTGACTGCTAGTGGCCCACGTTTGGGTCCTCCAGCCCTCATGCCCTGCATGGCCAGGATCTGCTCTTCTGCCTTGTCCTAGGCTATTGCAGAGCAGGGATCTGGCCTGTTTACTTCTAGCTTTGGGATGCCCAGCATGAGCCAGGACAGAGCCAAGACTCAGGAAATGCCTGCTGATGGCAGCCCGGCAGTCAGCCCCTGTCCAGACAACAGGGCAGTGGGAGGAGTGGGGAGGACCCGGGTAGGAGGAATCTGGTTATCTGGTTCCCACCAGCCTAGCAGCTTTGCCAAGCAAGAGATTAGAGGCTAGGTCCCCTATGCCTGTCTCCCTGCGGGTTTTTTTTTTTTTTTTTTTGGACTAAGTCTCCCTCTGTTGCCCAGGCTGGAGTGCAGTGGCGCGATCTTGGCTCACTGCAACCACCATCTCCTGGGTTCAAGTGATTCTCTGCCTTAGCTGCCTGAGTAGCTGGGATTACAGGCGCCTGCCATCATGCCCGGCTAATTTTTGTATTTTAACAGAGACGGGGTTTCACTATGTTGGTCAGGCTAGTCTTGAACTCCTGACCTCAGGTGATCCTCCCGCCTTGGCCTCCCAAAGTGCTAGGATTACAGGCGTGAGCCACCACATCCGGCCTCCCTGAGGGTTTTGAAGTGGCTGGCCTGGGCCTGGCTCTGAGGTAGGCCCTCAGTGGGGTGTGGGTGGGACAGGAGAAGGAGGAGCTGCTGGGAACAGAATGTAGGGGAGGCCCCAGTACTTTGCATAGTCCAGCTTGTGGGCCTTATCCTCTGGAGGGAGAGGAGGTAAGAATTCTACTGGGCCTGTAAGGACCAGGGAGACGGGGTAGGCATGTGTCTGTGGTGGGGGTGAGGATGGGAGTAGGTGCTCTATTTGGTGGCCAGAGAATGTGGCAGAAGCTGGGGCTTCACCAGGAGAGAGGGCTGAGCCACTGGAGGAGTCCTGAGTTAAAAGCCTCCTGCGCTTAAATGGAGTAGGGGCCCAGTTGTCACTCTCTGGGCCTTGGTGTTTGTTCTCAGATGGTGGTGGGGAAGGGGGCTGGGCCTTGTGGACCCGGTGACCAGCCAGCCCACAGTGACAGAGCCCCTGGTGCCCTTGCCTTCCTGCAGCATGTGGTCCTGTACCCACTGGTGGCCAAGAGTCTCCGCAACATCGCGGCAGGCAAGGACCCCCTGGAGGGCCAGCGGCACTGCTGCGGTGTTGCACAGATGCATGAACACAGCTCCCTGGGCCATGCCGACCTGGACGCCCTGCAGCAGAACCCCCAGCCCCTCATTTTCCACATGGAGATGCTGAAGGTGAGGGGCCGCCGAGCCTGGCCTCATCAGGCCCCCACTGCCTGGCCTCAGGGCGGCGCTGGCCTGTCCGCCCAGCGGTGGTGGGATCCGCAGGTGGACTGCTGGGGGAGCGGACAGGGACAAGAAAACCTGTGCAGGACCCTTGGCAGTACCCTGGGTCTCCTTTCCTCCTCCTTCACGTCTCAAATGTCACCTCCTCCAGGAAGCCGGCCCTGCCCACCCGGACTCCTCATTCTCTATCTCGGAGCAGCTCATTTCCTTTCTAGCCTCTGCCGCACCTTGAAGTCCCTGGAATTCATGTATTTCCTTGTCCATTTAGGGAACCTGCCATGGAGCATGATCTCTGCGAGGGCAGGGCTTTTCACCGTCTTGTTCACTGTTCTGTTCTTAGCACTTGGCACAGTGCTGGGCACACAGGAGATGTGACATCGATGTTTGTTTAATGCTTTTTGAGTGACAAGCAGCTCTGCTGCTGGTGTGTGATGTCTGGGGGCCCAGCCAGCCCAGATGTGGGTCAGGTCTGCCGCTGATGCAGCTGTGGTGTCCCCGAGCCCCGCTGTGATATGCCCCATGCCCTGCAGGTGGAGAGCCCTGGCACGTACCAGCAGGACCCATGGGCCATGACGGACGAAGAGAAGGCAAAGGCAGTGCCACTTATCCACCAGGAGGGCAACCGGTTGTACCGTGAGGGGCATGTGAAGGAGGCTGCTGCCAAGTACTACGATGCCATTGCCTGCCTCAAGAACCTGCAGATGAAGGTGCTGCCTGGAGGCTGACGGGGAGGATGGAGGGGGGTGTGGAGCCAGGGGGCCCAGGTCTACAGCTTCTCCCCGCTCCCTGCCCCCAATGCTCCCAGGAACAGCCTGGGTCCCCTGAATGGATCCAGCTGGACCAGCAGATCACGCCGCTGCTGCTCAACTACTGCCAGTGCAAGCTGGTGGCCGAGGAGTACTATGAGGTGCTGGACCACTGCTCTTCCATCCTCAACAAGTACGACGGTGAGCACCGGGCCCTGGGCTGCCGGGGGCTGCGAGTGGTCAGAGATTGGCCTTTCTCCTGTCACTGCTGGGGTCAAGACCTAGCCTTTCACACCCCCCATTCTGAGCTCCCACGGGGGCCTGACTAAATGCCTCTACTTGGCAGGGCCGTGGGCCGCATTGTGCCAATGAAGCATGAATGGTGTATTGGGGGTGGGGTGGCATCCTCAGGTCAGGGAGGGCTCTCTCTCCCCTGTGGGCCCATGGTGCCAGGAGATGTGAGGGCAGGCAGCTGGCCAGGATCCCCCCTCATGCCCTTGCATGCCCACTGCCCACTGCCCAATGGCCTCCCCTGCAGACAACGTCAAGGCCTACTTCAAGCGGGGCAAGGCCCACGCGGCCGTGTGGAATGCCCAGGAGGCCCAGGCTGACTTTGCCAAAGTGCTGGAGCTGGACCCAGCCCTGGCGCCCGTGGTGAGCCGAGAGCTGCGGGCCCTGGAGGCACGGATCCGGCAGAAGGACGAAGAGGACAAAGCCCGGTTCCGGGGAATCTTCTCCCATTGACAGGAGCACTTGGCCCTGCCTTATCTGCCAAGCCCACTGCTGCAGCTGCCAGCCCTCCTGCCCCTGCTACGTCATGCTTCTGTGTATATAAAGGCCTTTATTTATCTCTCTCTGAGTCTGCTGAGCTGGTCCACTGGGAGAGCCGGGTCATCACCTGGCATTCCTGGTACTTGGGTGGCTGTTGGGAGGCAAAGAATCAGGGTTCAAATCCTAGCCCCTCCGCCCGCCAGCTCTGAGGCTTCAGTGTCCCTGTTAGAGAAATTATGATGAGCTCTTTCCCCAAGGAAGTGTCTCTCGCTGGCCAGGGCTGAGGCGCCCCAGAAGCCCCCAGTCTTAAGGGGGAGATGAAGTGGGTACAAGCCAGGTAGCTGGGCGCCTGAGGGAGGTGGTCTCCTGGTGCTGCCCTCCCCCTCCAGCCTCGGATCCCATGGTCTTCTGGCCTCCGTGTCTGGGGGCAGGATTTCCATGAGAAGCTACGCTGGGGCTGAGGTGAGCCGGGTCGGGCTGGGGTGGGCTGACTGTCCAGAAAGAGGAGAGAGCCAAGTGCTTCGTGAGACCTTTTGAGGCCCAGGCCCCCATCCTGACCTGCCTGTGACATGGATGGCCCTGGGCACGGGTTTCTTGAGACCTTTTGAGGCCCAGGCCCCCATCCTGACCCTGCCTGTGACCTGGATGGCCCTGGGTGTGTGTTGGCCTCTCTGTGCACATCAGTGTCCCCTGTTGAACTGGAAACTGGGCTGGCCGCCCTGTGATGCCAGGCACGGGGCGAGTGGGTGGGAACTGGGCTGGCCGCCCTATGATGCCAGGCACGGGGTGAGTGGGTGGGGTGCAGGTGGCGTTTATTTTCATGGATTTATACACACTGGAAAAGCCTCTGCGCCCACACCCACAGCCTCCTCCCTCCCCCCGGCGCTGGGTCCCCTCATATGAAAGCGAAGTAACACCGAGGAGCACACGGAGATATAGGGTGTGGGGCTGGGGGGGCCAGCGCTAGGGCCAAAAGTCTGGGCCCCCAGCCTCCCACACGCAGGCCCTCGGGCCCCTCGGGTGTGTCAATAAATAACCCAGGTCCAGGCGTGGTGCGGGCCTCACTCCTCGCTGTCCAGCTTCAGGCTGATGCTCCGTGCTTTGCCCCGTGCCAGGGTGGTGGGTGGTGTTCCCGGACCCTCACGCTCCGCCTGGCTGGGGCCCCTCGAGCGAAGCAGCTGGCTCTGTTTGCGCAGGAAGTCCACGGGGGCAGCCACACCATAGCTGCTCTTGCCCAAGGCAGCTCTCGGGGGTCCCGAGGAGGCATGCGAGTGTGAGCCCGCTTCCAGCTGGCCCAGGTGGGCCACATAGCCGTCTGACAGGAACTGTGGGCAGAGGTAGGCAGCAATGAGGGGGTGCTGGCCAAGGGCCCACACGCTGCCCTCCACGGTCCTCCAGAGGCACCTGAGGCAGGCTGGGGGACTGGTGGCAGGCTTGGCACAGCCTGAGCTGAAGCCTTCTCAATAGACAGGACCCCAGGCTGGGAGCCAGGGCACCTTGGCTGTGCTCCTAGCTCTGCCCTTCTCTGGGTCTCAGTCTCCTCATCTGGAAAATGGGGTCTTAGAGGAAAAATAACAGCAGCCAATGTTTAGCCAGCACTTGCTTTGTGCCCAGCCCTGTGCCTGTTGATGTGCAGTAAATGATGTGATCTTCATAAGCTGACATGGGCAGTGCCATGATCATTTCCATTTACAGACGGGAAGCTGAGGCTCAGAAAGGTCACAGTGGAAAGCCATGGCTGAGTGGAACCAGCGCCTAGGGTCTTGAGCACATTCCAGTGTGGGCTGTCCCCTCTGGCTTGCCTGGCAGCTGGCAGCTCAAGCTGCTCATGGCCCTTGTCCTCGGAGGATCCCAGGGTCCCTGGAGGCCGGTTAGGCCTTCTCACATCTTTCCCAGAGTCTGTGGTCCCTAAGGCCTGGGACTCAGGCCCCTGCTCCCTGGTGGGGTTCTGTTCCTGGCCTTCACTTGGCCCTCACCTGGCACTGCGCCTGTAGCTTCCGCACGGCACGGCCCACGATGTAGGTCTGGCTTGGGGACAGGCCCAGTGCCGCGTATACAGCCACATCTTTGGGAGACCCATAACCGGCCACGATGTTCAGTTCTACCTGTGGCGGGAGATGCCAATCAGCCGCCCAGCTGGGGGCGGGGTCTGTTTGGCTTCCCCAGATTGTTCTGGGGGTGGGTCCAGGCAGACGGAGGCGAGGACAGGTCCCAGTCCCACGGGGACAGGGGTGGGACCAGCTGCATCTCCCTAGTTGCCCCTAAGTACACGGGGCCTCTCAAACTAGGGGAGCAGGACCACAGCGGCCGCTGCAGTCAGGCAGGGCCCGGGCCGATCCGGTTGGGAACAGATGGGTCTCCGCTGATCCGGGGGTGGGGGGTAAGGGGGAGCGGGGGCGGGGTCAGGACCCGGAGCCTCCCCAGCCGCCGCACCTCCTGCACCAGGCTCTGCAGAAACACTGCCTTCTGGCGCAGCGGGTCGTGGGTGAGGCCGTCGCAGAAAGAGACGACGCCGTGGGGGAAGTTGTGCTGCGATAGCCAGGCCACCACGCGGTGCTTCTGCATATCCGGCCGGCCTGTGACATACACGATCAGGTAGCCGGAGTCCTGCCAGTGCCTGTGGGGCGGGGGCAGCGGTCAGCTCCGCTGGCCAGGGGTGGGGGGCCGGTCACCCCGGTGAGATGGGTGGTGGTGGTGGCGGTGGCAACTCCTACCTGACCACATCCACGGCGCCAGCTCGCACCTTGGGGTCGCTGCCCATGATGGAGACGCTGGCGGTGAAGGAGCCGTCGATGCTGAAGACCACAGCCTCCGTGCCGCGGGCCACCACAGTCAGGCAGCATTCGGCATAGGTGTGGTCGCCCCTGCGGCCCACGGGGCGGGGCGTGAGTGGCGCGGGGCGAGGCCTGGCGGAGCCCTCCCGCAGAGGCCTGGCCAGCCGCGCTCACCTGACCACCATGCGCACGGGGTAGACACCAATGCCCAGCGCGCGCTCTGGGGGAACTGGGAAGGTGAGGCGGCCCGAGCTATTGGTGACTTCCGTGCCAAAGTAGATCCACTTGCCCGACAGCGGCTGTGTCATGATGTAGACATCCACCTGGAGGGGAGAAGGGGCAGGAGGTCCATGGGGGCCCTGCATGGAGGAGGGCAGAGGCGGGGCTGTCGTCGGGGACGGGTGGGTCTAGGGGCACAACCACCAGGAACCAGGAGCTGTTCCGAGGACAGGAGGTGGGGCCATGGGACCAGGCGACAGGGCCTCTGGGTCCTGACCTTCTCTCCGGTTAGCGTGACGACGTCCAGGGGCCCGTACATGAAGCGCCCGCTTAGCACCTGGGGGCGGCCCTCGCACACCACCGTGTCGCTCGCCCGGTGGTTGGAAGTGACGTTCTAGAGGGAGCAGAGGGCGTGAGTCCGCGGCCAGGAAAGGATGGGGATGCTTGGGGAGGGCGAGCAGGTGAGGATCCACACGCAAACCCCCGGGGTGGGGGCCGAGAAGAGGCGGGGCGTTGAGGGAAAAAGGCAAGCCCGGGGGGCGCACTTTTGTGGACCCCGGCCTGAGAGCCTGTGTGTGGGCCGCGGCTCCAGGAGCAGAGCTGTGACAGGACGGGATGCAGAGGATGAGGCGAGGTGGGGACCAGCGCAGATCCAGACCCTAGACCCAAACTTGCCGCAGAGGGCGGGGAGACCAGTGGTTCCCAGGGGCGGGGCTGGGGCAATGAGGTGGAGCCAGGACCCCAGGGGCGGGGCAGGACTGGGAGAGAGTTGGGTCAGCTAGGGCCCGAGGAGGCGGGGTGCTGGGGGGAGGGGCGGGGCCTCTCTGGTGAGTGGGCGAGTGGGCGAGGGGCAGGGCACCTACCCGGATCTTGACCTGCGTGCGTTTTCGCTGCCACTTCTCCCTGGGGAAGGCCGGGCTGTAGATGGATGGCTCCTCGCATTCCGCCAGCTGTGGCCGCTCCTTCTCGATCACCTGCGCGGGACAGGGGGCGAGGCCTCTGTCTCTTAGGGGAGGGAGGGCTGTCCCTCCCCCGGCCCACAGCAGCCCATCCCCGTCCCATTCTCATCTCCCATTCCATATTCCCAGGCCCACCTGGCGCAGGATGAACGCCACCACGTCGGCGGACTCCCAGTAGCTGGCGTGGAAGAGGTGAGGCAGCGTGACGGTGGGAAAGGCGGTGAGCGCCTCGGGGCAGTACAGCGAGTAGTCGATCCGCTTGGTCCCCCACCAGCGCTCCAGGACTGCGCGGCCATGGCAGCGAGTCAGGATGGCCTCCTGCCCCACACCCATCTGCCTGGGTGCTGGGTGCTCTTCCCTCCCTCCTTTCCACCCAGCCTGCTCTTTGCCAAGTCCAGGCTGGGTGCTGGGGGAAAGGGTTTCTCAGCTGGACTTCGGAGGTGGAATACGGGCCTCCCCCACCCCCAAGCTGGACTGCCTAGGCTGGCTGACTTACTCTTAACCACCTCGCTGGTGGTGCTGGGGGCGGCTGGCTGGGCTGGGGGCTCAGTGGCCAACTCACTGCCCTTCCAGAAGGCACCGCTAGTAGAGGTGGGTGTTGAGGGCACCAGCATCTCCAGCTCTTCCAGAAAGAGGCCGGAGTGCGTTTGCAGAGTGTCGGCTGGGGGAAGGAGGGCAAGGTCAGCAGGGGCCGCCAGGTGGCTCTCCTGTCTTCTCACCCAGGGCTCCCCGCACCTCTGCCATCTTCCCTGTGGCCCCTCTGGTCAGGTCCTGGCTGAGGCTGCACTGTGGCATTCTCTCCTCTCAGCTAGCCCAGTGGCCAGCTGCACTCCTGCCAGAATGCCTGTTGCCACTGCCCCAAACGCTGCACACCTGTGCCCAACACAGGCCAGCTTGGCCCATACATACCTGGGCACGCCCCCAATACATGCCTGCAGCACACCCCCCACAGATGCAGCAGCGCACACATGCTGGCTGCTCGTATGGCAGCACACCAGAATCATGCTGTCAGGGGGCACCCTCTCGAGCTTGGCTAACCTCCCCCACCCAACTTCTGGGCCCAGGAGGTCAGAGGGTCCTGGGGATCCAGACCCCCCCAGGGGGAAGGAGCTCCTGGTCCCGGGAGTGGTGGCCTGAGAGGTTTCCCATCGTGTGGGAGCCTCCTCATGTCTTCTGCTACCTCCTCCCTTCCTGTGTGTGCCCTCCTCCTTCTCCCCTTTATCTTGTTTGGGGGCGTACCCAGCAGCAGGGATGAGCCGTCTCCCAGGGGGAACTTCTGGTAGCGGGGCACAGTCAGTGGGGCGATGGCCTGGAACTTTGGGGCCAGCAGGGGCTCGAGGCGTGAGGCGCAGGGGTCGGCCGCATGGAAGAGGTTGTAGATCTGCTCACAGGCTGGGCGCATCTGGGCCACTGGGTACTCAGAAGATAGAGAAAGATTGTGGGGTGGGGGCTTCAGCTGGGCACTCTGGGAGGTAGGGGGTATGGGAGCAGTACCCTGATGTCTGGTGTGACCCTGAGCCAGCAGTTCCCAAACTGCACTCCCTGGGAAGTCAGTAGGGCCCTGCTTAAAGTGAGACAGGGGCCGGGCACAGTGGCTCACGCCTGGAATCCCAGTACTGGGGGAGGCAGAAGCAGATGGATCACTTGAGGTCAGAAGTTCGAGAACAGCCCGGCCAACATGGTGAAACCCCGTCTCCATTAAAAATACAAAAATTAGCTGGGTTCAGTGGCTCATTCCTGGAATCCCAGCACTGTGGGAGGCAGAGGCGGGTGGATTACCTGAGGTCAGGAGTTCGAGACCAGCCTGGCCAACATGGCAAAACCTTGTCTCTACTAAAAAAATACAAAAATTAGCTGGGCATGGTGGCGGGTGCCTGTAATCCCAGCTACTTGGGATGCTGAGGCAGGAGAATCACTTGAACCCAGGAGGTTGCAGTGAGCAAGATCAGGCCACTGACACTCTAGTCTGGGTGACAGAGCGAGACTCCATCTCAAAAAAAAAAAAAAAAAAAAAAAAAAGGCTGAGAAGAGAGCAGCGGCTTCGATTTGCTGCCGTGGTGCCCGCTGGACCCCTTCTAGTGCAGAACATCCCACAGGTGTGAAGCTCCTCCCAGTGGCTTTGGGAGACTCACCCTTGGCGAGTCCCTTCTTTCTGGGCCTCAGGTTCCCCTTCTGCAGCCAGGCCTTTGAATTAGTACAGTGGGGAAGTTGCTCGTGCCTCGGGCGAGAGGGAAGGCCAGAGGAGGTGGGCATAGAAGGGGCAGACAGAGACTAGAGGCGCCCCTGCAGCCCCTAGGACTCACCCTCCAGTGTGGGCACCACAGTTTTGCGCAGAGCCAGTACCAGGCCCAGTGGAGAGCCGAAGAGGAAGAAGCCAGAGACCTTGAAGTCAAGGCGGGCAGCACTGCTGGGGCCCTCAGGTGCCTCGGAACTGGCAGCGGGTGGGCAGGAGGCCGTGCTTGTCCGCCGGGGCTCCCCGGAGGAGGTGGTTGCAGGGGCTGCCTGAAGGCTGTGGGGGAGGGGGGTGCTCAGTGCTGCTGCCTCTGTAGTCCATCATGTGCCCAGGGCAGGAGCGATGGGGCAGGGACGTCACCTGTTCTGAGAGCCCTCGGGCTCAGGACTGGCCATGTCGCTGGGGATGCGCTGGGGAGGCAAGGCTGAGGGTTCTGGGCTGGCCCGACCCAGGCCTTCCACACCATCTGCCAGGGGGTCCCGCCCTGGGACAAACTCCGGAGAGAGCAGCTCATTGTTCTGGATGGAACAAGGGACAGAAACATCCTCAGGCCTGGGGACCATTCGAATTCTACTTACTTAGAAGCGAGGAGCGAGGCTTGGGGGTTGGGCAGAGCAGAATTCCAGAGAAGACATGAACTAGCGGGGCAGCAGGGGGGCTGCCTGCTGGCAGAGGGGTCCCATTCCACCTGGGGCAGAGACCCAGAGCCGGAGAGGGCCTTTCCGCTCCTGAGGAGGCCGGGTTTGGCTATACTGACCATGCTCCCACGGCGGCTGCTGCCCCGACTCCCGGTGCCTGCGTTAGCACTGTGGCAGAGTGCATCAAAGCCCAGGATGCCACCAACACCATCTCCAATCAGCACGACCTGGGTGGGAGCAGGGGCACCATCATGAGAGGCCTTGTCCTCACCCAGGCCAGGCCACAGTGGGGGCTGCAGTGGAGGGCAGCAGATGGACTGTCCCTAACCGCTGACCTGCCCACAGAAGCCAGCACCCTCAGGTGAGCGCAGGAAGGCTGAGTAGGCCTGGTTGGTGCGGGCAATGACGGTGGCCACGGCGCCCTGGTAGCGGGAGGATGAGGTGGCCAGCAGTGGCAGGGCAGCCAGTGGAATGTGGTCTTGGGAGCGGGACAGGCTGTCACCATCGTGGCTGTAAGGGCTCAGGCTGTAGGAGGAGGAAATGTGGTGCATGGGTGAGGGGCTTCCAGACCCACTCCTGCCATCCAAGTCCCCTAGGCCTGCTGGCAAGCCCCGGCTCTGTGGGTCCTCTGTGGGAAGCGTTAGCCCCAAGAGGCAACTGAAATGGAGCCATTCTCCAGAACAGGTCCAGCCATGCCAGTGACTGACCCAGGTGTCTGGCTTCCTGACCCCTTCCCCCTCCTTGCCCCAAGGCCTCCCTGATCCTACGAGTTCCCTGCCATTCCACCCGTGGCTAGTACTTGGAGACAAGGGCATAGGCGGCGGCGCAGATGGGTGGACAGGGCACCAGTCGCAGCGCCACATGGCCCAAAGCCTCAGGGAAGTGGATGCGGGTGACTGCCTCGAAGGCAGAGCTCAGCGTCTGCACATCTGCCTGCTTGGAGTTGGCGTCTCCAGGGCCTGAGTCCAGGATGTTGCCACTGTGCAGGATAAGGAAGAGGGCGTGGACTGCGCATGCCTCAGCCCCCAGCTCCCCGGCTCCATCCAGGCCCTGGGGGGAACAATGGGGTGCAGTGGGTGTCATAGCAGTGGCCAGGCCAGTGAGTAGGGGGAGCTTTGACAAGGGGTGGCTGACCGTACTCGCCTCTGAGTCCCTGGGTGCTTGGGCCCCATCCTCAATGCCTTTAGCTGCCTCGGCTCCAGGCTCTGTAGGGCAAGGAAGCCAGTGAGAGGGATGGAGAGGACCACTGGGATCCCCTCATCTGGCACTTCAGGCACCCCAGTTCTGGCATCTGCCTGAAGTCCCCAGTCCCTACCTTCCTCCAAACTTCTCCTCCCACCAGCTCTCCCAGGTGAGTTTGCTTTTCCAGGCCTTTGCTCCCACTGGTCTTATTGCAGTCAGGGCTGCCTCTCCACACAATGCCTGTTTGCCTGGCAAACTTCTCTAACCCTGCCCTGTCCAATGTGGTAGCCATTAGCCACAAGTGGCCATTTAAATTTAAATGAATTAAAATATAATACATAAAAACCTCAGTTCCTCAGTCACACTAGCCCCATTTTCAGTGCCTGGGAGCCAGCGTGGCTGGTGGTTATTGCCTTGGGCAGCACAGACCTAGAAGTTCTGCTGGACAGTGCTGGCCCAAGTCTTCCAAAGCTAGCATAGATATCACCTCTCATGTGAAGCATTCAGGGAGTCCAAATTAATTCCTTCATTCTTAGTGCTATTTCTGAATCATGACTACATTCTAATCATCCATCCATCTACTCATCCACCCACCCACCCACCCACCCACCCAACCATTCATCCATCCATCCATCCATCCATCCATCCATCCATCCATCCATCCACCATTCATTATTCGTCTATGTATTTAATGAGCACCTCTTCAGATTGCCTCTCATCTTAAGATGCCATTAAACTTATGACCTGCCGTACACGGGTGCTGGGGGCCGGTGTCCTAGGCAGGATCTTTACCTGGCGTTCCCTCCACCTCCATTGGGGAGGCAAAGGCGTCGATGAAGTCATTGGAGTTCCACTTGGTCATCTCCTTGGGGAAGACCTCCTCACTGTCCGAGAAGCCTTCTGAGGGGACAGGGGGCTGTGTCATGGGGTGGGAGGAGCTGCTCGGGGACATCCCCACTCCCAAAAAGGGCCTCAGTGCTGACCGTGGGCATCAAAGAACTCTTCCTCAGAGCTGTTCTCGGAGTCTCGGGCAATGTTCTGCATGCGCCACTCGGACAAGCTCTGGGGAGACACAGCCCCTGCCGGGCCGGCTCAGCCTCAGCCTCAGCCCAGGAGCCCAGCCTGGGGAGGGTCGTTCCTCCCATCCCTGTGCCCCAGCCTCACCTCCATGTTGGGATGAGTAGGAGGAACGGGAGGATGAGGACCACTGCTTCCCAAAGCTGGCATCGGGGGAGGCATCTGGGCCAGGGGGGGCCTCAGGCCCATCGGAGGTGCCAGTGTTGCTGGCCCCAGCCCGGGCCTCAGTGCTTGGTTTCCCGGGGGGCTGGGCCTCAGACCCCTCACTGCCTGTGTTGCACTTGGCCATGCGCTGGGCCAGCATGCGAGCAGTCTCCTCTTCCAGTGCCCGGATGTCAGCCATGCTCAGCTCTGTCCACTCATCCTGCCAGCACCAGGCCTGGCGGTGGGCCCGCAGCATCACCCGGCGCAGACCTGCAGGTGCCCAGGCGTCGGAACTGCCCCCTCCCCGCTTCCCTGCCACCGCAGCCACGTGCCCAGCCTTGAGGTTGGATAATGGCTCCCCTGGGGACACCACCCACCCAGAGCCACAAAGTAGGGCAGGGCCAGTGCAGTCCAGGAATGGGAGTGGAAAGTGGGGCATTTGTCTTCCTGCCTGACTCCCCCTCGCCCACTGCCTTTCCTGTCTCTCCGCACACCCTAACTCTGTCCCCACCCCATCACTCCAAAAGCAGGGACCAATGCTTGTTTTTGCTTTTGGCTGGCTTCCTGTGACTTCTGAGGAATTAACAATTAATTAAGCGTTTAACAGTTAATGAAACTGTTGATGGTTAATGAAGGTGTTAATAGTTAATGGAAGTGTTGGCACTCAATGAAGGTTGTAGAGAAAGATGATACCCATTCTGAGATATTTTTATCTTAAGCAGAAGAATAAAGTTAGAAACTCTTAAATATCTAGGAAATAAAGTAATGATGGTTGAATGATAATTATAAACTTCTGTGAGGAGATATATCGGAATCTTAGTAGTGGCTATATGTGGGTGATTTTAATTTTCTTATTTGTGCTTTTTGGTATTTTTCCAAATGCAAGACAAGGAGTCCTCATTATTCTCTAAGCTGAATTTCCTCACCTGTAAAATGGGAATAATCATCGTCATTACCTGGTGGGCTGTTGTGGGTGTTAAGGGAGATCTTGCACAAAAAGTAATTAGCCATGGGTCTGTGTGTTGCAATCACTGTCAGTATCACCCCTTCATATCTGACTCAACCTCTTCCTCACTTACTGAAGAGAAATTTAAAGTGCAGAGATGGCCAGTGCCTTGCTGGAGGTACCATGGGGTGGGGGTCAGTAGGGGACAGAAGCCAGGCTGCTGGCCTCTCCAACTAGGGACCATCCCTCTGTGTGCAGATGACCTGGGCACTGAGGCAGGGCTGAGCTGTAGGCGTGGTGGGGTCAGGTTGAGGGGAGGTGTGGGACTGGGGCTCCTGAACACCAGGGCCAAAGGCTGGAACACTAGAAACTGGGGGTGGAGGGGGGGAATCCCAGAGAGAATGACATGAATCACAGCCTCAGCCTGCACTCCTTAGCATGCTGCCAGTTAGGGCCGGTGACCTTCCTGAGCGTCTCTAAGTCTCATCCAACTCATAGGATGATGGAGAATCTTAGAATCTTAATGGAAGCAGCAGCATTTCTGAATGTCAGAGCCAGTATGGACCTTGTAGATCATATCACCAGCTTCCTGCTCTGTGGATGCCTGGCTAGGCTGTGCGGCCGCCTCTGCCCTAGTGCTCCCCACCTCAAATGGAAATGATGGCTTTCCGCCTCTGTGTCCCCAGTGGATGGGAGCATCTCTGGCCCTAAACACGGGGTCTGGGGCATGCTGGGTAAGTGGGACCTCCCGCAGCTGGGTGCTCACCTACATCGTGGATGAACTGCTCGATCTTGGCTTGCATGCCCCAATAGCGGAACTCAACCTTGCACAGCTTATAGGCACACATAAGGGGCCCCGTCTGTGCCGCCGTCCGCGCCCAGTCATCAGACAGTGGCCCTCGGCCCGTCTTGACCGAGCGGTACAGCCGGGGGTCCTCTTCTGCTTTGTACTCGCCTGGGGCCACTGCATCCCGCACGATGTCGATGGTGTCTGAGGGAGTTCGGCAAGCATTGAGCAGCGCTAGCCCCTTTGAGCCCCCGCTCCTGGCACCCTCTTGGGACTGGGTGACAGACAGTTCCCGTCCTTTTGCAGATAGGACCATGAGGCCTGGAGAGGGCTGGGACTTCTCAGAGGCTGCCCACTGAGGCAGCCAGGAGCCTGAGAGGGGTGCCAGGGTCCCCCCATAGCTCCGGGCCTCACCCAGGATGCGCTGTCTCCTCTCGGCCCCGCTCAGGTTGAAGACGTTTGGCTGCTGCCCCCCATCAGGCAGGTAATAGGTCTCGATTTCAATGGAGAATTTCTCCACGAAAGGGCAGGTGTACCTGGGCAGAAGGCACGGATGAGGCTCACTGCTGTACCCACCAGGGCCGCTCCCCTGCTGGCCTCAGACCATGCCCACCTCACCCACTCACCGGGTTCGGGTGTAGGGGTAGGCATTCCAGGATTCCTCTTCTACCTGCAGGGCAGCCTTGGGCAGCAGTGCCCGGAACCAGCCTGGGATGTGGGATCCCACATGGTACACCTTGTGTGTGTACTGCCCGCTGCCCCCGGGCCCATCTGTGTAGGGCCGGTTGGCCAGGATCTCCACGCCGCTGCCCTCACCACTAGACTCCTCCCGGCTCTTTTTCTGTGGCCCGAGGGAGAGCAGAACAGGGAGCTCAGCCCCAGCTTAGCGTCTGGGATCCCCAGCTCAGCCTGGTGTTCTACACAGCTCTGGAGCCCTGGTCCCAGCCTTTTCAACTCCCTGAAACCAGACCCTGCCCCACCAAAGCTCCCTGGGATCAGAATCACAGATGCAGCCCAGCCCCGCATGGGGTCTGCAACCCAGCACTCAATTCAGTCATTCAAGTATTCATTGAGTGCTCCACTCCAGGCAGTGTTTGGGATTGTATCAACTGAGATATATTGATGAATAGAACAAAGACCCCTGCCCTCGTGGAACTTACATTCTAGTGGAAGGAGACAGACAAAAGGAAAAAGCAAATTATATGGTGTGTTAGAAGGCGCTAGGTGCTATAGGAAAAGAAAGCCTAGAGTAGGGTACGGGTGATCAGGGCTGGGGGCGGCAGTTCTGATCTGATAGTCAGGGAAGGCCTTGCTAATAACATAATGTGACCATGGCTTGAACATGACTTTAAGGCGGTGAGGTAGGAGGAGGTGCTCAAGGCAGGGGGAAGACAGTGCAGCCCCAAGGTGGGAGCATACTGGATGTGCTGGCGGGTGGCAAGGAGGCTGGGGTGGCTGGCAAGGAAGAAGGGACAAGGAGAGGAAAAGGGGCCTCCAGCTCTCAGAGGCCCTAACCCTGGCCCCCTCCCTCTCTGGGAGGCCCTGGCCGCCTCCCAATCCCAGCTCCGCCACACCCCTCAGAGCTTGAGAGCCCCCAGATCCTGCCTTCTATCGCTCTGGGGCTCAGATGGCCCTTTCAAGCCCGAGGCGGGGTCCAGGCCCTCTTGCTCTATGAGATTCTGGTCCTGCTGTGCTGGAGATAGATCTGGAGCTGACTCCCCCAAGCTCTGCACCAACCCGGCCACTGCTGAGGGCCTGCCCTGGCCCACTCTTTTCACTGCCCTACCCCGGAGCCCCCTCGCCCTCCGATCCTTGCTGCCCTGTCCCTGCTCCAGGTTTGGCACCTGGTCCTCACCCCATCTCCCTGACCTCCAGGGATGGCCAGGACCCTGCACTTCTCCAGACCCCCTCCCGCCCTCCTCTGCCGCGGAGGCCCCCCTCCTCATTCTTGCCGCCTCCTGGGCGCTTTTTCCTTCCCCGATGGGATTATAGATCCTGAGGAGGATTACAGGAGATCAGAGGAGGGCTGGGCACTTAGCGGGTGGGAAGCACCACTCGGCCCTCCTGCTCCTCTTCCCACAGCCCTTCCCCATCCCCACATCTGAAGGGGGGGCCTCTCTTGTCTCCTCCGGGCTCCCAGCCGGTCCCAGCCCCGGGGCAGGGCTGGCGGGGTCGGCGGGGCTCCACCTCTTGCCCGGGTGCCCTCTCCCCGCCGCCCTCACCTGGATCATGTAGAGCTGGGCCACCTGGTACTCGTCCAGGCTCATGGGCAGCAGAATGTGGTATTCCTTGATGAGCATCCTGAAGGCGCTCGGCGAGCCGCGCGCGGCCTCCGCTCCTCCTGGCGCAGGGCACAGCGCGACAGTCAGTGCGGGGAGGCTGCGCGCGGCCCCGAGCCCTGCGCGCCGGCCGAGGGGCTCAGGCCACGGGACCCCATGTCCGGGCCCGCGGCGGGAGAGGCAGAGGCGAGCCCAGCGCCGCCGCCCGCGCCGCCGGGGCCGGGAGCCGCAGCGAGGCTGAGCGCTGACCTCTTTTCCGCGCAGCCCCCGCCCCCCGCCCGCCCGTCGCCATGGCAACCGCGCGCTGACGCGGGCCCCCCGGAGTGCCAAGCTCCGGCCGGCGGGCGGGAGGGCCACCTCGCCTCTCCCGCTGCGACCGCGTCCTAACCCCAGGAAACGGCATCCCTCGGGAGCGCGCCCCCGAAGCCCCGGGGCCCCTCCTTCCGGGCCCGCCTTCCGCGACCGGCCCCTTGGGGACCCGCCCCCTGCATCTCCTTCCCGGAGTCGGCGGGGTCCCAGGTCCCCCACTCTCGGACGTCCACCTAGAGCTTTGTTCCCGAGTGTCTCTGCGCGGAGTGGCCCCGTGCGCCCAGCATCTCTGCCAGGGTTCCCCACGACCTGCACCCGAACTTACCTTCCGGGACCAGTAATCCCCTCCGCCCTCCAGATCTGCCTTCTTCTACATAGAGGGCAGCCGGGTCCTCGACCTCCCCCTCCCAGCATCCTTCCTGGACCCCCGGCCCTCGCTGGCTGTCCACGCGCCTAGGCAGCCACCCCGTCCCCTTCCCGGGGGATGAGCCCTCTTCAGGCTGAGGCCAGAGTGGCTCCACTTGGTATCCCACAGGCCCTGGCCCTGGAGACCCGCTCCGCCCACCTGCGCCCCAGACTGGCACCGAGGTTCCGCTGCAGGCACCCTTCCATCCCCCACTCGCACCCCGCGAGCAAGCGAGAGGCCCCGTTGTCCCCACTTCCCTCTGCTCGCCGGCGTCCCGGTCCCCTGCCGCGCTCTTGGCCCGCCTGCCGACGTCCCGGCTCACCTCTAGCTTGAGGCGGGCGCCCCTCACCCAACCCGGGCAGGGCCGGCCGGCCCGTGGGTCGGAGCCCGGAGCGCCCCCAGCCCCGGCCTCGGGTTCCAGCGGTGGCCGGACCCTCCCGAGGAGCAGTGCCGGCCCATGGCCCCGACCTTCCTCTCGATCCGCCCGCCGGCGCCCCTGCCGTCCCTCCCCGCCGCCCGCCGCGTCACTGCGGCCGCCCCGCCCCCTTCCTGGGCCCGGCTGGCCCTCCCCACCCCGGCGGGGTCCGGGCAGCCCCGCCTGCAGCGGAGGAGACAGGGAGGCAGGCCCCTGCTTTCCTTCCCCCCGGCAGTGGGAAAAAGGCCATTGCCTAAATTCTGGCTCTTCCTAGTCCCTCTGTGCTGACTGGGGTCCCCGAAGACTCTTAGTTCCTATCTCCACCCTAGCCCAGCCCTCCTGTGTGCAGTGACAGGATGGTTTGATATGGGGGGTCTCAGGCCCACTCTCCTCACCCTCTGCAGTCCTTAGATTTGGGACCCAGGGTAAAGGAAATGCCTCCCCACCAGTCTAGCCAGAAGCTGGTGGCTCTGACGTGCCTCCACCTAGGGCTGGGCTCGGCTCCAGGGCCCCAGGCCTCTACAGTCACTCAGCTACACGCCCAGGCGGAAGCGGGCTGTCACTCTGAGTGGCTGGGCTAGCCCCTGCACGGTGCCACAAAGCCTCCCCCACCTCTGCCTTCCGGGTCCACAAGTCTGGTCACCCAGCCACCCGGAGTCTGGGCAAAGGCCTCACGAGGCAACCCCAAGGCTGGGTTCATGGGATCCCACCCAGCCTGCTACAAGGTGCTGGGGCAGTGACGGCAGCACCCCGCCAGCCCCTCCCCTTGACACTGAGGCCAAGTGCTGGAAGCAGCAGTGCCCGTTCTCTCTGAGAAGTCAGAGACCTTCAGGGCTGGTTCAGAGGCTGGGGTGTTGTCAGGGCATTAGGGCGTGTGAGGGAGTGGCTTACGTGAACTGGCATTTCCATGCTGCCAGGCATCACCGCCAATCCAGAGGAAGCACCCTCCAGGCCCAGGCTGCCCACAGCGCCAAGGGCTGTGGAAGCAGCCAGGCCCTGTGCTGCCCCCTGGTGGCACCATAGGAAGGCCCAGGGCTCTCAGCGCCACGGCTGGGGCGGAGAGGGCCCGGGTCCCACCAGAGGCTGATGGCCCACAGAGGCAAGTCAAACCTCATTTAGTCACACCCTCCCCATCCATAGTCTCCTATTCCCCTTTCTCTGCCTGGCCCACCCAGGCTTAGCTGAAGAACCAGACCCAGAAAGGCTCAGAGCTGACAGCACAACTCCAAATCATCTTTTATTAATATAAAAAGGGTATATTTAGCAAAAGACACACAGATAAAAGAGTCACTATGGCTCAGGACACAAGACAGGGAGGTGCCAGGCCTGAGCCCCTGCTGGGGGAGAAGGAGGCTCGGGACAAAGTGGGAGAAGTGCTGGGAAGGGCTGAGCGGTAGGGACCACAGAAAGTTCCAGTGGGCAACACTGTCGGCAGGTCATGGGTGGGACTCATGGGGACCTCGCTGCTAACTCTTGCTGAGGGGGGTGTCCTTAGTGCTGCCACCTGGAGGGCCGCTCCTTGGTTCCTGGAGGGGACCCACCAAGGGACACAGGACAGGACGCCCAGGATGGTTAGTGCAACTCAGGATGAAGGCCAGGGAGAAGCGGGTGCTCTGCAGTGGCCGGAAAGGTCCAGACGCTGAGGCCGAGGCGCTTCCTGTTACGTGCGGGCGTTCCGCTCTGTCTCTGCCAGGCACTCTCTGACTAGGGCTCGGGCATGGATGATACCTGGGGGTGGGGTGGGGTCTCAGCAACCCTCCACAGCCCCACCCACTGCTCTCCAGAGGAGTACCCCTGCCTCCCCAGTCCCTTTCCCCTTTCGGCAAGAGAAATTCAAATCTAATGACGGCTAGATGAGATTAGAGGTTTGGTTAATCCTCAAGGTTGCCCTGTTGAAATACAAATTCCCAGGCTCTTTCCTGGAAATGGACTCAATTTCTATTCGATTCAAAACACCTCTCTGGTAGTAATACTGGACCTCCTCTAGGCTTGGCTCTGGTGGCCTCCAGATGTCCTTCCTTCCCTAATGAAGGATAGTCCAGTGTCGGTTTCCTGAGCAGGGCGGCCTGGCCTCACTTACCTCTCTTCAGGCGCTCCATGGCGCTCTTGCTGCCAGCATAGGTGGGCCGGATCTCTTTGCCCATCTCCTCTATGACTGACAGCAGGTCCGTGTAGGTGCTCTGGGAGCCCTGGGCGCCGGGTGGCTTCATCGCCTATGTTAAAAGAGAACAGGGCAGTTAGCTCAGGCACCTGGCGGGGAGGGAGACTCCAGCCCGCATCTATAAGCAAAGCTTTGGCCCCACTCACCTGCACGTAGCCCATGGAAGGCGGTCCAAAGTCGTTAAACAGCGGTCTAAAAGGAGCGCCGGCTCCTGGCACTGAGCCCGACGGCGACGGGACGCTTCCTGCAGCAACAGGCGCGAATAAGAGGTCAGCGCGGGGCAGGGACGCCGCCTCCCAGCTTTTCCAAGCCCAGGACAGGGTTCGCCCGATTCCCTCCAAAGGATGCTTCATTCCATGCTGATCAACTTCAGGGACAAATCCCTCCCACTGCGCTCCACCTACAAGCCCTTACGTGACCACGCCCACTTCACAGGCCAGCAAACTGAGGCTCAGCGAGGGTAGGCGGCAGGCCCAGTATTGCAGAACTCAGGCCGTCTTCTCTTCGAGACCTCGACCGCCCGGCAGGCGAGTAGGGGTGGAGCTGGATCCTCACCTGTAGGGACCGGGGTGCCCGGCCCAGGGGTGCTGGAGCCAGGGGTGCTGCTGGGAGCAGGGGCGATGGGTTTGTAGGACATCCCCAACTCCTGGGCGCGGCGGACGCCAGCCGGCTGCTCCTCGGGGGTTGGCTGCCGGGCCGCTCAGCCGCGCTCTGATTGGCAAGCGGGCTGCACGCCCCTGGTAAATAGAGGTCTGGCCGGAAGGGCGAGCGGGCACGAATGCTCCCTCACTCCCGATTGGTGCGCGAAGATGTCACTCGAGCCTCCTTATTGGCCGAGACCTGCCCCAGCAGGTCGCAACCGCCGCCGATTGGCCTCCGCCTTCCGGACCTCGCACCTGTCTGCTCCGGATTGGGCGGTGGCCACCGCCCTCCGCAATTGGCGAGTTCGCGGCCCGGGCCGGCGCGCTCTCAATCCGATTAGTCCCCAGGCCCTAGAGGCGGGGCCTCGGGAACCGGGACCCGGGACTGGGCTGCCGGTTCGCGCCGAGGGGTCTTCTCGGGCGCAGGCGCTACCCTTGCGCCTCACTCGCGCTGCTTCAGACGTCTGCTCCGCTCTGCCCAGTTTCGGCCCAGCAGGGGTTGCTGTCGCCGCTGCCGTCGCCGCTGTCACCGCTGCCTTGCGCGCTTCTCCGCTCTGGGGGCCGAAGGACGCAGAGCTTTGACGTCCCGAGCCCTGCGCCCCACCCCGTGCGCTTTTACGTCACTTTTCACCGGTTCAACACCCTCTCCCCGATCTGCGCATGCGCCCGCCCGAGGCCTGCGTTTGTTCCCATGGCAACAGGCCCCTCATGGATGCCGCCACGTACCGTTCTTCCTGCGGCTTGGCTCGTCCTCAGGTCTGAGGGCGACCTCAAAGACCCCTTTACCCGCACCCCCAAGGCCCCGCGCCGCTGCCTCAGTTAGTGACAATGGCCGTAGGGCAAACCTTCGGGATTACTTGTGTGCCGGTACCCGGACCAAACTGGTCAAGAGCACCGACTGGAGCCAACCACCTGGGTTCAAATCTCAGCAGCACCCCCACTAGCGATTTCCCCCAGGCAAGTTTCTCACCTCAGTATGCCTCAGTTTCCCCATCCATAAAATGGGGAAAATGACAATCTCATTGGGTTGTGTGGATTAAATGAATAGTCATAACGTGCTTGTTGTTTCATTCTCCGCCTTCCTGTCCCACAGGGCCCCCATACCTTTTCACTCCACCACTCAGACCCCTCCCCTCAAGTCTCACTCCCCACAGGCTTAGACCTCAGACCCTCCTCCACTCCCTAACCCTTTCTCCCAGGCTCCTTCTCCAAACTCAAACTTCTCTGGCCTTGTGTATCTTCATGCTCCCAGCTTTGTACATCTTCATCTCTAGGACAGTCATTCATTCATTCATCCAACAAGCATGTTCTGGCCGAGCGCAGTGGCTCACGCCTGTAATCCCAGCACTTTGGGAGGCCGAGGCGGGCGGATCACGAGGTCAGGAGTTCAAGACTAGCCTGGCCAACATGGTGAAACCCCCGTCTCTACTAAAAATACAAAAATTAGCTGGGTGTGGTGGCGGGTGCCTGTAATCCCAGCTACTTGGGAAGCTGAGGCAGGAGAATCGATTTGAAAAGAGGTTGCAGTGAGCCAAGATGGTGCCATTGCACTCCAGCCTGGGCGACAGGGCAAGACTCCACCTCAAAAAAACCCCCCCAAAAAACACACAAAAACCATGTTCTGACTCCCTCCTCCGTCCCATGCCTTGTGCTGAACAGTGAGGTTACAGAAATGAACAAGCCATGGCCTCTGTACTCAAGGAGGCCTTATACTCTGAGATAGGGAAGCAACGTCTTCTTTACATTGCAGTAAGTCAGTGGCCACAAGGGAGAACGGGACAGGGTGCATTGGAACTTAGAGGAAGGGCCTGCTGGGTGGCATCACAGAAATCTCTACAGACCAGGTGGCATTTGAGTAGGAGGGGGTGGAAGCAGAGACCGAGGGGACACTCCAGGTAGAGGGACTGGCGTGTGGAAAATCTTGGGAAATGGGAGAGCACAACATGTGTTTGAGAACCAGCCTTTTTTTTTTCTGTTGGAGAGTTCACTGGGAAGTGGAGGTAGAGCCGTGGAAATAACCACAGGGGCAGGAAGGGGACCTTAGGTGACCTGGACGTAAGGAAGCTGAGTTGACCACAGAGTCCACTGCTTCCCTAACTCCAGCCATTAGGAAAACTCCATCAGTTTTGCCATCTATTTAACATTTCCTTGTAATTAATTCACTTTTAAAAAATCTTAAATAGAAAGGAAAAGGAATAATGTCCATTTAATAATGTGCTCACTATTTATAGTTTTCTAATACATATTCAGACTCAACTACTGTTAAAAAGAAAAGATGTTGATCAGGTCACCCAAGGTCTTCTGCTCCTACCAGTGGCACTGAGGGTGCGCTTCAGAGAAATCTACTGTGGATAGTAGGTGAAGAGGAGCCACTGAGGGTTACACCTCCTTTGGAAACCACCAAGCCCCAACTCCTGTTACAGGAATGGGGTCTAGATCCGTATCCCACCAGAGGGTTCTTGGATCTTGCACAAGAAATAATTTAGGGTGAGTCCACAGAGTAAAGTGAAAGCAAGTTTATTAAGAAAGTAAAGGAATAAAAGAATGGCTATGGATAGAGCAGGCCCAAGTGCTACTGGTTGCCCATTTTTCTGGTTATTTCTTGATGATATGCTAAACAAGGGCTGGATTATTCATGCCTCCCCATTTTAGACCATATAGGGTAACTGCCTGACATTGCCATGGCATCAGTTTACAGATGGGAGTGCAGCAGTGAGGACGACCAGAGGTCATTCTCATCACTATCTTGGTTTTAGTGGGTTTTGGCTGGCCTCTTTACTGCAACCTGTTTTATCAGCGTGGTATTTATGACCTGTGTCTTGTGCTGACCTCCTATCTCATCCTGTGACTTAGAATGCCTTAACCATCTGGGAATGCAGCCCAGTAGGTCTCAGCCTCATTTTACCGAGCTCCTATTCAAGATGGAGTTGCTCTGGTTCAAACGCCTCTGACACTTCCACACCTTAGACCTTCCTACTTTCTCCACTGCCCATTCTATTAGTTACTGCAGCCTTGACCTCCTGGGCTCAAACAATCCTCTTGCCTCAGCCTCTCAAAGTGCTGGGATTACAGGCAATAGCCACTGGCCTAATTCCACAAACAAAACAAAATACCATAGACTGGGTGGCTTAAACAACTAAAATTTCTTTTCTTTTTTTTTTTTTTTTTTGAGACGGAGTCTCGCTTTGTTGCCCAGCCTGGAGTGCAGTGGCACAATCTCGGCTCACTGCAAGCTCCGCCTCCTGGGTTCACGCCATTCTCCTGCCTCAGCCTCTCCGAGTAGCTGGGACTACAGGCGCCCGCCACCACGCCCGGCTAATTTTTTGTATTTTTTAGTAGAGACGGAGTTTCACCGTGGTCTCGATCTCCTGACCTCGTGATCCGCCCGCCTTGCCTCCCAAAGTGCTGGGATTACAAACGTGAGCCACCGCGCCCGGCCTAAAATTTATTTTCTCATGGTTCTGGAGGCTCCAAGTTTGAGATCAGGATGCTAGCACAGTCGGTTTCTGGTGAGGGCTCCCTTCCTGGCTTGTAAATAGCCACCTCTGGCTATGTCTTCATATGTGCTCCTTGGTGCAGAGAGAAAGAACAAGCTTTCTGGTGTCTCTTCTTATAAGTACGTTAATCCTGGAAGCTGGGCAGGGAGGTGCAAGGCTGTGATCTCAGCTACTTGGGAGCTCACATTGGAAGACTTGATTGAGCCCAGAAGTTTGAGTCCAGCCTGGGCAACACAGTGAGACCCCACATCTAAAAAACAAAAGAAGGACCAGGCTCGGTGGGTGACTCCTGTAATCCCAGCACACTGGTAAGCTAAGGCGGGAGCATTGCTTCAGCCTCGGAGTTCAAGACCAGCCTGGGCAACATAGTGAGACTCTGTCTCTACAAAAAATACAAAAATTAGCCTGGCATGGTGGCATGTGCCTGTAGTCCCAGCTACTTGGGAGGCTGAGGTGGGAGGATCGCTTGAGCCCAGGAGGTTGAGGCTGCAGTGAGCCGTGATCATGCAACTGCACTCCAGCCTGGGCAACAGAGCAAGACCCTGTCTTAAAAAAATAAAAAAAGTAAAAAAACAAAAAAGGACACTAATCCTATCAAATCAGGGCCCTACCCTTATGGCCTCATTTAACCTTAATTACTTCCTTAGCAGTCCATCTCCAAACACAGCCACACTGGGAGTTAGGCTTCAGCATATGAATTTTGGAGAGACACAAACATTTAGTCCATAACACCTATGTTTGGGGGAAGGAGTTTGCTTGGGAGGTGCCTGAGGGGTTGAACCTTGAATTAATTCATTTATATTTATTTATTTATTTTTGAGACAGGGTCTTACCCTGTCACCCAGACTTGAGTGCAGTGGTGCAAACATGGCTCACTGCAGTCTTGACCTCCTGGGCTCAAGCAGTCCTCCTGCCTCAGCCTCCCAAAGTGCTGGGATTACAGGCAGGAGCCACTGGCTTGGCCCTACAGCAGGCTCAGATGTCCCTCCTCCTTGGAGCAGTGGGCTATGGCAGGAGGGGCACAGAGTTCCCTGAGGGAGGTGGGTGGTGACAACTGTGGCCTATCTTAGAGAGAGGGCTCTGTCTACCTCGGGGGAAGATAGCACAGGTTTCTTGGTACAGCGCTTCAGGGGCTCCCCTCTGGTCTCAGCCCTCAGACCCACAGCTCATCCCCTGGATTTTGGAGCCTTTAACCATTGCTAAATTCAGCCCATAGATGGGCTCTTGTTGGCTTTCCCAGTGAATTAAAACTTCATCTTAGTGACCAGCATTGTATTTCTGTACAATCCTTTCAACTTTGCGCAGTGGCTCACGCCTGTAATCCCAGCACTTTGGGAGGCCGAGGCGGGTGGATCACGAGGTCAGGAGATTGAGACCATCCTGGCTAACATGGTGAAATCCCGTCTCTACTAAAAATACAAAAAATTAGCCAGGCGTGGTGACACGTGCCCATAGTCCCAGCTACTTGGGAGGCTGAGGCAGGAGAATCTCTTGAACCTGGGAGGCGGAGCTTGCAGTGAGCCGAGATTGTGCCATTGCACTCCAGCCTGGGTGACAGACAGTGAGACTCTGTCTCAAAAAAAAAAAAAAAAAAAAAAAAAAATGGATGAACAAGTTGATACCGCTACATTCTTGTTAGAATGGCTAAAATCCAAAACCTGACAATGTCAGTTGCTGGCAAGGGTGTGGAGCAGCAGGGACTCGCATTTACTGTTGGTAGGGATGCAGAATGGTACAGCCATTTTGGAAGATGGTTTAGTGGCTTCTTCCAAAACTAAACATAGACTTACTCTGTGATCCAGCCGTTGTGTTCCTGGGTGTTGACCCAACTGATTTGAAAATGTATGAGCACACAAAAACACGTGCATGTGAATGTTTATAGCAGTTTTATAATCTCCAAAACTGGAAGCAACGAGATGCCCTTTAATAGGTGAATGAGGCTAGGCACGGTGGCTCACGCCTGGAATCCCAGCACTTTGGGAGGTCGAAGCAGGTGGATCACCTAAGGTCAGGAGTTCAAGACCAGCCTGACCAACATGGAGAAACCCCTTCTCTACTAAAAATACAAAAATTAGCCAGCGATGATGGCAGTTGCCTGTAATCCCAGCTACTAGGGAGGCTGAGGCAGGAGAATCACTTGAACCTGGGAGGCAGAGGTTGCAGTCAGCCGAGATCACGCCATTGCACTCCAGCCTGGGTGACAAAGTGAGACGCCGTTTCAAAAAAAAAGAAAAAAAACATAGGTGAATGGGTAAACAAACTGACATATCCATACAATGGAATATTATTGGGCAATGAAGGAAATCGCCTATCTAGCCATGAAAAGACGTCAATAAACCTTAAATGCATATTGCTAAGTGAAAGAAGCCAGTCTGAAAAAGCCACATACTGTATGATTCCAATTCTGTGACATTCTGGAAAAGGGAAAACTATACAGAAGTTGAACCGTGATTCCTGGGGCCTGGGGTAGAGGGAGTGGAACTGAATAGGTGAGGCATAGGGTAGTGAAACTCTTCTGTATGAGGAAACTTTTTGTTTTTGTATTTTTTTGAGATGGAGTCTCGCTGTGTCACCCAGGCAGGAGTGCAGTGGCACAATCTCAGCTCACTGCAACTTCTGCCACTCGGGTTCAAGCGATTCTCCTGCCTCCGCCTCCCCAGTAGCTGGAACTACAAGTGTGCGCCGCCACGCCCAGCTAATTTTTGTATTTTTAATAGAGATGGGGTTTCACCATGTTGGCCAGGCTGGTCTCGAACTCCTGACCTCAGGTGGATCCACCCACCTTGGCCTTCCAAAGTGCTGGGATTACAGGCGTGAGCCAACACTCCTGACCAACTTTTTGTGTTTATTTTTTATTTTTTATTTTATTTTTATTTTATTTTATTTTTTTTGAGACGGAGTCTCGCTCTGTCTCCCAGCTCACTGCAAGCTCTGCCTCCCGGGTTCACGCCATTCTCCTGCCTCAGCCTCTCTGAGTAGCTGGGACTACAGGCGCCCGCCACCACGCCCGGCTAATTTTTTTTTGTATTTTTAGTAGAGACAGGGTTTCACCGTGGTCTCGATCTCCTGACCTCATGATCCGCCCGCCTCGGCCTCCCAAAGTGCTGGGATTACAAGCGTGAGCCACCGCGCCCGGCCTATTTTTTATTTTTTATTCAGGGTCTTGCTCTTTGCCCAGGCTGGAGTGCGGTGGTGTGATCATGGCTCACTGCTGCATCCAACTCCTGGGCTCATGCCATCCTCCTTCCTTGGCCTCCCAAAGTGGATTACAGGCGTGAGCCACGGTGCCCAGCTGAGTAAACTTTAATGTATGCAAATGTAAAAAAATTCATCTTGGAGGTCAGCAGATCCCGGGATGGAATGCAGATTGCAATCAAAGAAACTAGCTGTATTACAAATGTGTGCAACAACCTCACTGTAGGGGCTGGGGGAATAAGGTGCTGACCTAGAAATGAGGGAGTCTGTAAGACTAAAGGCAAAAGGAACTGCACATAAGCGCCACACTCGAGTTGAGAAAGTTGTACCCCACAGGAATACGGGTTAACAGTTCCAAAATCACTCCACATGTAGCTGGAACTGAACAATTAAGTAAACAGAGGATGGATGATGGGAGTCACTGTTGGAATGAGAAGTTACAGATAAGCAAGTGGGGTGGCTAGAATGATCCATGTGGTAATGGGCTGGAGTTGGAAGCATCAGGATGAACTCATGTACAGCTTAATAGAGATTCAGTTGCTTACGTACAGGAATATTTATAAATGTCTATATATACAGAATAGCATGCACACACACGTATCTCCTCATGTTATCAGCAGAGAAGACCTGGAAACAATCGCCCCTCCCCCCCCACACCCACTAGCAACAAGCACCGAGATCTTGGTTTCTTTTCCTTTTCTTTTTTCTTTTCTTTTCTTTCTTTCTTTTTTTTTTTTTTTGAGTCGAAGTCTCTCTCCGTCACCCAGGCTGGAGTGCAGTGGTGGGATTTCAGCTTACTGCAACCTCCGGCCCCCGGGGTTCAAGCCATTCTCCTCTCTGGGGCGGGGCATGGTGCCTCCCGCGTAGCTGGGATTATAGGCGTCCGCCACCACGCCCGGCTAATTTTTTGTATTTTTAATAGAGGTGGGGTTTCACCATGTTGGTCAGGCTGGTCTTGAACTCCTGACCTCAAATTATTTGCCTGCCTTGGCCTCCCAAAGTCTTGGGATTACAGGTGTGAGCCACTGTGCCTGGCCCCTGCCCCCACTTTTTTGTTTTTTTAAAGAGAGACAGGGCTTTGCTCTGTTGCCCAGGCTGCAGTGTGATGAACTGGGCGCTAACCTAGTTCACTGAAGCCTTGAACACCCAGGGACAAGCGATCTTCCCACTTCAGCCTTCCAAGTAGCTGGAACTACGGGCGCACACTACTACACCTGGCTAATTTTTAAAATTGTTTTGTAGAGATGGGGTCTCACTATGTTGCCCAGGCTGGTCTTGAACTCCTGGGCTCAAGTGATCCTCCCACCTTGGTGTCTCAAAGTATAGGAATTACAGGCATTGCACACCATGCCCCACCCCAGATCTTGGTGTCTAATACCATTCTCCAATAAAATGGACCAGGGCTCCTCGGAGAAATGACTGGGGCAGGGGCAGGAAATATACAAGATGATCCTGGAGCAGCTTGTAGTGCCAAAACATAAAAAGTGCTAAAAATAAACAAACATACACAATGATGGGGACACAAAGCCAATTGAAAGACTCCCTATGGATAGCTCTATCTATCTATCTATCTATCTATCTATCTATCTATCTATCTATCTTCTATCTATCTATCTATCTATCTATCTATCTATCTATCTATCTATCTATCTATCATCAATCATCTACCGAGGTATCCTATTGTTCTGTTTCTCTGGAGAACCCTGACTGATATATAGGGGAATCTGGGCATGGGGTATTGGGAAACCCTCTGTGCTATCTTCACAGTCATTCTGTAAGCCTACAGGTCTTTTGTTTGTTAGTTTGTTTATTTATTTTGAGATGGAGTCTCACTCTGTTGCCTAGGCTGGAGTTCAGTGACACAGTCTTGGCTGAAACCTCTTGAACTCTCCCAAGTTCAAGCAATTCTCCTGCCTCAGTCTCCCTAGTAGCTGGGATCACAGGCACCTGTCACCATGCCTGGCCAATTTTTGTATTTTTGGTGGAGTCGGGGTTTCACCATGTTGGCCAGGCTGATCTGGAAATCCTGACCTCAGGTGATCCACCCGCCTCGGCCTCCCAAAGTACTGGGATTACAGCCAAGAGCCACTGCACCCGGCCTAAATCAGAAGATCTTATAACTTGGGGCTGCTCTGGCAAGAGTCGGAGGAGTTGGGCAGCAGGTGCCCCCTGTAGCGGGGGCAGGGGTTCTGGACTCGCCGTAGTTTCAACCCTGCCCACTGTTCCTTCCCCAGCCCACTGCAGCCTCGATCTCACAGGCTTAACGGATCCCCTGCTCCAGCTGCTGTCTGTTGGGAGGTGTGTGTGAGATTTGGGGGAGCTGGGAGCACTTCTTTTGCCAGCAGACACAGTGCCCCGATTCAGACCACCCCACAGCCACTCCCAGTTCTTTAGCCGCAGAGCCTGCCAGGCTGAGACCTGGGGAGGTGGTGGGAGGCTGACCCTGAGTGGGGTTCTGATTTCCCTCTTCCTCATGGCCATCACTACCCCTCAGCCCCTGCAGCAGGGACAGGCATCTTCTCAGGCAGCAATACCATCTGTACCAGCCGTGAGGGTGGTGGAAGGAAGGGTGGAAGTGTGGATCCTGGCTCCCAGAGAAGCCACTGAGGCTGGGGCAACTTATCCTCATTCCTGGTCCTGCCAGATTGGCAGCGGCGATTACCTAATTGAGGCTTAAGGATTAATTGAGATCTGCCAGGAGAGTGGTGCTGAGGCCACTGCAGCCAGCTCCAGCACCTCGGCATCCAGTCTCCAGAATGCGCAGGGCACATCCCCAGGCCGCCTGCCTGCTTCGTCCCAGGGCCATCTTGTTGGCAGGTACCATGTGAGGACCAGGCACAGGCACTGGGCACTCTCACCCCTTCGTGACGAGGAAGGTCAGGGGTCGTTTGCTCCCAGCAGGCAGGAGCTGCAGATGAGGCTTGCGCCATAGCTAGAAGAGGCCAAGATCTGGCCTGGGCCGGTCCTGACTCTGAGGCACCCCCCCTAGTTGGCACTGTGGTTTCAGAGTCCCTGGGCCTGGGTGCAAGTCCCACCACCCTTCATCCTGATTGTGTGTGGCTTTATGCCAGTCCCGTGTTCTCCTGGAGCCTCTGTGCAGGCAAAGGCCCTGGATTAACCTGGGGGTAATGGAAAGTCATGGTGAGGTCCTGAACAGGGGTGTGACGAAATGCAAGTGGCATTTTAGGAAGAATAACCTAGCAGTGTGTGGGGATAGAGGGCGGTGAGGCCACGTAGTCTCTAGCAGGTCACTTAGACTCGGTGCTATTGTTTATGTTATTATTATTTTTAGTTAAAAAAGTGTTTTTTAGAGACAGGGTTTTGTTCTGTTGCCCAGGCTGGAGTGCAGTGGTGCAATCACATAGTTCACTGCAGCCTTGACCTCCTGGGTTCGAGTGATCCTCCCACCTCAGCCTCCCAAGTAGCTGGGATTACAGGTATGCACCACCACACCTGGCTAATTTTTGCTTTATTTTTGTAGAGATAGGATCTCGCTATGTTGCCCAGGCTGGTCTCAAATTCCTGGCCTCAAAGCACTGGGGCTGCATGCATGAGCCACTGCACCCGGCCCTCGTGCTATGGCCCTGATGTTTGTGTCCCCTCCAAAATGCATGTTGAAACTCAATCCCCAATGCAGCAACAGTAAGGGGTGGGGCCTTTAGAAGATGATTGGGCCATGAGGGCTCTGCCCTTATGGATGGGATTAGTGCCTTATAAAAGGGCTGGGGGTGGCAGTGGGGCAGGGGGAGTAGCCAGGCCCTCATGTGCTTCCTGCCTTTCCGCTACGTGAGGCACCCTCTGGAGGAAGCAGCTGAAGGCACCATCTTGGAGGCAGAGAACTGGCCCTCTCCACATACCCAACTGCCTGCACCTTGACCCTGGACTTCCCAGCCTCCATAACTGTGAGCAATAAATTCACGCTGTTTATAAAATACCAGTCTAAGGTATTTTGTTATAGCAGCAGGAACGGACAAGAGCACTCAGCCTGTCAATTTCTTCAATCTGGAAAATGGGGCCCTGAAGACTGGGATATGCTTTGAGTGCCCGGGGTCCTCCAGGAGGAAGATGCTTAGATGGAGTTAGGGAGGAAGGTAAAGGGGGAGGAAGCAGGACTGGGCAGGCGAGCCTCTGATTCCACGCAGATCTGTCTGCCTTGGCTGCCCCAAAGGGGAGCTCGGAGCAAAGACTGCCCGTTAGAGGAGGCTCGCGTTAGGCAGAAATGTCCAGGTCCTGGTTCCCCATGCTGTGCTCAGTTAGTGGCTGGGGGCTCCCTGGAGGAGTGAGGTGTCAGCCCAAAAGCTGAGGTGTCTCTTGAAGGGGCCAGTGGCTGAGCCCTTCTGCTAACTCACCCACTCCTCTAAGTTGAACTGCATGTTCTTTTTTTTTTTTTTTTTTTTTTTTTTTTTTTTTGAGACAGAGTCTTGCTGTCGCCCAGGCTGGAGTGCAGTGGTGCGATCTCGGCTCACTGCAGGCTCCGCCCCCCGGGGTTCACGCCATTCTCCTGCCTCAGCCTCCCGTGTAGCTGGGACTACAGGCGCCCACCACCTTGCCCGGCTAATTTTTTGTATTTTTTTTTTTTTTCAGTAGAGACGGGGTTTCACTGTGTTAGCCAGGATGGTCTCGATCTCCTGACATCGTGATCCGCCCGCCTTGGCCTCCCAAAGTGCTGGGATTACAGGCGTGAGCCACCGTGCCCGGCCGAACTGCATGTTCTTGAAGGGAGCTCTGAGCAGTGTGCTACTGCGGGAAAAATGAGACCAAGCTTGGGAAAGGTCTTCCTGCAGTACTTTCTCCACGCTCGAATGGAATCGTGCAGGTAGCAGGAGCTGTTCTCAGGATACATGGCAGGAACTGTGGAGGCCAACACGCACCTGAGCTCGGGACAGGAAGGCGCTGTTTACTCGCTAGGGATGTTTCCTCACACTTGCTCTGGGCTGGGTCCAGGATCCAGAGAGGAATAAGAGAGGGTCCCCATCTCCCTGGAGCTCACAATGGAAGGGGCTTGTGATCCAAGGGGACAGCCCCAGTATTTGATTTTGGGGGCCAAATACTGGAGCCTCCAGGATGAGCAAGTGAGAGGCAAAAGCCATCTGCCCAGGCTTGGAAATATTTTATTGTGAGAGAGACAGAGACAAGGCCAGGTGGCTTTATTGGAGAAGCGGTGGTGGGGGTGAAGGCAGGCAAGGGCACTGCACACAGGGGGGATGGGGAGGAGAGGAGGGTCCCCGCTGGAGGCGATGGGCTTCAAGGAACATGCTGGTGGGCAGAGGCTGTGGTCCTTGAGTCCTTTCTGCTGCCTCCAGCTTCTGTACAGGCTCACCGAGACATCATTCGCACAAACTCTGCCAGGACGAAGCCAAGGTTTTGGGTCTGTTCTCTGGACTGCACTAGGAGTAAGGATCACCTGCAGGCCTTGGGGCAGGTGGGAGTGTGGTTGAGGGGAGGATCTTCAAGGGCATCCTCTGGATCTGATAGGGAATAGGCCTCAGGGCCAGGAAGAGGGGGCTTTGTCTTATGGGGGAAAAAACAAACAAACCCTTGTAATGGAACTTGTTTTCCTTTTTGCTTTGACAGCTAGGAAGCTCAGGAGCAACTTTAAGGCCTACTTATGGGAATACATTTCCACATAGTAATTTTCCTTGGCTTCTATTATTATTTAATCATTTTACCCCTTTATGGGAACGCAGCATAGAGGAAGAGCTGGGTTCTGGATCAGGCTGCCCAGATTCAAATCTTGGCTCCATCTACTTGCTTTTTTGCTAAGTGCCTAGGCTTTCCTGAGAATGGACTTTCTTCTCTTGCCTATGGGGATAACAATTCCTTCCTCTCGGGTTCTCCATGATGATTAACTAGGAGAGGACATGGGAGTGCATGGCACAGAGTCTGGTGCCCAGTGGTGACTCTTGCTGTGCGGTTTCTTATCTGCTAGAAGCCTTCCAGGGCGTGTGTTGCTACGTGCGGCAGGGGGGTACCTTCGAAGTCGACCAGGCCATCCCCATTGAGGTCCACGTCCTGGAGGATCTCGTCCACCTCCCGCTGGCTGAGGCGCTCCCCCAGCAGGGCCTTGAGGGCCGCCCGGAGCTCGCCCACGCTGATGCGGCCATCCCCATTGGTGTCGAACTGTGGCAGCGTTGGTTGTGGCGTCTGGTCACTGACAGTCATTCACACGCGCAGCCCCTCACTCACGGCAGACACACAGCCCCGCCTGCCCTCAGCCCCAGTGGCCGCACCTCCCGGAAGGCGTCCCGTAGCTCCCGGACACCAATCATGTCTGCCGTCTCTGCCAGCAGCTTGGGGCCCATCAGCTCCACGAAGTCTTCAAAGTCCACCTTTCCGCCACCTGGGGGTCCCGTCCATTACAGACCCAGGGCATCAGAGACCGCTGCCCTGCTCTGGCCCTCCCTCCTCTGCCCTCTGCCTTCCCTTCGTGAATGGATCCTTTCCTCCCTCTGTGCCCAGAGCCTGGGTCATCTGTATTTCCCAATGGGAATTGCCCTCCAAACAAGGCACAGATTTGGCCAAAAGTGAAAGGAAAACCACTCTCAAACTTCTTGGGCTGGGCACGGTGGTTCACACCTGTAATGCCAGCACTTTGGGAGGCTGAGGCGGGTGGATCGCCTGAGGTCAGGAGTTCCAGACCAGCCTGACTAACATGGTGAAACCCCGTCTCTACTAAAAATACAAAAATTAGCTGGGCGTGGTGGCGGGTGCCTGTAATCCCAGCTACTCAGGAGGCTGAGGCAGGAGAATTGCTTGAACCCAGGAGGCGGATGTTGCAGTGAGCTGAGATAGCGCCACTGTCACTCCTGAGTGACAGAAAAAGACCCCATCTCAAAAAAAAAAAAACAAAAAAACAACTTCTTGGAACTCTCCTTAATTTTCCTGAAGACTTCGGCTGGGTTCAAGTCCTGGCTCCAAGGAACTTGCTGTGTGACCTTAGAGAAGTCACTTAACCATTCAGTTGCCTCATTTGCAGAATGAGGATCACAGTCCTTGCTGTGCCCACCTCCTAGAGGCTGGTGAGATTCTCCAGAGGCAGAGAGCTTGCCTTGAGAATGACCAAGGTCATGGGCTCTGGGGACAGCCTGTGCAGTCACCTCTGTACCTGGACTGCTTGGCTTCATGGGCCCAGCTGGGGCATCTGGAGGACTGGGGATGGGGACGGATCCGAGGCACATACTGATTTGTTGTGAGATCTCGATGAGCTCCATCTCGGTGGGCATGTAGCCCAGGGTCCGCATGCAGGCACCCAGCTCCCGGCAGCCAATGTAGCCGTCCCGGTCTCGGTCAAACTCCTGGAAGGCGACCTGCAGCTCTGCCAGGCAGGGTGGAGTCAGTCCTTCCCCCACATTCCCCTGATCCTGGCCTGGACCCGCCTACCCTTCTCCCTTGGTCCGATCATCCCTCCTTCTGAACATGAGATTCTCTTTGCTGCCTCGGGGCCTTTGAACGTGCTGTTCCTGTTATTTGTTCTTTGAGCAAATATTTGAGGAGCATCTACTATGTGCCAAGCTCTGCTCTAGGCACTGGGGATACAGCAGTGAAATTTTTCAAAAAGGAAGAAAGAAAGAAAGAAAGAAAGTGGGGGAAACAAATCCTGACCTCTTGGAGATTTCCTCACTCTTCCCCTTCCTCTTTGGTCCTATGTCACCTACTAAAGGAAGCCATCCCTCTACATGTGGCCTCCCCGGGCCCATTTGTTCCTTTCCTGGAGAGCACATGCACCATTTGTACTTGTAGCTGACTAATTGACGTTGGTCTCCAGAGGGCACGGGCCATATCTGTCTAGCTGGCCGTGTTTCCCAGTGCTCAGCCAGGGCCAGGCACACAGTGGGCACCCAGGAAGTGTCAGCTGAATGAACAAATAGAAAAGGGGCCCTGTCATCTGCCTGGTGAGTGAGACCAAAGAATGACAGCCGGGTGGGGTCTGTCATCCCCTCCCTGCTCAGTCTGGTCCCCATTTCCCTAAACTGGTCCCCTGCAGCCTTCTTGCTCCTACTTCCTCCTGGAAACACTGAGGCCCCCACCCGATGCCCCCCCAACCCTGTGTCCCCACCCCGTGCCCCCATGCCCACCTCCCCTCCAGGGAACCAGTTCCTTCTCCAACCCTTTACCTTCAATCTCCTCGGGCCGCAGCTCCCGGTCCTGAAGGGCACAGAGGGGTTAGGAATTCCCTGCTTCTCCTGATGGCTGTGCCCTTCCTTCTTGCTTCTCAGGGCTCCCCACCCAGCCCCACACCCCAACACGCACACACAGGGCCTGTGTCTGTCTGACTGCTCAGCCCTGTTTCCCACCCCGTCCTGCTCACTGGCCTGGGTGACTGGGTGCCCCCTTCCCTGCTTCTGGCCTAGGTCACTCCTCGGGCCGTCCCCACCTACTCCATCTCCCTCTTCTGGGGCAGGGGGCTCCCTTTGCTGGTGGTGGATCTGGGGTTTGGGCAGATCCTCAGACTTGGTCCCGCCAGCCTCAATGTCACTGTTGATCTCTCTTCCATTTCTAGAGTCATTGCTCTCTCCCCTCTCTGCACCCCCACCCCAGATCTGCGTGCCTTTGCTCTGATGTCCCCACTCAATCCTCTTCCCCCTAGCTCCAGGAGAGGCAAAGTGAGGGGCAAGGGCAGGTGGGCTGGTGTGCTAGGGGCAAGGCCAGGCGGGCTGGCGGGAGAGAGGCAAGGGCAGGCAGGCTGGCAGGTGGGTGGCCGTACATACGAGTTGGGTGGCGGCAATGCTGGGCCGCAGGAAGATGCAGGCAGGCCCCACCAGGCTGTTGAGCACCGAGTAGCCCTGGATGCCCGGCCCAGGGCCCCCCTGCTCCTTGGGGCTGGAGCTGGGGCTGGGGCAGGAGCCCCTTGGTGGGGAGCTGAGCCACTGCCAGGGGTCCTGCAGCAGAGCCGGCTGTGAGCTGGGGCAGTGACCGCTGAGCTCTGGGCCTGATGGCCCTCCCCACTCCTCTCACCAGCTGCTCCTGTCTTTGGAGCCCGGCACGGGACAGTAGGGAAGGGGCTGGGGGGTAGAGAGAGGACCCTCACCCGTGAACACGTGAGGCAGAAAGGGTCCATCCTCTAACTGTTCTGTTGGGCAAACTGAGGACCAGAAAAGGCAAGAGACTTGGCCAAGACCACTGAGAAAGCCAGCGGCAGAGAGGAGAGGGACCTTGTGCCCAGCTCTGTCTACTAGAAGGAGGCTGGCTAGCAGAGAGCGGAGAGCTGCCGCTGGGATGGGGCAGCTGGATGGGCAACTGGGGGACCTGGAGCCTGGCAGGGGAGACCCAGTGGTCTGTGGGAGCCAAGATCAGGATGGCCAGAGGCTGTGGCTTCCAGGAAAAAAATCTCCATCTGGGGCAGTGGGCAGCCCCCAACCCCGCCCGGCCCTCACAGGGCTCTGCCCATCCCATCTGACCCTCAGGGTCCATTCCAGCTTTCTGGCCTGGGCTTCTCCCCTGACCCCTCCTACCTTAGGGCCCCGGCGCCAGGGCCGCTTGGCACAGTTCCCCATGGGCCCTGAACCATGCCAGGCCTGGAACCCCGGGGATGGCCAGGGCTGGGCCTCGGCGGATGCTGCTGCCCGCGGACTCCTGCCAGCCCCCAGCTGCTCCCAATGAGAGCCTGGGAGTACTGCCGGGGATTTTCCTGGGGTTTTGTGGGGAAGATCTGGGGCGGGTGGGCAGGCGGGGGACTTGGGCCCGGGGCTTGGGTCCTAATCCGGGATTATCTTTGAGCGTCTCCACTGCTGAGGGGGGCCACTTGGACCCAAGGCCCCCTGGAGAGCACAGCCTCCCCAGACTGCCTCCTGAGGGTCTTCCAGACACCCCTTCTCCAGCACCCTCCCCCAACCCCTGCCTCTAATCTCTCCCAATCAGGGAAGATTTAATGTCTTCAGAAGCAGGGCCTGGGTCCCAGGAGGAGGAAGGCAGGCACGCAGTGTGCCAGGGTGGCCTGGGCCCTCCTAATGGCACAGATTCCGATTGGTATGGACACGCGGGCCTTCCCACACAGCCTCCCAAAAAGAGGCAGCCACTTGGCCCAGCCCAGGAAGCGCCTGCCTCTCCCCTGCCAGGACCCCAGCTGGGCCCTGGGCTCCTCACCTCGGGGGAGCCCCACTTGCTTGCACTTGGCACCCGCTGCCTGGACTGGTGCCCCGCCCTTGGATGAGGAGCAGAAGGGAACCGCCTATGTGCTGTGGGCAGTGGCAGGGCTCGGTGAGGGTGGAGATTGGGAAGGGAAGCCAGCCTGGCCCTGCCGACCTCAGAGACTCCCGCATTGGCCTCTGCCTCCGGGTCCCCTCCCTGGACTGAGTCCTGGGTCTGTCCTCTGGGGCCCCCAGTTGGGGTGTGGTGTCCCTGCTGTTCGCTCCTGGTCCCCTCACACTACTGCCCGCATTACCTGCCCGTAGGCTGCCTGCACCTGGGCCTCTAGCTCCTGGAGGAGCTCTCGTCGCCGGGTGGCTGCTGGGCTGCCAGGGGCCTGGCTGGTTCCTGGAGTGCCCTCAGAGGGGCTGGGGTCCCCCGTTGGGAGGCTGCCCTCTGCTGGGCCCTGGGGCTGGGCCATGGAGATGAGGGCTTGGTACCTCCTCCTGGCTGAGGAACGCTGCTCCCGCCCGGCCTCCGAAGTCCTGCGGGAGAGTGGTCTTGTGGGCAGCCGCAGGTGTGGCCCGGGTCCGGTGCTGCTCTTCTTTCTGTCCCTTCCTCCATAAACTGGGAGAGCCCCGTGTCCCCAGAGTCTTATATCCTCCCTAGCTCCCCGTGGCCCCTCGTGTGGCCCTGTCAGCCTGGTGAAGCCCCTCATGCTGGTCACAGACTGTGCCCGGGGCTCCACCTGATCATCCTTGTGGCCCCGGTGGCCGGCCCTCCTGCCTGCCTTTGGTCTCTTCCCTGCAGCGTTCTGCCTCCATCTGTCTGGCTCACGGCCCACCTGCTGCCCCACACACCCTCCTTGCTCAGTTTCCGTCTCACCCCCTACCCCTCTCTGTCCCCTCTGCCTTTGTGTCTGTTTTGCCTGCAGCCCCGTCTCCATCCCCTCTGACCCGCTGCCATCTCTCTCAGTCTGGATCCAGTGGTGTCTCTGCCATCTCTGACCCACTCAGCCCATCTCTCTGCTGGCTCCTTCCCTCTGTTGCTGCAAGGCCCTTTCTTGCATTGGTCTGTCTTTCTGTCTGTTCTTCCTTGCTCTTCCTATTCTCCCCACCATCCCACTCCCAGGAGAGCTCCAGAATTCTGGAAAGGCCTTCCCCATCTCCCCAGCCCAGAGCCCTAGGGTCCCTTTGTGCTGCCCACCTCCCTGCCTCCCTCCCTCCTCCCCAGGGTCCCTCTGTGCTAGCCCCCTCTACTCCCCAGGGTCTCTCTGCACTGCCCACCCTCCTCCCTCCTTCCCAGGGTCCCTCTGTGCTGCCCCCTCCTTCCCTCCCTCCTCCCCAGGGTCCCTCTGCATTGCCCACCTCCCTGCGTTCTGCCACGACCTCCACCTGGTCCTGCTGACCTTCAACCTCTTGCTTCTCAAGGAAAAGGGGTGGAGGTGGGCCGGGCAGCCCCTGCTGGCCTCTCAGGCTTCCTTGCCATGCCCCTAGCCCACTCCCCACCCAGCTACCCGCTCTTCAACTCCCAGAATGAGGTCATCATCCTGCCCCGGCTACATTCCAGGCCCCTCATGATTTATTCATCTGCCCCCCACACTGGCCTTTGTCCAAGGGAACCAGATCCCACTAGGCGCTGCCACCTGAGCTGGTGGCTCTGGCCTCTCTCAGCCACACGCAGCCATCTATTCATGTATTCCCTCAGCAAACAGCTGAGGCTGGCTCGGCCAGCTGCTGGGGCTGTGTGACAGACCCCATCTGTCCAGAGAAGCCCACTCTCAGGCACGTCTAACCAGGAAAAGAGCCACCAGACAGTCTCCAAGTGCTTGGGGTCATTGGCCCAGGCATCAGGGAGGCTTCATGGAGGAGGTGAGGGGATAAGGCAATGCTGCAGGCATTGCCTATTAATGTTTAACCTGTGCCTGGCCCTGGGAGACAGCCAGGGTCCCTGGCACGGATCAGCCTTGAACTTGGAGTGCCCCAGGAGCTGGAACCTGGTAGGTGTGTTGGATGGAGGCCCTTGGGAGGGAGGAAGGGGTTAGTGGCCTCTGGAGAGGGTATGGGTGGCAGGAGGTCTGAGAAAATTTTAGAGAGGCTGAATCTGCAGCAAACATTTGTCCGGCACCTGCTCTGTACCTTCCTGGGTGCTGGAACCAGTCCCTACATCCTGGAACCTTTCACCTGCTGGGAGGTGCACATTCAGCAAACCAGAATGACAGTGGCCAGGGAAGTGCAGGAAGTGCAAGGTTGTCAGGAGGGAGGCCTTGGCCGGGCGTGGTGGCTCACGCCTGTAATCCCAACACCATGGGAGGCCAAGGCAGGTGGACCATTTGAGGTCAGGAATTTGAGACCAGCCTGGCGAACATGTCAAAACCCCATCTCTACTGAAAATAAAAAATTAGCTGGCGTGGTGGCACATGCCTGTAATACCAGCTACTCGGGAGGCTGGGGCATGAGAATCACTTGAACCTGGGAAGTGGAGGTTGCAGTGAGCCGAGATCGCCCCACTGCACTCCAGCCTGGGGGACAGACTGAGACTCTGTCTTGAAAGAAAGAAAAAAAAAAAAAAAGGGAGGGCCTTGCTTGATGGAGTTGAGGAACTGACATGCTAGCCAAGAGCAGAGGATGATGGGAATGGCTGAGCAAAGGGAGGGGGTGGCCTCACAGACAGAGGAAAGCCTCCACATCTGAGGACAGGCCAGGGTTGAGAGGTGAGTGGAAAGGCAGGTTGTGATCATTCCCATTGCTTCAGCCTTCAGTGTCCTTCAGTCCCACCTCTGCACATGGAGAGCAGGAGCAGCTTGGTGTCCCAGGCGGTAACATCTCTGAAAACATTCATCGGAGACAGAAATTCTCCTCTGCAAGACCATAGAAAGGGCCGGCAGTCCTGGGTTCCCCCATGCACATACTATGTCACCCTGGGAAATGTATGTCACCTCTTTAAGCCTCAGTTTCATCATCTGAAAAGTGGAGGTTGACCTAGCATCTGCCTCCCAGTGCCATTGTGGAAATGAGATGACAGGACCTGGCATCTAATAGGCGCAGAACGTGGTGGGCACCGCACATGATGAATGATTCCATGTCTAAAGGCGCAGAACGTGGTGGGCACCGCATGTGATGAATGATTTCATGTCTAAAGAACCATCTTTGAAAGTGGAAACTGGTGAGAAATGTATGTCCCAAAGTATAATCCAAAACAGTGGGGTCTGTAACCGCTCAGAGTATAGGGGGTAAAAGAGTTTTCAATCAGGGAGCAAAGGCCTTGTGTCTAAGTGGAGGAGAAAGCCTGGCTTGGAGATTCCCCCTGGCTTGTGTTCAATCAGCAGCATCCTGGAGCACTCATCTTGGTGCCCTCAACTTGCCCAGCCTGACTTAGCCAAGCTGGGGTCCTGGCTCCAGTGTCTAGGATGGGTGGATCAGGGGTTTGACTAATGGGTAGACAGAGGGAAGGATGGGTAGAAGGATGGTTGGTTGGGTAAAATGGGTGGTTGGATGGATGGGTGGATAATTTGATGAACCGGTGTTTAAATGGACAGATGGATGGAAAGATGAATGGATGGACAGGAGGATGGATAGTTGGGTTAGTAGATAAGAAGTTGGATGGATGGACAGGTGAGTGGCTGGCTGGCTGGAAGGATGGGTAGGTGATTTGATGGGCTGGTGGTGCAATGGTTGGTAAATGGATGGATGGATGATTGTGTAGATGGTTGGGTAGATGGTTGGATAGATGGATGGATGAATGGAAGATGGATGGATAGATAGGTGGCCGATGATCATATGGGTAAATGGGTAGTTGAATGAATAGGTGGATAAATGGACAGATGAATGTCTTGATGGACTGGCTATTGAATATTTGATTGATGGATGGATGGATGATTGGGTAGATGAGGGTTTAGATGGATAGAGAGATAGATGGAAGTGGATAGATGGCTGGGAGGATGGACTGCTGGTGAAGGTCTTGTGTGTGTGTGTGTGTGTGTGTGTGCGTGCACGCGTGTGTGTATGTGTGTTTTGAGACAGGATCTCACTCTGCCACCCAGGCTGGAGTGCAGTGGCACAATCATGGCTCACGGCTTACTATGGCCTTGACCTCCTGGGCTCAAGCAATATTTCTCTCAGCATTGTGAGTAGCTGGCACTGTAGGCATGTGGCACCATGCCCAGCCATTTTATTTACTTATTGCAGAGATGACATCTTGTTATGCTTCCCAGGCTAGTCTTGAATTCTTGGCCTCAAGAAATCCTCCTGCCTTGGCTTCCCAAAGTGTTGAGATTATAGGCATGAGCAATGGCTCCTGACAAAGGTCCTATATTAAAAGGTCCTATATTCATGAAAAGAGTTCGTTAGGGTACAGACTGTATCTTGCCTATTTTGGTGTCTCCCATGGTGTCTAGCCCATTCATTGCCTGGTACATACTAATCAATGCATGAATGAAGACTTGTGTCTATCTATCTCCCTCCACACTTTACTGTGATTCCTCTAATGGCAAAGACGATGGCTCCTTCTCCCCTGTTTTCCCCAAAAGTTGAATCTAGAACTTGGTACCTGGTAAGCACCCCAAATAGAACCATGTTGAGAATCTACTTCGTAACCACCAGGATAAAGTAAAAAAGATGGACACTGACCACTGTGGGTAAGGATGTAAGAAGTTGGAACCCTCAGACTCTGCTGATGGGATTGTAAAATGGTGCAGCCACTTTGGAAAGGAATTTGGCAATTCCTCAAAATGAGTTATCACATGACCCAGCAATTCCACTCCTAGGTATATAGTCGAGGGAACCAAAAACATAAGTTTGGGGCCAGGCAAACATAACTTTGGCTCATGCCTGTGATCCCAGCACTTTGGGAGGCCAAGGCAGGAGGATCACTTGAAGCCAGGAGTTCAATGCCAGCTTGGGCAATAAAGTGAGACCCTGTCTTTAGAATAAATATAAAAATTAGCCGGGCACAGTGATGATTGCTTATAGTCCCAGCTACTCAGGAGCTGTACTCCAGCCTGAGTGACAGAGCAAGACACCATCTCTAAAAATACAAAACAAAAAAACTCCTATAAGTCCGCACAAAAACTTCTATAGAAATGTTCCTAAAAGCATTATTCATAGTAGACCAAAAAGTGAAACAACTTAAATGTCCATCAACTGTGAATGAGTAAAGGCCGGGCATGGTGGTTCACGCCTGTAATCCCAGCACTATGGGAGACCGAGGTGGGTGGATAGCCTGAGGTCAGCGGTTCCAGACCAGCCTGACAAATATTGTGAAACCCCATCTCTACTAAAAATACAAAAATTAGCCGGGCATGGTGGCGTGCACCTGTAGTCCCAGCTACTCGGGAGGCTGAGGCAGGAGAATAGCTTGAACCCAGAAGACGGAGGTTGCAGTGAGCCGAGATCATGCCACTACACTTCCAGCCTAGGAGACAGAGTGAGACTCCGTCTCAAAAAAAAAAAAAAAAACAAACCAAAAAACAAACTATGAATGAGTAAACAAGGGTGGTCTATCACTGCAATGGGATATTACTTGGCCATAAAAAGAGATGAAGTGCTAACACATTCTACAGCATAGATGAACCTTGAAAATATTATGCTAAGTGACAAACAGACACAAAAAGACAAATACTGTATGATTCCACTTATGTGAAATGTCCAGCATAAGCAAATCCATAGTGACAGAAAGTAGATTAGTGGTTGCCAGGGGCTGGGGGGAGGAAGAAAGAGGAGTGACTGCTAATGGGCATGGGGTGTCTTTTCGGCATGATGAACGTGTTCTGGAATTAGATAGGGTAATGATTGCGCAACACTGAATATATGAAAAACCACAGAATGCAGGCTTTGCAAGGGTGAATCTTATATAACAATAAAGCTGTTTAGGCTGGACACAGTGGTTTACGGTTGTAATCCCAGCAATTTGGAAGGCCAGAGTGGGCAGATGGTTTGAGCTCAGGAGTTCAAGACCATCCTGGGCAACATGGTGAAACCCCGTCTCTACTAAAAATACAAAAATTAGCTGGGCATGGTAGCATGTGCCTGTAGCCCCAGCTACTTGGGTGGGTGAGCTGGGAGGATCGCTTGAGCCCAGGAGATCAAGGCTGCAGTGAGCCAAGATCGTGCCACTGAACTCCAGCTTGGGTGACAGTGCAAGACCTGGTCTCAAAACAAAACAAACTGTTTATGTACACTTTAAAACCCACCAAAAAGGCGCTGATGTGCACACGCAATGGAGGTAGGGGATGGACCGGGAAAAGCTGTGCTTCTGGGAGGAAGAGGAGGCAGCCGCAGGGTAGCCATGGAGCTAGACCACAGGGAAGGCCCGTGGAGCCAGAGGGCTGTGGGTAAAAGCAGCCACCCGGAACATCACAGCACCCTGGCTGCAAGCCATCTGGAGGTTCAGCCCGTCCGGTGGCGGGAGACAGGCAGTCTGCTGGACAACAAGGGGTCCTCTCACTTTCTCAGATCTGTGATGCTTCTGCACAAAGGAGGAGCGGGTGCTCCAGGCCAGAGCAGGTTCCTCTGAGCCTTGGTGTCCTCATCTGTATAATGGGAACAGGACTCCCTCCCTCCCAGGTTGCGTGGAGATGAAATGAGATCATTTCTATGAAAGCTCTTTGTAAGCTGCTACATGCTGGGCAGATGTTCCTCCAGCTGTGAGTCAGGGATGAGATCCCAGCCCTGGTGGCACCTCCTTCTCCCCCCAGGCCTAGGCAGCTGTGAGCTCAAATGAGGAGGAGGGGAAGCGCACCCAACCCTGAGCGCTCGGTGCAGGGGTTGCCCCTGATCAGTGCGATGTTTTTAATTTTTGCCCAGGCTTTGGGTGGGCGGTTCTGCACCTGGGAAGGACACCTTCCTCCCTCCTTATGGCTCTGAGCCTTCCGGGGGAGGGGCAGCCAGGAGGAGACCCGGACTGGGCCAGGTGAGCTTGCAAGGAGGCAGCACTGGACTCCGCCTGGTGAGACGCAGCCCTCCCGGGTCCAGGAAGCCCCGCCCATCCCAGCCCCTGGCCAGCCGCATTTGAAGGCTGCATTTGCCTTCATACTCAGTCAAGAAATAGTTTGCAGACTATGTGGGGGAGAAAAAATAATCTTTTCCTCAACATTCATGAGTTGTTAGTTGGAATGGACCCCTGTAACAGAAGAACAAAAGAAAAACCTACAATCACGCAGGAGAAACCTCAATGAAAAGTAACTCCAAGCAGTGATGAGATTTCACTCATATGGTGTCTTCAACAAAGAGCAATACATTTTAGAGAAATGACAGGAAAAAAAAAGCAGCTTTAGGCTTACAAGAGCGACTACTGTGGGAAGGTAAATCTATGGCAAGAAACCAATGGAGGGAGGTTTATTTGCAGGTTCTGAAAGCAGACAAGGAGGGTCTCCAGAGATTATAGGAATTTTATCAACTTGCATAATTGCCTGTTTTATAGCTTCCTGTCCTGCAGCCTGTTTTTCCCCAAACCCTGTGTGGAAAGTGGTCACCTTGTTGGTAGGAACCAGCTTCTGACAGACCCCAGCAACTTATAGAAAGTGAACTTTCTTCATGACCATGCTAAAGTCTCCAGCCCAGAAGGAGCTATAGCTTCATGACCATAACATGTGGCCCATGTGCTGATGTTAGGGAGCCTAGGAAAGCCAGGGTGACACTATTTTTAAATCGTGTCCATCTTGGTATTTTTTTTGTTTATTTAGAGACGGAGTATTTTTTTTGTTTATTTAGAGACGGAGTCTTGCTCTGTCGCCCAGGCTGGAGTGCAGTGGTGTGATCTTGGCTCACTGCAACCTCTGACTCTCAGGTTCAAGAGATTCTTCTGCCTCAGCCTCACAAGTAGCTGGGATTACAGGTGCCCACCACCACGCCTGACTAATTTTTGTATTTTTAGTAGAGATGGGGTTTCACCATGGCAAGGCTGGTCTTGAACTCTTGACCTGAAGTGATCTGCCTGCCTCAGCCTCCCAAAGTGCTAGGATTACAGGCATGAGCAACCACACTGGCCGTTTTTGTTTTTAAATACAGACGGGGTCTCACTGTGTTGCCCAGGCTGGTCTCCAACTCCTGGGCTCAAGCAATTCTCCTGCCTTGGCCTCCCAAAGTGAAATCAAGACTATCAAGACATTGGCTGAGCACAGTGGCTCACACCTGTAATCCCAGCACTTTGGGATACATGTGCTTTGATAAAATAACACTTTAATAAAATGTCAAGGATAGTCTTCTTTAAATCAATAAAATAATAATTTTTGTCATTCTGTCAGCCCATCTACATGTAGGGACAGCTTAGTTTAGTCTTTGCATAGACAAGACCTGTGTGTGTGTGTGTGTGTGTGTGTGTGTGTGTGTGTATATAGTATATTGTATATATATATAGTATATAGTGTATATATATATATATACACACACACACACGCGTCTTAAAACAAAGATGGTTCACTCTTCCTGTTGCTTTCTGAGGACACCCTACCCTGTAATGGATTAGCTTTCAATAAACTCTCTCTTCTCACTGCACTCTTTGACTCATCTTGAATTCCTTCCTGTGTGAGATCCAAGAACCCTCTCTTGGGATCTGGATCGGGACCCCTTTTTCTGGTAGCATCTTCTGGTGACCACCACTAAGGGACTGATATGGTTTGGCTGTGTCCCCACCCAAATCTCATCTTGAATTGTAGTTCCCATAATCCCCATGTGTCATGGGAGGTTCCTGGTGGGAGGTAATTGAATCATGGGGGCAGTTATCTTCATATTGTTCTCATGATAGTGAGTGAGTTTTTACGAGTCTGACGGCTTTATAAGGGACTTTTCCCCTTTTTGCTTGGCACTTCTCCTTGCTGCCACCACATGAAGAAGGACGTATTTGCCTCCCCTTCCACCATGATTGTAGGTTTCCTGAGGCCTCCCCAGCCATGCAGAACTGTGAGTCAATTAAACCTCTTTCCTTTATTAATTACCCAGTCTCAGGTATGTCTTTATTGGCAGTGTGAGAACAGACAAGACCCTATGCCAAGGAAATTCAGTCTGTGCAGCACTAATTGCCCACCTCTGGAAAGTGGGATCAGTCTTTGTGTCATATTAGGCAAGGCTAATATTTGGGTTAGAGTCCTGGCCCATGGGGTGGGAGTCCCTGCCTAAGGGGTTAGAGTCCCCGGGGCATAATAAAAATAGAAGGAGCCCTGCAAGACATTTGCCAGTGTGTGCCGTGAACTAATCTACCTTGTCCCCTTTGCTGGGTGTGGGAAAGCTACAGTTCTTGTCATTTCCCAACTTGTCGCCTTTACTTTACTGAGGCCTTATGGCAGCCCTGTATGGCTGGCCCACAGGTTCTCTCACTTCTGATTACCACTTCTGAAGCTGTTTCTCTCTTTTATTTTCTGCTTGCTTTGAATCTGCTATTATTAGGCTACTGGTGTTGAGATAAAACTTGCTGTTCAAGGTTACGTGAAGATTTTGTTCTGGCTAAAATGTAAACATGAGAAATGCCTTTGAATCTGAAGAAAAAAAGGTGAAAAGGGCTTTTTAAAAAACAAACTTCCATGAAGTCTTCTTTACCCAAAACGTTGGTCCACAGCTTTTTTTGGATGGCTTGTCAGATGTCTGGGTCATTCTCAGTTAAGAAAAGTGTATGATATGGGAAAATATGTTTCACAGTTGTGGAATGGTTTTCTCTGTAAAATGCTAACATATGACAAACAGTTCAGGGTTTCTTGCTTCCTAAGTTCTCGGAGTCATGGATGGGTGAGTGTCTTTGTTGTCCCTTCCCTTTCCCTTGTTGTCTTTTTTCATGCTCAGCCTGCTGAGCCCCAGGGGACATAGGGATGCTCATGTTCCTTTATATTCCCTGGGGGCTGGGGGTTACAGGCCCCCACTCAGATCTGTTGGATCCTGTGGGCCATGCCTGCCAGGGAGCCGGGAGTTGTGGGGTCCTCTGGCTTGGGCGCCACCCTGTTGTGTGGGGCTTTTTGGCTTTTATGGGTCCAGGGCTGCCATGTCACCCTGTCAGATAAACTGAGGCTCAGAGGGATGTGTGCCAGCACCTACTGATTCTCCATCCCCCTTGTCCCCTTTTTTGGCCACATGTTTGCTGTCTGTGCCTCACTAGTGACACATGTTGCCCTGCACTTCCATGCCCTGAAGCTTACACCTAGCATTTCCCTTCTGGTCTTGATGATTTTCGTTCTTTGGGTTGTTTAATTTGGCATATCTCTGAGTGGCATTGGAGGGCAAAAGCCTCCCAGGAACTAGTCTTATTGAGAAAAAGAGTAATTTTGTCCAATTCAGAAGTTATCTAAAAGTCAATTATGGCCTTGAAAATTACTTGTTAAACAAGGTAGAAAGGAACAGTAAGTAGGGGAGAGAGAGGTGTGAAGAAAGTTATGGACATGCAGACATATTTTTCATAAGGAAGGTTATAAAGAAAAGAGAATAATTTTGTATGAAAAAGGATCTTGTGTGGTAAATTTTTGTCCTAAAGTAAAATGACTGATTATTTAGGAGGTTTAGGACAAGGCAGAAAGTCCAAGCATGTTGTAGATGGTCTGTGTAAGTCGTGAAAATCTTTGTGAAGGGGAATTTATTAACGTGATTTTGGATGTAACTAAGTTGATTATAATTAAAAGGAAATCATTTATAATAGTCCTTCTAAGATTGGTCCCCTACGTTACAACAAGGCTTTTTTTAAAAAACTATTGCTTAGCTCTTGATAAAATTGCAAGATATTTTACTTGTATTTTATAATCTATTTCTTTTGAAAACTTCTCAGAATCATATCTCAGAAGTTCAACTTTTGCTATGTCTCGTTTTTCTCTCCTTGAGAAGGATAACTTGATTCTGTACTCTTGGCTTTTCTTGATATGTCTAAGTTTCTAATGTAATCAGAAAACTTCTCACACTGTTTCTAAGAGTCAGGTATTCCCCTGCTATACACATAGCTTTGAACACACTCTTCCTGTGTTCAATTAAATTCAAACTTTTTTCGTTGAGTTTGAATTCCAAGTTATGTAAATGGGCTTCTCAGAAGGAGAAGCAGTCACTGCAGAAGGGTTTTCTTTGCTTTTTTGTAGCTGGCTTAAGAAACAAGATTTTGGCTGGGCACGGTGGCTCACACCTGTAACCCAGCACTTTGGGAAGCTGAGATTGGTGGATCACGAGGTCAGGAGTTTGAGGCCAGCCTGGCCAATATGGTGAAACCCTGTCTCTACTAAAAATACAAAAAATTAGTTGGGCATTGTGGTGCATACCTGTAGTCCCAGCTACTTGGGAGGCTGAGGCAGAAGAATCACTTGAACCTGGGAGGCAGAAGTTGCAGTGAGCTGAGATCGCACCACTGCACTCCAGCCTGGGTAACAGAGTGAGACTCCATCTCAAAAAAAAAAAAAAGAAGCAAGATTTTATAATTGCTATGCTGTCTTTATTAGGTTTTGGATTGCTAAAAAAACCCCAAGATTTTTTTTTTTTTTTTTTTTAAGATGGAGTCTCACTGTGTAGCCCAGGCTGGAGTGCAACAGCGCCATCTTGGCTCACTGCAACCTCCGCCTCCTGGAAAAAACCCCGAGATTTAAAAGGTTTTAGGTTTTATCCACTCTGTAATGGAGTGGTTACATGGTGTTTTGTTTGTTTTGTTTTGTTTTTTGTTTTTTTTTTTAAGACAGAGTTTTGCTCTTGTTGCCCAGGCTGGAGTGCAAGGGCATGATCTCGGCTCACCACGACCTCCACCTCCCAGGTTCAAGCAATTCTCCTGCCTCAGCCTCCCAAGTAGCTGGGATTACAGGCATGCACCACCATGCCTGGTTAATTTTTTGTATTTTTAGTAGAGACAGGGTTTCTCCATGTTGGTCAGGCTGGTCTCAAACTCCTGATCTCAGGTGATCTGCCCACCTTGGCCTCCCAAAGTGCTGGGATTACAGGCATGAGCCACCACGCCCAGCCAGTTACATGGTTTTTAATTACCACTTTGGTTAAATGAGTAACTATTTTGCAATGACCTGTGCTTCTGTTTTGATCAAATGTTTTAACCTTTTAACATCTTTAACAAACATCCTCAAAATCAAAATCCTGTTAAGTCTCTAACTTAGTTTTATTGCTGGGGCTTACTAAAGCTATAAAAGTTAATTGCTGCAAGGTTGTAGAATTTTTTTTACACCTTCTAGTTAGACAATGAAGACCAGTATCACCACCTTCAGCCCCTTGGAAAAGGTCCTTATCAGGTGCTATTAACTAATCCTTGTACTGTTAAATTACAGGGCTTTGACTTCTGGGTATCCACATCTCATCTAAAAAAAAAGGCATCAACTCCTGCCAGTATCTGATGCCAAACTCAAGTTAACCAAAGCCTTGTCTTTAGAACTGGGCAAAAGTGACAAAGTAAACTCTTCTCATGAGACATAGGAACAGGCCTGTATTCAAAAACATTAAGATCCATTTAATAACTTTTCCTCTATCTGAAATAATCTAATTTATTCTATGCCTTGATGCTAAATAATTTAAATGTTTGGCTACTTGCGAACTTCCTATCCTGCCCTGCTCAAAACTAGGCAGGGCTGGCTGGGTGTGGTGGCTCATGCCTGTAATCCCAGCACTTTGGCAGGCTGAGATGGGAAGATCGCTTGAGGCCAGGAGTTCGAGACCAGCATGGTCAATATTGTGAGACCCCCCATCTCATTAAAAAATAAAAAAAAAACAGCTATGGCTTATGACCTTTTGTTTAAAATGTTGTTAATTTCTTATATTTTGTTTTACCTCCAGAATTTGAAATGATTTCAATCCCTCCAGGCTCAGAGACTATCATATGAGATTGTAAGAGCTGATTTTGAGGGATAAAATTAGTTCAGACCCTCCAAATCAAAGATGGAACCTTCAGGGAATCACCAGCCGGGTATACCTGTCCGAGATTAAACTTGATTTTTTTGTTGTTTGTTTGTTTGTTTTTCTGGAGTTTTACTTTTGTTGCCCAGCCTGGAGTGCAATGGCATAATCTCGTCTCACTGCAACATAAAGCTAATCAGGAACTAGTTCTTGGCTCACTGAAGTTAATCAAAGATTAAACTTCAGGGAATCACTAGCTGGGTACACCTGTCCAAGATTAAACCTGTTTTTTTTCTTTTTTTTTTTCTCCTGGGGATGGAGTTTCGCTTTTGTTGCCCAGGCTGGAGTGCAATGGCACAATCTCGGCTCACTGCAACCTCTGCCTCCTGTGTTCAAGTGATTCTCCTGCCTCAGCCTCCTGAGTAGCTGGGATTACAGGTGTGCACCACCTGTAAAGATGGGCACATAGATGCCTAAGCAGCTAATAAAACGCTTGTGTTTTGTATAACTAATTGCTACAAGCCAAGATTACAGTGGCTCAATGCATAGAATTTATAGATAAGTTAATTTTATAACCTTGCATTTTGGCTTTTGAGTTTTGGCTCTTATGTTGCTTAAAGGGGGTCCTAAAGCTGATGAATGCCTGCCTACCTCCATTCCCACCTGACCTAGAATGTTTAATTGACTATACAACTTTTGATTCTAAGTCCCTTGGCCATAGAAGTCCCACCAAGGGACATAATGGACCCAGGACAGGTAGCACACCACCCTGGCATCAATATGGGACAAAATAAAAGCTTGGCCAGGCCGGGTGTGGTAGCTCACACCTGTAATCCCAGCACTTTGGGAGGCCGAGGCAGGCAGATCACCTGAGGTCAGGAGTTCAAGATCAGCCTGGCCAACATGGTGAAACCATGTCTGTACTAAAAATATAAAAATTAGCCAGACAGGCTGGAGTACGGTGGTGCGATCTCGGCTCACTGCAAGCTCTGCCTCCTGGGTTCACGCCATTCTCCTGCCTCAGCCTCCCGAGTAGCTGGGACTACAGGCGCCCGCCACCATGCCCAGCTAATATTTTTGTATTTTTAGTAGAGATGAGGTTTCACCGTGTTAGCCAGGATGGTCTCGATTTCCTGACCTTGTGATCCGCCCATCTCGGCCTCCCAAAGTGCTGGGATTACAGGCGTGAGCCACTGCGCCCAGCCTAAACCTGCGTTCTTGAAGTCGTTTGTTACTCGCCAGGTGAAAGAACTCCAGTTTTTCTCTGGTAACATCCTTGGAGCTGAGAATCTAGAGTTGTCTCTAATAAAGGAGAATTTACATCCTGTCTTTAGGCAGGAGAGGAGGAAGATAGGTAGCACTTTTTCTCTGTTTGTTCTTTCTTTCTTTTTTTTTTTTTTTTGAGACGGAGTCTCACTCTGTCGCCCAGGCTTGAGTGCAGTGGCGCCATCTCGGCTCACTGCAAGCTCCGCCTCCTGGGTTCACGCCATTCTCCTGCCCCAGCCTCCCGAGTAGCTGGGACTACAGGCACCCGCCACCACGCCTGGCTAATATTTTTGTATTTTTAGTAAAGATGGGGTTTCACTGTGTTAGCCAGGATGGTCTCGATCTCCTGACCTCATGATCCACCCGTCTCGGCCTCCAAAAGTGCTGGGATTACAGGCGTGAGCCACCGCGCCTGGCCAAAAGAAAAGAAAAGAAAAGAAAAATAAAAATGAGCCTTAGGCTTGTAATACATGTAAAGCCCTCAACCTATTATTCAGGCCCTAAGAGTTTTTTGTTATTATCATCAGAGTGAGAGGATGTGTAAATGGGTATGTCTATTTATTGGAACTGCATTCATCCATGCAATAAGCATTTTTGGCACCTATGATGCGCTGGTGCTGGGGACCCAGGAATGCGCGAAGTCCTCAGTCCTGGCCCTCTGTGTGGTTTGGGATTGGGCATGGGGGTGCGTCAGTGTGTGATGTTAGTTAGGTGTGGGTGCCTCTTGCAAAGGTACTGCCCTGCAGGCAGGGTACATCCATGCAGATGGGCAGGTGGCCCTTGCCCGGCCCTGCTCTCATCACGCCTGACTCCTCCTTGCCCTGACCTGCTCCCTGACTTGGCACATTCCTGGGGTGGGTCCGGGAGGGCTGTTGGGGCGGGACAGAACAGTGAGTAGGAGGCCTCTGGGTGCCTCCCCACTTCCTGCTGGGCCTCCACTTCACTGCCTGCGAGTGAGTAGGGTCTGTACCAGACCGGGTAGGGGGCGGGGCCCAGGCTGAGTCATCAGCCTAACCCCCTCTCTGGGGTCTGACCCCTGGGCTCCTTAGCTCCAGCGAAGTTCTGTCACGGCCTTCATCCTCCTGTCTGTCTCTCCTAGTGTCGCCCTACACCATCGTCTACTTCTGGACCCAAGGTACAGGCCCAGCTCCTTCAGGAGGACGAAGGGTACACGCCGCCGGCCGGCTAAGCCGGCTCCCTGGGCCAGTGCCAGGGCAGGAGGGGGCGGGGCCAGGGCCGAAAGGGCGGGGCCGGAATTGTGGGGGTGGGGCCTGGACCTGCCTTTCTGGTGTCTTCAGCCCCATGGAGTCATGTTTCAAAGGTGGCAGGAACGTGGCCCAGGGAAATTCTGCCTCCTCTTTATCGAGCCTGGGGGTTCTAGGAAAGCCCAGGGTCCCAGGAGGGTGTGGCAACCAGGGAAGAGTGTAAAGGAACCCTGCGAGCTGCCAAGGCACAGCCCACCCCAACTTCCGGAGGCAGCTGCATTCCGTCCCTCCGTGGGGCTGAGTTCTCCGCCGTTCCCCTCTCCAAGGCACTGCTGGGGCCATGGTTTCCTCTCTAAGAGGCACCCAAGCTAGGGTTTCTGTCCTGTCTCCGTGTCCTGTCCCCTACCCTCCTCGCCCCGTCCCAGGTTGCTGTGAGGATGGGTCTCTCTCTGTCCCCACATTCCTGTCCTGTCCACTCCCCCTGCCCCAGGGCACCCCGAGGCCATGTCCTGCTGCTGGCAGTTCAGGGCCAGAGCTGGAAGGAGGAGGTGGTGACCAAGGAGATGAGGCTGCAGGGCCCACTCGAGGCCTCCTGTGTGAGTGGCCATGCCAAGAAGGGGCTGGGTCTTAGGGGTCAGGACTAGAGTGGAGGGCAACTGAACTCAATGCCCCTCATGGAGCCATGCCACCCCCAGCTGGGCTTTGCCCTCCTCCTGTGAACGGGAGTGATCCCAGTTGAGGGTGTGCAGTGAGCTGGTCACCTCCCCAAGTACCAGGATGGATACCTCACCCTGTACCAGTCCAATGCTATCCTGGGTCACCTTGGCTGCACCTTTGGTGAGTCCTGAGGCCTGGGGTGGCCCAGTCCAGAAAGGTACCTGACAGGTGCCTGGTGCCTGAGCTGCTGCACCTGCAGCCACCAAAGTTCTGCCCAGCTGAGGGGCAGGAAGGTGCAGGGCCTGCGTTCCAAAAGGCTCTGGGCTGTGGGGCTGGGGCTGTGGGTGCACGTGAGCAGGGCAGGGGCTGTGCGGCTGGGCTAGCCCCCAACCAGGCAGCACCAGGTGGAGTCGCTGCAGCCATCTCCTAGACAACAACTCACAGCAGTTTGGGTGCAGGCCAGAGGCCACTTTGGGTGGGGCCAGGAGCTTCCAAAAAGACCTTCCTGTCCATTTCTTCCCACTCTGGCCGTACCTAAATCTAGAAAGCCCCCACTCAAGGGTGGCAGGAGCCTGGCTCAGGGAGATGCTATCTCCCCTTCGGCCAGGTAAAGGGTCCAGGAAAGTCTGGGGTCCCAGGAGGGCATGGCAACCTGGGATGGTGGTGCAGAGGAATAGGGGGAGCAGCCAAGGCGCAGGCCCATCCCAACTTCTGCAGGACCCAGGAGAGAGAATGGAGAGAACACCCCCACTGGAGTCTGCCACCTCTTTCTGCCCTCACGTCCAAGTTCTCTTCTGGTCCCCACAAAAAGTCAGACTTGGACCTAGGAAGACACAGAGCAGAGGCTTGGTCCTCTCATCGGGGAGACAGATCTGGGGGAGTGGGCTTGGCACATTTTGGGCAGGGAATTCCTCAGTGCCAGGGAGCCAGGGTGTGGCCCCAAAGACAGGCGTGGGCCTACGGCCTACTCACCTTGTGGAGGTGGGAGTAGCAGAGGCTGGGAGAGAAGGCCCTCCAAAGCGGGGGTCAGAGAGAGGTCCTGGAGGCCCAGGTCTGACGCCTGTGGGCTTTGTGGGGAGAGAACAGAATCTGAGCCCACTGCCTGGCTGCTGACTAGGTCTCTACAGCAAAGACCAGTGGGAGATGGCACTGGTGGACACAGTGAATGACGGGGTGGAGGACCACTGTGGGCAGGCGCTGCAGCCGCCTTATCCACCAGGGCTCTGAGTGAGCCTGGGTGCGGGCTGGTGCTCTGGGACAGTGTGGTCAGGGACAGGAGGTCACCCTGGTCAGTCTCACCGCACACCTCCAACTGGAATCACTCCTGTTCACAGGAGGAGGGCAAAGCCCAGTGTGTTCGGGAGCTGCCAGGCACCTGAAGCCTTTTGAGACCCTCCGACCCAGAACCAGGGATGACAGGCCTTCATCGTGGGTGACCAGGTGAGTGCTGGCTCCAGCCTCTCCCAGATCATTGTAGGTCCATTTCTTAGAAGGGCAAACTGAGGCCCAGAGTGGGCCAGTTCACTGCAGCAGAGGCAGCCAGGGTTCTGGGTCCTGAAGCTGCTCTCTCCTGACCCAGCTCAAGCTCCCTCACACCTCCTGCCCTGCAGGTCTCCTTCACCGACCACAACCTGCTGGACTTGCTTCTGGCCCACCAGGTCCTGGTGAGGCAGGAGAATAGGGTGTGGAGGCAGGGAACCTAAGGCTGTTTCACACCAACTTCCTAGAACTAAATTGAAAGGAAAACCCTAACTTTCCACACCTAAGTAACAAAAGGACCAGAGGCTACTCCATTTGACCTTTTCTGCACAGCAGATGGGAAATTGGCTGTCCCCAACAAATCAGACTGGTTGTGGGTGGAGTCTTCGTTTGCAACTTGGTAACTTCACTCCAGCCTATGAATGGTTGCTGTCCACAATCAGACTGATTGCGGGTGGAGTCTTCGTTTGCACAGAGGTATAACTTTGTAACTTCACCCTAGCAAACATCTCATCCAATCAGATGTTGGCACAGGAGTGTGACCTTTGTAAGTTCACTTCAGCCTCTGATTGGCTGCTTTCTGCAACCAATCAGATTGTTGGCTGCCACTTCATTTGCATGAGGTGAGCATGAAGTGACCAATGGGAAACTTCTAGGGGATAGTTGGACCCAAGAAGATTCTGTATCCAGGCCCTTGAGCTGCTGCTGGGCCCACTCCCACACTGTGGAGTGTACTTTTGTTTTCAATAAATCCCTGCTTTTAGGCCAGGTGTGGTGGCTCACACCTGTAATCCCAGCACTCTGGGAGGCCGAGGGGGGTGGATCACCTGAGGTCAGGAGTTCGAGACCAGCCTGGCCAACATGGTGAAACCCTGTCTCTACTAAAAATACAAAAAAAAAAAAAATTAGCTGAGTGTGGTGGTGCACACCTATGATCCCAGCTACTCGGGTGGCTGAAGCACAAGAATCGCTTGAACTTGGGAGGCAGAGGTTGCAGTAAGCAGAGATCACACCACTGCACTCCAGCCTGGGTGGCAGAGCAAGACTCCGTCTCAAAAAAAAAACAAAACAACTGCTTTCGTTTTTTGTTGCTTCATTCTTTCTTTGCTTTGCTGGGTGTTTTGAACCAAGAATTGGTTCAAAACACCATGAACCTGGACAACTTGCAGTCACAACCCTCTACCAGTGACACTGGTGCCTGGCTATCTGGATGCCCTCCTCCTGCTCTCAGCCTACGTGGCACACCTCAGCGCCTGGCCTAAGCTCAAGGCCTCCCTGGCCTCCCCTGAGTATGGGAACGACCCCATCTTTGGAGGCTATAAGATGTGAGCCCACTTGGCCTCCCCATGGGAGCAGGGTTGCCCTTGGGAATCAATAAAAGCAATGAGAGGAAAGCTGTGCTGAGGTCATTGAGGGGCTGGGTGGGCATAAGGGACGTTCTACCCCATCCCAGGCTGCCTGGGAATGACCCAGGCATAGGCAGGACCAGAGGCTACAGATGACGCTCCCAGGGGTTGAGTGGACAGGGGCCCTGGTGACCTTGGCGGAGGCCTTGTCTGCTGGATGAAGGAGTGGGAGTTGACTCCCAGGGCACTAGGGAGCCACTGCAGGCTTTTAAGCAGGGATGGTGACTTTTAGGAATCAGAGCCTGTGATAGCTCAGGAGGCCTTGGGCACCACCTAACTCAACACCTAATAGATAGGGAAACTGAGGCCCAGAGAGGGGACTGGACTGCCTAGGTTCACTAAGCAAGTGGGTAGATGGGTCAAGTTGGTGTCCTGGGTCCTAAGCTCCCAGGCTGGAGGACTGGCTGCCCCTCAAAGGAGCCTCTGCCTGACTGAGATACTTTAGCAGAGGCTCCATGGGGAGGGGTCTTAGGCACCTTGGATTTGAGGGGCTGACTGGCAGTTCTGTTTTTGATGAAGGAGAGCTGACCCCTTTTGGGAGGCATGGTCCAGGAAGGACCCCCACAGTCCCCAAGAGGAAAGTGCTACAAACCCATCATCTCAGTGAAATTCTGAAGCTTCCACAGCCCTAAAGACAGACTGCTGCCTGAGGGGGGTGCTGTTCTGGTGGGTCTTGTAACCCTGCCCCAAGAAGCCTGCCAGGCAGGGCCCAGGGCCTGCAGCCTGTGGCCTGTGAGCCTCCTCAGTGCCCGGAGCATTCAGGAGAGCGTGTTCAGGTTCCAGCCTCGCCTGGGCCAGGCCTTGGAGTATGCTTGGGATGCCCTGGTGCCTGAAGGCAGGCAGCCTTACCAGTGGCTGGGCATGGGAAGGGCTGGACTCCTTGGACCACAGTGGTTCACTGTGCAGGCAGGTAAGACAGTGGCCGTGGTAGGCCACAGAGCAGGCCTAGGGGACACTCGAGCATCCCGCAGGTTCCAGAACAGCAGGAGGAGAGGAGTTGCTCTTTTCAAAGCTTCCCGCAGGAGTTGGATGCACTGGCTCACACTTGCTATCCCAGCTACTCAGAGGCTGAGGTGGGAGGATTGCTTGAGCCCAGGAGTTAAAGGCTGCAGTGAACTATGATTGCGCCACTGAATTCCAGCCTGGGCAAAAGAGCGAGACCCCATCTCTAAAAATATTTTTTATTTTATTTTTTGAGACAGTCTCACTCTTATCACCCACACTGGAGTGCAGTGGCATGATCTCAGCTCACTGCAACCTCTGCCTCCTGGATTCAAGTGATCCTCATGCCTCAGCCTCCCAAGTAGCTGGGATTACAGGTGTACGCCACTACACCTGGCTAATTTTTGTATTTTTAGGAGAGATGGGGTTCGGCCATGGTGGCCAGGCTGACCTCGAACTCCTGACCTCAAGTGATCCACCCGCCTTGGCCTCCCAAAGTGCTGGGATTACAGGCGTGAGCCACTGTGACTGGCTAAAAATATTTTTAAAAGAAAGCTTCCTGCAGACAATCACTTTCACACTCTTCAGGGTGACTGGGCTGGACATTTTGACTGTGTAGCTCTGAGACTGCAAGAAGGTGGATGGAGAGGCTCCCTGTGGCCAGGAAAAGGGACTGGGCCCCTGTCTGGGTGCCTCAGGACTGGCATGAAGCCGCATGTGTGAGCTGGTGCTGCAAGGCGAAGGAGTGATCAGATGGTCATTGGTGAGAGGCTGAGAGCCCCTCTAGCTGTAAAGTTGACAGGTGACACCCAGGGCATGTGGTCGGGACTCCCTAGCAGCATATGGGAGGGAGGAGGGTAAGCTTCCTCCAGGCAGTGTCCCAAGCACTTGACATCTATCAACTCATTTAATCGGCAGAAAAAATCCACCCAGTGGATGCTATTATTATCTCCATTTTATTTTTTTAATTTTATATTTTTTGAGACAGAGTCTTGCTCTGTCACCCAGGCTGGAGTGCAGTGGCGTGATCTTGGCTCACTGCAAGCTCCTCCTGAATTCAAGCGATTCTCCTGCCTAGGCCTCCAGAGTAGCTGGAATTACAGGTGCCCACCACCACACGCGACTAAGTTTTGTATTTTTAGTAGAGATGGGGTTTCACTGTTTTGGCCAGGCTGGTCTCCAACTCGTGACCTCAAGTGATCCGCCTGCTTTGGCCTCCCAAAGTGCTTGGATTACAGGGGTGAGCCACCGTGCCCGACCTATTATCTCCATTTTAGAGATGAAGAAACAGAGACACAGAAAGGTAAAGTAACTGCCAAAGTTCACATAGCTGGTAAGAGGCTGACCCAGGATTTGAACTAAAGCTTCCTGGCTCCACGCCTGTGCTTGAATCACCTCTGCCACAGGTGGTGGCTCAAGCTACTGGTTATTTTTGTTGTTGTTGTTGTTGTTTGTTTGTTTTTTGTTTTGTTCTTAAATTCTGGCACAGAGTGACGGCAGGAGGCCAGTAACTCTGTTTACTCCCCTTCATTTTACGGGGGACAGGAAGCCCAAGAGAAAGCCTCGGCTTCAGCCAATTAGGATGGAGGTGGGAGTGGGACCGGCTTTGGTTTGAAGGTTGGAACATTTGGAACTAGTGGCTGGATTTGCTCCCTGGCTGGGGAGGGGGGCCATACAGGTTACAGATAAAAACCTGCTGTTCTCAGGGGGAGCCTCTGGCCCCGGCCAGCTGCTGTTCCAGAGCAGGCAGAAGGGGCAGATCCAGGGGGCTGGCATCCGTTCACCCAGGGGTTTGCCCTTTGGTAGTAGCCCTGGGACTGAGAGGTCTGGAGTACCAGCATGGGGAGGGAGGGCTAAGGGGTGTAGAGAGTGACCCCAGACCTCAAGGGCAAAACCTGAGGATGCTTGCAGGCCTTGGCATCAGGTCTCAGCCACAGGTCTGGTCCCCAGCTGCACCATCCGGGCAGGGCAGCTGCAGGAATTTGGCTCCATTCCTCCCTGCTCCTCCTCCTGCCTCCCTTGCTTGTTCCCTGCTTGGCCAAGGTCCCAGTTGGCTGTGGCTCAGGCTCGGGCTCCATTTCTCTCCACCCTCATAAGTGGCCTGAGAACCCTTCCTAGCCCTGCTTGGGGACCCTGCAACTAGATATTGGGGCTCATGGCTGCCTTTACCCAGCTGTATGACCTTGGACAAGTGGTCAGCCCTCTCTGGGCCTGTTTCTTTTTGTTTGTTTGTTTTGAGACAAGGTCTTGCTCTGTTGCCCAGGCTGAAATGTGGTGGTGCAATCATGGCTCACTACAGCTTTGACCTCCTGGACTCAAGTGATCCTCCTGCCTTAGCCTCTGGAGGAACTGGAACTACAGGCGTGCACCACCATGCTTGGCTATTTTAAAAAATTTTTTATAGAAAGCGGGGGGGTCTCCCTGTGTTGCTCAGGCTGGTCTCGAACTCCTGGGCTCAAGTGATCCTCCTACCTCACCTTTTCAAAGTACTGGAATTATAGCTGTGAGTATCTGCACATGTGGGCCTATTTCTTCCTCCAATAGCCAAATCCATTACAAAGTGCCATCCTGTTACCAAATACTTCCTACATGCCAGACACTTGGCGGGTCTTCAGACCCCCATTTTACTGATGAAAAAACTGAGGTCAGGACTGGAATTTGTACCCAGGAGGCTGATTACCAAGCCTTCATCCTGTCCCAAACAGCCTCAGAAAATACTCTCAAGAGCGCTCTGACTGGGCGCAGTGGCTCACGCCTGTAATCCCAGCACTTTGGGAGACTGAGGCGGTGGATCACCAGAGGTCAGGAGTTCAAGACCAGCCTAGCCAACATGGCGAATCCTTGTCTCTACTAAAAAAAATACAAAAATTATCGGGGTGTGGTGGTGGGCGCCTATAATCCCAGCTACTCAGGAGGCTGAGGCAGGAGAATCACTTGAACCTGGGAGGTGGAGGTTGCAGTGAGCCGAGATCGCGCCACTGCATTCTAATCTAGCCTGGGCGACAGAGCGAGACTCCATCTCAAAAAGAAAAAAAACAAAAAGCTGTGGACGAATGAAGTGGCCGGAAGTGGTTATTTGAAAGGTTAATGTTAGTTGAATGTTAACTATCCTGACTGAAATTAAGTTGAAGCCCCAGGAATTTCAGAAGCAAAAGCACTCACGCACTCTTCTGGCCCATTTTGCAGTTTGCCTTCACAGCCAGCACAGTGGGAAGCCAGCTCTGAAATATGTGGGGTGAGGTCGGGGTGCTCAAGTACAGCCGGAAGTCTCCTCTCCCTGCACCTGCAGAGACGGTTACCCCTGGGAACCTCTGGGTGTTTTTCTGGGAGTTGTTTTTGGCAATGAAACCACACTTGAACTCCAGACCTCTCCACCGGAAGACTTTGGACAGGGTCAGGGTGGGACCTTTGCATTTCCAGATGGGATTTTCTGCTGCAAACAAGGTCAGGAACATGGCCCTGGATGATGCAGACGTGAGCGATGCTTGCTTCCCCTTAAACTGAACATCATGAGCCTTATTCTTACTTAGAAGCAGCATCCAGGGCAGAAAATACGATCAAAGCCTTGGCCCACCTGCCTGCTGTGCCTGCCACAGGCTCCTGGCTTAAAGTGTGTCCCACCTTAAAATGAGAAGGTGGTGACCTCTCAGAGGTTCAGGCTCAGTAGGTTTAAGTCTTCAGGTAGAACGAGCGACTAGGCCACTCCTGTGGAGGACTGCCATTGCCAGAGTTTGAAGCAGTTGCTTTTTCCTGCTATTCCAAAAATAGGACAACTGCGACCTTTGGCTTATAAATCCAGCCAAGGCAACAGTTGCATACACAACTGGGATGGCCACTCAGCTCTCTTCCTCTACCCACCCTGGCCCAGCGTCCCCTGCTGGTACCAGGCCCTGCTCCCTAGACGCAGGGATTGACCCAAACCCTGCCAATCAAAGAGCCTCAGCTCCAGCAACAGCAGTTGGTCCAGCGGGGAGAGCACGTGAGCAGAGTCGGGCTTATCAGAGTCCTCCCTGGCCCATCCCAAACACAGCTGGCCAGGGTCCAGGTGCTCCCTCTGAGATGGGAGCTTCTATTCAGGTCAAGAGGCTGGGAGAAGGTGAATCCGGAGTGGACTGTGATGTTGGTTACGGCTGAGAGAGTGGAGCAGGTGTGTGTGTGTGTGTGTGTGTGTGTGTGGAGAGAGAGAGAGAGGAAGAGAGAGAGGTGGCGGTGCAGTTTTTAGGTGCCTGGTTCCATTCTGTGAGAGTCCAGCTCCACTTTCCCTGTTTAGGTCATGTGGAGCCCATAAATGCCTCCCTTCTGGAGTTGAGTTTCTGTACTTTCAGCTGAAAGAGATTGCGACAGGTTCAAAATGTGTCCACAAATCCTTTGACAATTTCTCCCTCAAAATTTGGAACCCGGCGAGGGTGGTGGCTTATACCTGTAAACTTAGCACTTTGGGAGGCCAAAGCAGGAGGATCTCTTGAGCTCAGGAGTTCAAGACCAGCCTGGACTACATAATGAGGCCCCATCTCTAGAAACAATTAAAAAACAAAATTAGTCGGTTGTGGTGGCATGCACCTGTAGTCTCAGCTGCTCTGGAGGCTGAGGCAGGAGGATCACTTGAGCCTGTCTGGGAGGTTGAGGCTTAAGTGAGCTGTGATCATACCACTGCACTCCAGCCTGGGTGACAGAGGGAGACCATGTCTCCCCACTCAAAAAATGGAAAATAAACCCAATTCCCTACCCCTTGAGCACAGGCTGGATTTAGTGCTGGAAGTGATGGTGCACGACTTCCAAGACTAGGTCGGAAAAGACATTGTGGCTTCTGTCTTGTTCTCCTGAATCACGTGCTCTGGGGAAGCCAGCTGCCATGTCATGAGGACACTTAAGCAGCCCTGTGGTGGTCCAGGTGGTGAGGAACTGAGGTGTTCTGACAAAGCCAGCACTTCATCACTCTCCATGGAGTGCACCAGTATGAAAGTGGATCCTGCAGCCCCACTTAAGCCCCAGGCACCATCTTAATGACCACCTCATGAGAGACCCCAGCAGAAACCCCTAGCTAAAGAACTCCCAAATTTGTGACTTAGAAACGAATACAATAAATGCATGTTGTTTTAAGCGGCTAAGCTTTGGGGTAATTTGCTATGTACCAATAGATAAGTAATACAGAGTTCAAACCAAGCCGCTGCCATCAAGCCTCCGTAACAGAGGTGAGTGACCTACGAGGCTCACCAGACAAGGCAGATGCTGAGATTTCATGAGCCGTTTTCCAGAGTCCAATTTCTTGGATTGGGGTTTGTAGTCGTTTCTGAGTTGCTCTCACTCCTGTTGACAGTTGGAATTCTTGTTGTTTTTTGTTTTGTTTTGTTTTGTTTTGAGACGGAGCCTCACTCTGTTGCCCAGGCTGGAGTGCAGTGGTGCGATCTCAGCTCACTGCAACCTCCACCTCCCGGGTTCAAGCAATTCTCTGCCTCAGCCTCCTGAGTAGCTGGGACTACAGGTGCCCGCCACCATGCCCAGCTAATTTTTGTATTTTTAGTAGAGATGGGGTTTCATCATCTTGGCTAGGGTGGTCTTGAACACCTGACCTTGTGATCCACCCGTCTCAGCCTCCCAAAGTGCTGGGATTACAGGCGTGAGCCACCACGCCCGGCCCGACAGTTGGAATTGTTAGTGTCCTGCGTGCAGTGGTATTTCACTGTGGCTTTAATTTACATTTCTGGCCAGTCATGGTGGCTCATGCCTGTAATCCCAGCACTTTGGAAGGCTGAGGCAGGCAGATCACCTGAGGTCAGGAGTTGGAGACCAGCCCGGCCAACATGGTGAAACCCCGTCTCTACTAAAAATACACAAATTAGCCGAGCATAGTGGCACATGTCTGTAATCCCAGCTACCCGGGAGGCTGAGGCAGGAGAATCACTTGAATCCGGGAGGTGGAGGTTGCAGTAAGCAGAGATCACACCACTGCACTCTGGCCTGGGGGACAGAGTGAAACTCCATCTCGAAAAAAAAATTGCATTTCCCTAATAACTAATGACACTGAACATGTTTTTACCTTTTTACATGCTTAAAGGGTGTATAATAATGGCACACAAGTCGTCTTAAGGCTATATGTTTTAAATATTAGGGACTAGACTATGTAATATGGACACAGATAGGCTAGTAATTTATTGTCCCTTTGAAGTCTTTTTTTTTTTTTTTTTGGTAGAGATGGGGTCTTGCCATGTTGCCCAAGCTGGTCTTGAACTCCTGGGCTCAAGTGATCCACCTGCCTTGGCCTCCCGAAGTGCTGGGATTACAGGCGTGAGCCACCACACCTGGCCCCCTTCAAAGTCTTTTTTTTTTTTTTTTTTGAGACAGGGTCTCACTCTGTCACCCAGGCTGGAGAGCAGTGGTGCGATCTCCGCTCACTGCAACCTCTGCCTCCTGGGTTCAAGTGATTCTCCTGCCTCAGCCTACCGAGTAGCTGGGACTACAGGTGTGTGCCACCATACCCGGCTCTTTTTTGTGTATTTTTAGTAGAGATAGGGTTTCACCATGTTGGCCAGGCTGGTCTCAAACTCCTGACCTCAAATGATCTGCCCGCCTCGGCCTCCCAAAATGCTGGGATTACAGGCGTGAGCCACTGTGCCCAGCCCAAAGTCTTTACGTATTTGCTCAACATGTATTTAGTTTGGCTGTGTTTCTTTATTTTAAAAAGCCGCTTTTTATTTAAAGAAAAACAAAAGATTGTCTTCAGAAATAGATTCACCTCCCGGGGCTAAAAAAATCTTAACCATTTCCTACTTCTCTGTGGTTCTTGTTCTCACTTCAGGTTGTATATTAATCAGATACAAGTTCCACTGAGGTTACAAAGTTCCCCAACAGCAGCAGCTGAAACAAGCTAGAAGTATGTTTTCACTCAGCAACAAGTCCGGTGTCCTCTGCACGGAGCAATGGGCACTCCGTGGTGTTAGGGTCCCAGGCTCCCCCTACTCTCTCTGCCATGCCAAGGATGCCATCCCTGTCACCTCCATGTCCCAGCCCCGCGGGATCGGGGGTTCTCTGAACAACACCTTTTGAAGAGGCATCTTCTAGGTTTGCAATGTAGATGATAAAATAAGTTGCTTGTTGGCAACACGCAGCATACCCCATGCAGCACGGGGTTTCTGACTTGCAACTGGCGTGACTTCTAGTGAATGTGCCGCACAGAAACACTCAACGGAGACTCCACTGTTATATCACTAAGTTGTTTTTTCTCCTTCTTGAGTACTTCAGTGGGGTGGGGCCAATTTATATTTAACCAGTTATTTCAGGAATCAAGGAGGGCGGGGAGGCACACTGACTGCTCTATTACTGGTTCATTCTGGGGACGTCTGGGCCCAGCTCCAGCTTGCTGAGGCCACGCTACGGGGTCCACAGCATCGATTGTCCCTGACTCTAACCAGCGTCTCCCAGAGCCTGCAAATGTGCCACGCACAGCAGCAGGGGCGGGGCTCACTCCTCATACTCACTCTTTAACTTGTATTGGGCTGATTTTGATTGAAAGCAACAGAAACCCAATCAAAGGCAAATTTGCTGACTCAGTTAACTGGAAGATAACAGATGCTTCTGCTTTATGCACGTTGGATCCAGGAGCTCCATCAAATTCATCATCATTTCTCACTCTTCCTCCCCATGAAACATTCTTTTTCTCCCTCTCTCTCTCTTTTTTTTTTTGAGACAGAGTCTCGCTCTGTCGTCCAGGCTGGAGTGCAGTGGTGCGATCTCGGCTCACTGCAACCTCTGCCTCCCGGCTTCGAGCAATTCTCGTGCCTCAGCCTTCCGAGTGGCTGGGACTACAGGTGTCCGGCTAATTTTTGAATTTTTAGTAGAGACGGAGTTTCACCACGTTGGCCAGGCTGGTGTTGAACTTCTGACTTCAAGTGGTCCGTCCGCCTCAGCCTCCCAAAGTGTTGGGATTACAGGCGTGAGCCACTGCACCCAGCCAGTGTTCTTTTTCTCTACACTGCTTACTTCTCTGTGGCTTCATTCTCAGGCAGCCTGTTCCTGCAGGGTGGCAAATATGGCCAAGTCACTTTAAGGCTTTCTTGGATGAGTTCTGGGGTTGCCTTTCATTGACGTGGCTCACTGGGTCCTGCCCCTCCCTGAATAATCACTTTGGCTAGGAGAATGCAGTTCCTATCCCCTTGGCAGAAGTGGTCACTTTCAGTTCAATCACATGGATTTGGTTCCTCCAAGAAAGAGAGGTTCTGTTACCAAAGGAAGGGGCAAAGGATCCTTAGCTGATGAAGACCTCAGATGCCCTCTGTGCCTTCTTTGCTGTGCTCAGATGATGCCTTTGGCCAGCTTTTTCCTGTACTGCTCATTATAAAAACAATATGTAATGAAGTGGAGAAAACTTATTTCTCAAAAATTCCTGGCCAGGCACTGTGGCTCACGCCTGTAATTTCAGTGCTTTGGGAAGCTGAGGTGGGAGGATCGCTTGAGGCCAGGAGTTTGAGACCAGCCTGGGCAACACACTGAGATCCCATCTCCATTTAAAATATGTGTATTAAAAAAAAAATCCTAAGGGAAGACTGGAGATAGGCTGGTGGGTGGTTTGGACAGAGAGGGGCCATCTCTATGCCTGGGGCCTGGATATCCCATGGACAGCTCTTCTTGGGGCCAGGCAGGCACGGGTGGAGGGCACCAGCAGGAGGAGATGGAGGGCTGGGCTATGCCAGGTGCTGCCTCCTGTCCACACCCCACCCTGGTTCTCCATCACGGGATGATTCCCTGCAATGCCCAGGAGGACTGGAGTGAGAAAGTGGGCTCTCCATGATGGAGACTGAGGAGGGGAGAAAGCTACAGGCTTGGTTTGCTCTGTGGCAGAAGAGGGAAATGGCCTTGAGCTGCCTAGGCCTGTGAATTGGGGTTCAGATTGAGCTCTAAGTAAATCTGCAATGGGCAGGAGGCCTAAGGGATCATATGTTTTCTGAAAATCAAAGATGGAGGCCGGGCGCGGTGGCTCACGCCTGTAATCCCAGCACTTTGGGAGGCCGAGGCGGGCGGATCACGAGGTCAGGAGATCGAGACCATCCTGGCTAACATGGTGAAACCCTGTCTCTACTAAAAATACAAAACATTAGCCAGCCGTAGTGATGGGCGCCTGTAGTCCCCGCTACTCGGCAGGCTGAGGCAGGAGAATGGTGTGAACCTGGGAGGCAGAACTTGCAGTGAGCCGAGATCATGCCACTGCACTCCAGCCTGGGTGACAGAGTAAGACTCCGTCTCAAGAAAAAAAAAAAAAAAGAAAGAAAATCAAAGATGCACTGGGGTGTTTTCCAATACCAGCAACCACTTCTCTGACTCTCCAGATACCAGCTTAGTGTTTGAGAAAAGAAAAATCCCTCAGAGCAGTCTGACCTAGGTAAGGTGCTTGAATGAATCAGGCCGGGAGAGACACAGATGTGGATTTTGGTCGCACACCCCCTGCCTGGAGGTAATCATTTAAAGGCATTTTGACTGACTAGCTGCCTCACCCATTATCTTCATGTCCTGGAATTTGTGATATAAAGCACAACGTATAGCCAATCAATAGCTTATGTTATTTTACTGAGATAGGGTCTCACTATGTTGCCCAAGCTGGCCCCAAACTCCTGTGATCCTCAAGTGATCCTCCCACCTCAGCCTCCCAAGTAGCTTGGAATAACTCCTATTATTTTAATGTAAATTCCTGGTAAAGGGGCCGGGTATGGTGGCTCATGCCTGTAATCCCAGCACTTTGGGAGGCCGAGGCAGGTGGATCACTTGAGTTCAGGAGTTCAAGACCAGCCTGGCCAACATGACAAAACCCATCTCTACAAAAATTACAAAAATTAGCCAGGCCTGGTGTTGTACGCCTGTAGTCCCAGCTACTGGGGAGGCTGAGGTGGGAGGATTGCTTGAGCTTGGGAGGTGAAGGTTGCAGTGAGCCAATATAATGCTACTGCACTTCAGCCTGGGCAATAGAGTGAAAACCTCCTCTAAAAAAAAAAAAATTCTGGTAAACAACTTAGGGATTGCCTCTTTTCTTTTTCCTTAAAAACCAGCTTCTAACTGCTGCTAATCAGAGTGTACATTTAGGGCAACTTGAGTCTGTGCTCCCAGGCAGCCACCCTCAGGCTTTAGACTCTATACTTAATATTTTCTGAATCTTGTTTTTTTTGTTGTTGTTGTTGTTGTTTGTTTGTTTGAGACAGAGTCTCACTCTATTGCCCAGGTTGGAGTACAATGGCGCAATCTCGGCTCACTGCAATCTCTGCCTCCCAGGTTCAAGCGATTCTCCTGCCTCAGCCTCCTGAGTAGCTGGGATTACAGGCTCCTGCCACCGCACCCAGCTAATTTTTGTAGTTTTAGTAGAGACAGGGTTTCACCATCTTGGCCAGGCTGGTCTTGAACTCCTGATCTTGTGACCCACCCGCCTTGGCCTCCCAAAGTGCTGGGATTACAGGCATGAGCCACTGCGCTGGCCTGAATCTTGTTATTTAAAGTCGACATTTTGCACCCCAGATGGAACCTGAAGGGAGCTTCCGGTGATCCCACCGCTTCACCAGCAACCAGAGCCTTGGTACCAGCATGAGCAGCTTACTCACCCTACCTTGCCGAAGCCAGCAAGGAGTTCTGATAAGGCCCCTCTCAGGGCCGAATTCCTCCCAGGCTTGGTTGTGAATTCAGACTTGCTTCAAGCTACACATATTCTTTACTCGGTGGGGTTGGAGTTGAAACTGTACTTAGAGGTGGGAGTTTCATCTGTTATTCTCTAGAGACTCTGCTGATCACATATTCATAATTTTCAGTTTTCTCTGAGGTTAAGATTTTGTTTGTCTTACTCATTAGAGTTTGCAACCTTTTTTCTCATTTCAAATTTTGATCAGGGAGAAAATAGTTTCTCTCCGAAAAGAGAAAGTGAAATCTTTGTGGCTTCAGTGTCAAATCTGTAATCTTTCAAACTGGCCAGGTTCTGAGGCTCGGTTCGATGGCTTAAAACTGAGTGTTCCCCCTGAAGGCATAGGGGGAACATTGAAAACATAGGCTGGATTTGTGTTTAACACTGTGGCGCCTCTTCATGCAAATATTTAGAAAACTGGTCGTGCATAACTTGTGATGACCCAGCTTATAATGGCCAAAATGGAGGACTTTGAAATGCCTACATGAGTTCATCTGCATGCACAACTGGAAAAAGCTGGTTTTAGGAGCAGACAAATGGGACCGGGCGCGGTGGCTCATGCCTATAATCCCAGCACTTTGGGAGGCAGAGGCGGGCGCTTGAGGTCAGGAGTTCGAGGCCAGCCTGGCCAACATGGAGAAACCCCATCTCTACTAAAAATACAAAAGTTAGCCGGGCGTGGTGGCAGGTGCCTGTAATCCCAGCTACTTAGGAGGCCGAGGCAGGAGAATTGCTTGAACCCGGGAGGCAGAGGTTGCAGTGAGCTGAGATCACACCACTGCATTCCAGCCTGAGTGACAGATCGAGACTCTGTCTCTAAAAAAAAGAACTAAACAAATGGAATGACAGACTTCCAATAGCACCTAGAAGCTTCTAAAAGACATTCTGAGAGAAAAAATTGCCTCCATTCAAGCAGTAAACAAAAGGATATTTGAAACTAGTTCTAAATTAAGAAAGACTTCGGAGGCTTTTTCTCTTTCTCCTCCTGCTGACCCTTGGTCCTCTCCCGTGCGATCTGAACTCACCTCTCTCTGCTCTTTCCCTCAGCTCCCATACATCTCTCAGGCAGAGATTTTTGGAATTCCACAATACACACATTTCCTTCTCTTGAAAGTGGGGAATGTATCTAAATTTGGAACAAAGGAAACAAATGGAACCACTTCACAATGAGAATGACTCTACTGACATTATAAAATACAGATGCAGCATTTTTTATTCTCTAAACCAGGATGAATGAATGACACTGATGATTTATTGACCCAATATCGGACAATACCCTTTAAAAGCCCTGCTGGACTTCACAGTCCCTTGGAGATATAAATCTTACCAGGTATATGACATGTTAACTTCCAGGGAATTGGCTAAGCCATGTTCTAGTTGAGATCAGATCTGAAACAAGTTAAAATCCTTTACATGTTCAAACTGCCTGCTTTGCTTCTCCTGCAGGCCTTACAAAGCACTGGGATCTAGTGGCTATGATTCTGGGCATTCATGGCGGCAGCCTAGGTTGGACTTTTGGTCAGGGAACCAGTCTTGTTTGTTTTAAATTATTGGGGTGACTCTTCACCTTTTGGGTAGCCATTTGTTATTGGTCCTCGTCCTTTCCATGGGCAGCTTCCGATTTCCTGTTTTTTCCCATCTGTGGGGCATATGGGGATTTTGAGACTATGCATAGGTGGTCGGCTGAGAAGGTGACATCCTGGAATATGGCTGGACAGAAATGTGGGTCACACTCCATTTGCAGCTTGTGATGTCAGAGGCATTTGAACCAGAGCAGCTCCATCTTGAATAGGGACTGGGTAAAATGAGGCCGAGACCTACTGGGCTGCATTCCCAGATGGTTACGGAATTCTAAGTCACAGGATGAGATAGGAGGTCGGCACAAGATACAGGTCATAAAGACCTTGCTGATAAAACAGGTTGCAGTAAAGAAGCCGGCCAAATGCCACCAAAACCAAGATGGCGGCGAGAGTGACCTCTGGTCGTCCTCACTGCCACTCTCCCCCCAGCGCCATGACAGTTTAGAAATGCCACGGCACTGTCAGGAAGTTACCCTATATGGTCTAAAAAGAGGAGGCATGCATAATCCACCCCTTGTTTAGCATATCATCAAGACATAACCATAAAAATGGGCAACTAGCAGCCCTCGGGGCTGCTCTGTCTATGGAATAGCCATTCTTTTATTCCTTTACTTTCTTAACAAATTTGCTTTCACTTTACTCTATGGACTCACCCTGAATTCTTTCCTGTGTGAGATCCAAGAACCCTCTCTTGGGTCTGGATTGGGACCCCTTTCCAGTAACAGTGAGACTTTTCCTTCTTTGAGCTGTCTTTAGGGTGGCTCTGGATCTTGTGAGGATCACTTTGCACTTGTTTGGAGATGTCTTGTGTGTCCTTGGCTAAGTCATAACCTTGGTTAAGGGTTCCTGGTTTTGGTGAGTCACTTGAAAAGGAATTTTTTTTTTTTTTTTTTTTTTTTTTTTTTGAGACGGAGTCTCGCTCTCTCACCCAGGCTGGAGTGCAGTGGCGCGATCTCAGCTCGCTGCAAGCTCCGCCTCCCGGGTTCACACCATTCTCCTGCCTCAGCCTCTCCGAGTAGCTGGGACTACAGGCGCCCGCCACCACGCCCGGCTAATTTTTTTGTACTTTTAGTAGAGACGAAGTTTCACCGTGGTCTCAATCTCCTGACCTCGTGATCCGCCCGCCTTGGCCTTTCAAAGTGCTGGGATTACAAGCGTGAGCCACCGCACCCGGCCAGGAACTTTTTTTTTTAAGGTGAATTAAGTGTTCATAAATGATAGGCCTTCAGGTAAAGTAGCCTTTCTTCTTTTCCAGAGCTATCCATGCTGAGTCCAGGCATGGAGAATGCTTTCTTTGCCCTATTCATTCAAGAGCTTCACCCTGAAGTCAGTTATGTAATCAAGAAACAAGCTAAGACCAGGCACGGTGGCTCACGCCTGTGATCCCAGTATTTTGAGAGGCGGAGGCAGACGGATCATCTGAGGTCAGGAGTTTGAGACCAGCCTGGCCAACATAGTGAAACCCCATCTCTACTAAAAATACAGAAATTATCCAGGCATGATGGTGGGTGCCTGTAATCCCAGATACTTGGGAGGCTGAGGCAGGAGAATCACTTGAACCTGGGATGTGGAGGTTGCGGTGAGTCAAGATCACGCCATTGCACTCTAACCTGGGCAATAAGAGCAAAACTCTATCTCAAAAAAAAAAAAAAAAAAATTCGGCTGGGCGCGGTGGCTCACGCTTGTAATCCCAGCGCTTTGGGAGGCCGAGGCGGGCGGATAACGGGGTCAGGAGATCGAGACCACGGTGAAACCCCGTCTCTACTAAAAAATACAAAAAAAATTAGCCGGGCGTGGTGGCGGGCGCCTGTAGTCCCAGCTACTCGGAGAGGCTGAGGCAGGAGAATGGCGTGAACCCGGCAGGCGGAGCTTGCAGTCAGCCGAGATTGCGCCACTGCACTCCAGCCTGGGCGACAGAGCGAGACTCCGTCTCAGAAAAAAAAAAAAAAAAAATTAGCTGGGCATGGTGGCGTATGCCTGTAATCCCAGTTACTCGGGAGGCTGAGGCAGGAGAATTACTTGAACCCTAGGGAAGCAGAGGTTGCAGTGAGCCAAGATTGCACCACTACACTCTAGCCTGGGTGACAGAGCAAGACTCTATCTCAAACAAAAACAAAAAACAACCCTAAAACCAAAACCAAAAACTCTACTTCTTCTGTGTGTCTTTACATCTCTATATCTATATATAGATATACAGATTTTTCTTTTTGAGACAGAGTCTCACTCAGTCGCCCAGGCTTGAGTGCAGTGGAGCGATCTGGGCTTACTGCAAGCTCCGCCTCCCGGGTTCACGCCATTCTCTTGCCTCAGCCTCCTGAGTAGCTGGAACTACATATGTGTGCCACCATGCCCGGCTAATTTTTGTATTTTTTTTTTTTTTCGAGACGGAGTCTTGCTCTGTCGCCCAGGCTGGAGTGCAGTGGCGCAATCTCGGCTCACTGCAAGCTCCGCCTGCCGGGTTCACGCCGTTCTCCTGCCTCAGCCTCTCCGAGTAGCTGGGACTACAGGCGCCCACCACCACGCACGCCCGGCTAATTTTTTTTTTTTTTTTTGTATTTTTAGTAGAGACGGTGTTTCACCATGGTCTCGATCTCTTGACCTCGTGATCCGCCCGCCTCGGCCTCCCAAAGTGCTGGGATTACAAGCGTGAGCCACCACGCCCGTCCTAATTTTTGTATTTTTAGTAGAGACAGTGTTTCACCATATTAGCCAGGCTGGTCTTGAACTCCTGACCTTGTGATCAGCCCGCCTCAGCCTCACAAAGTGCTGGAATTACAGGCATGAGCCACCGCACCCGACCACATCTATATATTTTTATATGTCATGTGTTTGGGATATTTCACTGCCAAAATATATGAAAGAGCTCCAATTAATTAGCTTAAAGAAAAAGAAAGTGTTTAATGTTTCATCAGAAAAACAGAAACTAACTCAAAAATCTTTTAGTTCACATGACTTGGGTACATTTTTGGTAAATAAAACTAGTTCAATATTGTTGGCTTGGCTGGGCATGGTGGCTCATGCCTATAAACCCAGGACTTTAGGGGGCCGAGGCTAAAGGATCACTCGAACCCAGGAGTTTGAGACCAGTCTGGGCAACATGGCGAGATTGTGTCCCTACCAAAAAAAAAAAAAAAATTAGCCAGGCACAGTGGTGTGCACCTGTAATTCCAGCTACTCAGGAGGCTGAGGTAGGAGGATCGCTTGAGCCAAGGAGACTGAAGCTTCAGTGAGCCATGGTCATGCCACTGCACTCCAGCCTGGATGACACAGCAAGATCCTATCTCAAAAAGGTGAGATCCTGGAATGTCGCTGGATAGAAATGTGGATTGGATCGCATTTGCAGCTATAATAATATAGTTGGCTTAATAAAAACAGCTCCCAGAGAGAATAAGAAAACAAAAAACAAAACAAACCAAAAAACCAGCTCTGTCTTCTGATCGGCAAAATACTCATGTATGTAAGCTGAGATTGCGCCACTGCACTCCACCCTGGGAGACAGAGTGAGACTCCATCTCAAACAAAAAACCAAAAACCGACAAGGGGGAAAGTAAAGTAAATTTTTGTTCGAAGGTTCAACAGAGCTCTTAGGTGATGACTGCCTAACATTTGAAGGCTATAAAAATGCTTAACAAAGAAAGAACTTAGGAGGATGGCGAGCTTTGTTTATTGAACTATTCAAGCATAATAATTGTTGAGAATGAATAAATTAAATAAATGTCAATGGGGGAAAAGTTTAAAAAGGAACTTTTCATAGTTTCGAACATCTTTTGCAGAAACTTAATGCCGTTATGTTAATGACATATTAAGTAATTCATCATCACAAAATGTCTGAGTTGTTTATATGGTATAGAAAAACTAAATATATTTAGATCTGTTAATAAACAAAAAACCGATAAAACATTTTTCTGAAAGTTATGAAATGGTTTTCATCTACAAATACTGGTATAAAACAGTTTAAGGCCGGGCGCGGTGGCTCACGCCTATAATCCCAGCACTTAGGGAGGCCGAGGCTGGTGGATCACAAGGTCAGGAGTTTGAGACCAGCCTGACTAATATGGTGAAACTCCATCTCTACTAAAAATACAAAAATTATCTGGGCATGGTGGCGAGTACCTGTAATCCCAGTTACTTGGGAGGCTGAGGGCTGAGGCAGGAGAATCGCTTGAACCTGGGAGGCGGAGCCACTGCACTCATCCTGGTGACAGACAAACTCACTCAAAAAAAAAAAAAAAAAAAAAAAAGATAAGAAAATTGTTTACCTTTGAAAAAATTTGCCTCAGGCTATCTTTATTGGGTATTTCAATTGTTTAGGAGACCGAGTCTCCTCTCTAATCCAAGAGTAAAGATTTTTGCTTTTTGAAATCTTTGAGTTATCATTTTGGCTAAATTAATAACTTTTTTAAAAAATTTTCTTAGAGGCCAGCCATGGTGGCTCACGCCTGTAATCCCAGAACTTTGGGAGGATGAGGCAGGCGGATCACTTGAGGTCAGGAGTTTGAGACCAGCCTGACCAACATGGTGAAACCTGGTCTCCATGAAAATTTGCTGGGCGTGGTGGCGCATGCCTGTAATCCCAGCTACTCAGGAATTGCAGACAAGCTGAGGCAGGAGAATCACTTGAACCCGGGAGGTGGAGGTTGCAGTGAGCCGAGATCACACCACTGCACTCCAGCCTGGGCGACAGAGTGAGACTCTGTCTCAAAAAAAAAAAAAAATTTTTTTTTTTTCTTAGAGATGGGGGCTCACTTTGTCACCAGGCTGGAGTTCAGTGGCATGATCATAGCTCACTGCAGCCTCAAGCTCCTGGGCTCCAGGGATACTTCTGCCTCAGCCTCCCGATTAGCTAATAATATTAGCCTGGGCAACATAGTGTGACCCTGTCTCTATTTAAAAAATTTTTTAAATATTAGCAAGGCTGGCTAATATTTGACATTTTTGTTTTTATAGAATCAGAGTCACACTATGTCGTCCAGGCTGTTCTCAAACTCCTAGGCTCAAGTGATCCTTCTGCCTTGGCCTCCCAAAGTGCTAGAATTACAGGCATGAGCTACTGCACCTGGCCTAAATTAATGACTTTTATTTTATAGTAACCTGTATCCTATTTTGATCATGTGTTGTAAACCTTATTTTATTTATTTATTTATTTATTTATTTATTTATTTAATTTTTTTTTTGAGACAGAGTCTTGCTCTGTCACCAAAAGCTGGAGTGCAGTGGTGCGATCTTGGCTCACCGCAAGCTCTGCCTCCCAGATTCACGCCATTCTCCTGCCTCAGCCTCCCGACTAGCTGGGACTACAGGCGCCCGCCACCACGCCCGGCTAAGTTTTTGTATTTTTAGTAGAGATGGGGTTTCACCGTGTTAGCCAGGATGGTCTCGATCTCCTGATGTCGTGATCCGCCTGCCTCGGCCTCCTAAAATGCTGGGATTACAGGCATGAGCCACTGCGCCCGGCCAAACCTTACTTGTTTTAATATCAAGCGCTTTGAACCTTTAATATTTGACATACTTCCCAAAATTAAATTTCAAAATTTTTGTTTTTTTTGAGACAGTGTTTCACTCTGTTGCCCAGGCTGGAGTGCAGTGGCATGATCTCAGCTCACTGCTACCTCTGCCTCCTGGGTTCAAATGATTCTTCTCTTTCAGCCTCTCGAGTAGCTGGGACTACAGCTGCACACCAACATGGCTGGCTAATTTTTGTATTTTTGGTAGAGGCGGGGTTTCACCATGTTGGCCAGGCTGGTCTTGAACTTATGACCTCAAGTGATCCACCCGCCTCAGCCTCCCAAGGTGCTGGGATTACAGGCGTGAGCCACCACACCTGGACACTAATTTAAATTTCAAATTTAGAAAAATGTTTGACATGTTTTCCAAAATTAATTAAGTCTTTTTTATCTGAACTATCTTGGACACAAGAAATAGGAACCCCTGGAAGTCCAAGAGAGAAATATTGGGCTTATTTGGTATGTTAAAATCATATACGGAGCATTGTCAAATAAGAAATGGTGTTTAACTTTCTTTTTTTTTGAGATGGAGTCTCGTTCTGTCGTCCAGACTGGACTGCAGTGTCACAGTCTTGGCTCACTGCAACCTCCACCTCCCAGGTTCAAGCAATTCTCCTGCCTCAGCCTTCTGAGTAGCTGGATTACAGGCACGCCCCATCACACCCAGCTAATTTTTGTATTTTCAGTAGAGATGGCATTTTGCCATGTTAACCAGGCTGGTCTCGAACACCTGACCTCGTGATCCACTCGCCTTGACCTCCCAAAGTGCTGGGATTACAGGCATGAGCCACCGCGCCCGGCCGGTGTTTAACTTTCTTTGAGTTGTATTTATATAAATGTGTTATTAATATTGTTCCAAAATTGTATGAGATTCTTAAAATGACATGTCTTGGTATATGTTTTCAGTGATAATTTTGTTAAATTTTTGTATGTCACAGAAATTACCAAGTTTCCTTGTCAGTTGCATCTTTAACCATGGCTAGTCTAAGTTTTTTGTCATCCACAGACATTTATTGTTTTACTTTGATTCTCAAAAATTAGTTTATAATCAGCTACAGTCCAAAATTTGCTTCTTAAGGAAATTCACAGAAAAGGAACCTGAAAAGTACTCTTGAGTACAGGTTTCCAGTAAATTTATTTATTTATTAAATATTTGTTTGCTTGTGTATGTTTTTTGAGACAGGGTCTCACTCTGTCACCCAGGCTGGAGTGCAGTGATGTGAACACGGCTCACTGCAGCCTCAACCTCCTGGGCTCCAGCAATCCTCCTACCCTAGCCTCCCGAGTAGCTGGGACTACAGGCATGCACCATCATGCTTGACTAATTTTTAAATTTTTTATACAGACAGTCTTTCTGTGTCACTCAGGCCGGTCTCAAACTCCTGACCCCAGGTGATCCTTTTGCCCTGTCCTTCCAAAGTGCTGGTAAGATAGGAGAATAGGGAATTAGGGTAACAAAGGGTTAAGGCATAAGCAAAAAAACAGCAGGGGCAGCCAGTTCTAGGCAAGATTAAGCAGCACACAGGCCACATTCTCACTCCTGTGATAACAAGACAGAAGTCTCCACTTCTGTCTCTGATTGACCACAGGCAGAGTCTGCACTTCAGCCTCTGATTGGTCACGGGCCAATCGCTTACAGGGTGTAACCAATTGGAAGCCTCTACAGGGCACCTACAATGTTACCAAATTCTTTTGGCTTAATAAAAACCCTGAAGAATATTGTAATCAGGGCTGCTTGAGCCTGCTCCCACTCTGTGGAGCGTACTTTTGCTTTAATAAATCTATGCTCTCATCTTCTGTTGCTTTGTGCATTTTGTTCAGTTCTTTGTTCAACATGCCAAGAACCTGGATAACTCACAGTCAAGACTTTCCATCCGGTAACACTGGGACCACAGTCATGAGCTACCGCACCCTGCTCTGGTAACTTTAGAGATCATACCACTGAACTAAGTAAAAACTTCCAGAACTCTAATAAAGAACTGATGCATTCACGAAGATTGTGAACCCAACATCAAGCAGAACAAGAATTAATTACATAGGACAGAACCGATAGGGGACTAAAATGATTTTTATGGCTTTTGTTTGTCTGAAACATTGCTGATTATTTTTATATTTTGTTTTCTAGAAACAAAACTTTTTCTTTTGAGCTATTTATAACTCACAGCCATTGGGCAAAGTATACTTTCGTGAGCAAAATTGAAATATTTACCTTTCTCTTTACCTGATTTCTCCAAAATTTGGACACTATTTGTGACTATTCTTATTTTATTGCAATACAATTATTTGCATAAGTTCAATAACACTATGTTTTCTTTTGTAACTGGGCACATTGAAGACACTGGTAATTTTACCAAGGCTTTGACTGCAATGGCATATTTTCAGATATGACCAGACTGTTTTGAGGAGTTGAGGTTGACTTTATAATGCCAGTAAAAAGCCCCTTGGAAAGATTGGTCTGGTACCTGGTTTTTATGGTTCCCTTACAAGCTTCCTGACCTTGTGGTGTGGGTGGTAAGCCACCCACGTGCTGAGGCAAGAGACCGAAGGCACAAGCTGTTCCAGCATAATAAAGAAAATAATTAGAATAAGAATAGTTATACTAGAAATAGAATATAGACATGATTATATATGAATATTATCAATCATTAGTTTGTAGCATTACTCTTTATTTCATTATTATATTAATCTCTGTTTTATAATTATTACCTGTTCTATAATTATCATCTAAGGAAAACCAGGCCATACAGAATTAGGAGCTGAAGGGACACGATGAGAAGTGACCAGAAGGCAAGAGTGTGAGCCCTCTGTCAAGCCCGGAGAAGGGCCACTAGAGGGCTCCTTGGTCTAGCAGTAACACCAGTGCCTGGGAAGGCACCCATTACTTAGCAGACCTTGGTCTAGCGGTAGCGCCAGTGCCTGGGAAGGCACCCGTTGCTTAGCAGACTGGGAAAGGGAGTCTCCCTTTCCTCCAGGGAGTTACAGAACACTCTGCTTCACCACCTCTTGTGGAAGGCCTGACATCAGCCAGGCCTGCCCGCAGCCGTCCGGAGGCCTAAATGTCTCCCTGTGATGCTGTGCTTCAGTGGTCACGCTCCTGGTCCACTTTCATGTTCCGCTTTGTGCACCTGGTCTCGCCTTCTAGATAGCAGTAGCAGAATTAGTGAAAGTATTAAAGTCTTTGATCTTTCCGAGAAATGCATAGAAGAAATAAAGATGTAAGCTGTCCCCTCTGTCTCTCCGCCTCGGCTACCAAATAGGGAAGGGCCCCCTGTCCGGTGGACACATGACTCGCGTGACCTTACCCTTACGGACCTTACATTGGAGATGACTCACACTCCTTACCCTGCCCCCTTGCCTCGTATACAATAAATATCAGCAAGGTCAGGCATTCAGGGCCACTACCAGTCTTCGCGTCTTGGTGGTAGTAGTCCCCCGGGCCCAGCTGTCTTTTCTTCTATCTCCTTGTCTTGTGTCTTTATTTCTTGTGTCTTTATCTCTCGTCTCCGCACACGAAGAGAAAAACCCACAGGCCCTGTACGGCTGGATCCTACATTGTGGTAAGGAAAAAATGTCACTTTCTGACAGGCCCAGGAACCTCGATATTTGGGACCTTGAGAAGAGAGGAATTTACCCAATTCGTACAGGTACTACAGGCACAGGCTGATCATGAATCCTTGGCTTGGCTTCAAAGCCTGGGGAGGCTTTCAAAAGTCCACGCTGAGATTCTTCATGAAAAAGCTCCAGCAAAGCCAATTTAAAAGAGCCTGTATGGCCATTCACTATTCTCATTGCACTTTTTACAAATAATCAGGCCAAATATAATACTAAAACTTATTTAGCAACAAAATCAGTCCTACTAAGATTTCTTTTGATAGAAAAGCAGAACTGGAGAGACAGACAATCAATCTTTAAAAAGCAAACTGTGGCACACCTGTTATTAGATTCCAGCCCTGACCATTGTTTTTGAGATTTTATTGTTTTCCTACAATTTTGACTAAATCTTGAATTATTTCCTGGCCACAAGTCTCTAAAGAAGGACTGGGTTTTAATTTTCTTCCTGATGTTTTTAGTTGATTCCCTGATGGAATAGGTTTTTGTTGTCATTCTGACACACAAATTCTTTGGTTGTGATTCTTTTTTTGTTTTTGAGATGGAGTTTGGCTCTGTCACCCAGGCTGGAGTGCAGTGGTGTGATCTTGGCTTACTGTAGCCCCTGCCTCCTGAGCTCAAGGGATCCTCCTACCTCAGCCTCCCGAGTAGCTGAGACTACAGGCACACATCACAACTCCCAGCTAATTTTTGTACTTTTTTGTAAAGACAGGATTTCAGTATGTTGCCCAGGCTTGTCTCGAACTCCTGAGCTCAAACAATCCATCCACCTTGGCCTCCCTAAGTCCTGGGATTACAGGTGTGAACCACCACACCTGGCCTGTTTTACTCCCGAGAAAACTACACTCATTGTATTCTGAACACTAGAGACGAAGTGACAGCAGGTATATAAATTAGACGGAGGTCTCATTTTTGCCACCCTGCAATGCCATCCTAATTTGGCTTTTGGTGCTCTTAAAATTCCTCTTTGAGACGTATTCTCTCCCAGCATCCCACAGCGTCAGACGGGACCAGCCAGGGAGGAGCCTTCCTAGAGATACGAGGCTAAGACTAAGGAGTGAAAATGAGTTCATTTGAGATGCTTTTTTTGAAAGATCTTGATGAAAAGGAGGGAGATGAGCAAAGTAAACTAGCTTAGAGAAGTCTTAGCTGTGTGAAGTCTGAAAAATTCATCAGGCTCAGGGAGATGTGAACATGAAACTCCAGCCAACCTCACGCCTGCAGCCACACCCTACCCCCGCAATTGTTTAAAGGCATTTTGTTCCTGTTTTCTGCCTCACTCATTATGTTCATTTTCCTGGGATTTGTGATACAAAAAACAATGTACAGCCAGTTGATAACTTATGTTATTTTATTGTAAATTCTTGGTAAACAACTTAGGAACTGCCTCTGTCTTTTTAACTTAAAAACCTGGGCCTCCTAGCCTGGGCAACACAGCAAGACCCTGTCCCTATGGAAAAGTTTTTTTTTATTTGTTTTTGTTTTTTTGTTTTTTTTGAGACGGAGTCTCGCTCTGTTGCCCAGACTGGAGCGCAATGGCACAATCTTGGCTCACTGCAACCTCTGCCTCCTGGGTTCAAGCGATTCTCCCGCCTCATCCTCCAGAGTAGCTGGGATTACAGGCACCCGCGATCATGCCCGGCTAATTTTTTTTGTATTTTTGTAGAGACAGGGTTTCACCATGTTGGCCTGGCTAGTCTTAAACTCCTGACCTCAGGTGATCCGACTGCCTTGGCCTCCCAAAGTGCTGGGATTACAGGCGTGAACTACTGCACCAGGACAAAAAGTTTTAAAAATTAGCCATATGTGGCTGTGCGTGCCTGTAGTCCTAACAACTCAGGAGGCTGAGGTGGGAAGATCGCTTGAGCCCGAGAGTTAGAGGCTGCAGTGAGCCGTGATTGTGCCACTGCACCCCATCCTAGGCAACAGAGCAAGATTTTGTCTCTGAAAAGAAATAAACAAACAGGCTGGATGCGGTGGCTCATGCCTGTAATCTCAGCATTTTGGGAGGCTGAGGTGTGTGGATCACTTAAGGTCCGGAGTTTGAGACCAGCCTGGCCAGCATGGTGAAACCCCATCTCTACTAAAAATACAAAAGTTAGCTGGGCGTGGTGGCGAGTGTCAGCTACTCAGGAGGCTCAGGCAGGAGAATCGCTTTGAACCCAGGAGGTGGAGGTTGCAGTGAGCTGAGATTGTGCCACTGCACTCCAGCCTGGGTGGCAGAGACTCCATCTCAAAAAAAAAAGATGGGGCGTGTGGAGACCCTGGGCCTGCCGCTCCCCCCCCGCCACACCCCGTGCTCTCTGCCCACCTGGTCTCCAGCCACGGCTGCCACAATCAGCTTCCCACTGGTGCCACCTGACAGCCCCTGCCTCAGAGCACCTGTGGCTATCAGTTTCTGCCCTGAGGCCTCTCTAGCACAGATCACCTGCTGGAACCTCCCTGGTGGTCTCAGATGAGACCTGGAGTGCAGGGCGTCAGCAGTCATGAGCCCTTGAGTGATGGGGTGGGAGGCAGGACATACAGTCCCCTCTCCTCTGTCCCATCTGGCTCCTCAGAAGTCCCTAGAGGACAGCAGCCCCAGGTGCTGCCGCAGTGCCAGCCTGATGACGCACCTTGGAGGGGCTCGTCCTCCTGCCCTGTCCCACTCTCCATGGTCCTCCACTCCCGTGCCCTGGAACCACTCCCCAAAACAAGCCACTGCATACAAGCCCCGTCTTGGGCTCCGCCTTTTGAGAGACCCAGCCTAAGACAGCAGGGAGTGATTACAGAAATAATTCTGGGTAGTTTTTCCAACACAGAGAGAGGGACTGACACCCTTTTTCCTGTGAACACTTATTGACAGTCTTCCTCCGCATGGAGAAATAGATAAAATGTAAGCTCCAAAGCGTGGGGACTTTGTCTTCTTCCCTCTGCGTCCTCAGTGCCTTCAGCCATGCCTGGCACACAGTAGGTGCCCAGGAAACCTGTGTTCAAGGAGGAAGGTGGGGAGGGGCAGCTCTGCTCCTCTGCGTCCCCTCCAGGCTGGAACTGCGCGTCACTTTCTTAAGGGGAGCTGTCCTGGCTTCTGCACTCTTTGGTGTTGCCTCAGGAGGGTGCTAGAACCTCGGAGACTGGGTCTGGGACAGGCAGGACTGGGTCTGAGATGGATGATGCCTGGGGCTTAGCCTGGAGGGGAGGGGCAAGGTGGGTGGGGCCCCTGGTGGGTATCCTAAGACACGTGTTGGGAGCAGGGAGGAAAAAGCCTCCTCTGGGCCTCAGTCCTGAGGCCGGGTGCTTCTCCCACTCTGGGATGAAGCTCATTGGCCCCTGGTAGGTGTGGGAAGGCTCTCGGGGGTGCTTTGGGATTGAACCCAGAGCATGTCAGGGCCCTCAGTCCCTGGAGCCAGCCTTGGGGGACGGAGATCCCGGCAGCAGAACTGGCATTTGGAAATATTCAGGAGAGGACCAGAGGTATGGGGCCTGAGCTCAGCCCAGGGGACTCTGAGCCCCCACCCTCTGCAGAGTCCCCTCAGGCAGGAGGAGGGGAAGCCGAGGTTCTCCTTGGGGAAAGCTCAGCAGGATGGGGCCACGCAGCCCCAGGGGATCAGGCAGGCAGAGTATGAGTGACTGCTGCTGGCACTTACCATGCACTCGCTGTGCGTGAAGCATCGACTCGTCGAACCCTTCAGCTTGTCCTCACTGCAAGTGAGGAAAGGGAGCATGAGGGTGCAAGTAGCATGGCCAAGGTTGCAGAGGGTGAGGCAGGAGCTGGGAATTGATCCCAGACCGCCCGGCCTAGAGGCTGTGCTCTCGCCCCTGAGGCCATGGATGGAAGTGCCACAAGGGCAGGGTGCTTATCTTCTTTATGGCTTGATTCGTTGAAGAGCTGTTTTGCTGGCTGGGTGCGGTGGCTCACGCTTGTAATCCCAGCACTTTGGGAGGCCGAGGCAGGCGGATCAGAAGGTCAGGAGATCGAGACCATGGTAAAACCCCGTCTCTACTAAAAATACAAAAAAAAAAAATAGCCAGGAGTGGTGGCAGGCGCTTGTATTCCCAGCTACTCGGAGAGGCTGAGGCAGGAGAATGGCGTGAACCCGGGAGGTGGAGCTTGCAGTGAGCCAAGATTGCGCCACTGCACTCCAGCCTGGGAGACAGAGCAAGACTCCGTCTCAAAAAAAAAAAAAAAAAAAAAGAGCTGTTCTGCTAACTGCATCTTTCCGGGCTTTCAGGAAAGCAGACAGGACACTGGCCGCCAGCCCTGGAGAGTCAGTGCAGAGGTGAGGGTTGGTCTATCTGGATGACAAGGTTACTTTCAGATGCAGTCTGAAGGAATGTGACTGCCAGTGGGGTCCAAGGCTGTCCCCACCATCCCCAAAGCACTGTCAACACCAGCATCCTGGCACCAAGTGGACACACCCTGGAAAAGGCTCACTGCCACACATGGGCCCTGCTCCAGCAAGGACAGAAGATGAACTGGGCTTCCAGTTACTCTGGGAGGTTTGGGGAGGATGACTCTGAGTGCTAAACCACTAAATGCAGCCCCGGTTAGTCAGGTTTGGCTGGGATACCACAAATGATGTGGGCAAAGGCCTGGAGCACTGGCCATCCAGCCCCCACGCCGCTAGCTGCCTCTGGAAAAGTGTTGGACTGAAGCCCAAGCCTGCTTCCGTGCCCTGCTGAGCTAGGCAGTCAACCCCGGCTTAGCCTTTGCTGCCCTGATGGAGCCCCAGTCCTTGGTCAGGCTGCACATGGCAGCTTGCTGGGTACAGGGCAGCCGTGGATCAAGACCAAGAAAGAGATAGAGGCCAAGGGCTTTCCCAGCTTCAGTCCACATGCTCGGGACAACTGGTACTCCAAGCACCACGCAGAGCTCCCAGCCCTGAGATGGGCGTCCTCAACTCCTTTCAGGGAAGCATGAGCCCATGCCTGTGGCCCACCCATCCCTGTGCCTGGGCTCAGTGAAGTCACTGGGGCACCTTCCCCTTGGATAAGAGTTCAGAACTTTGAAGATTAAGCCGGACCAGATCTGCTCATCCTCACAGTACATTTCAGGAGCATCTCAATGGCTCCCACCCTGGCCTGGAAACCGCCTGTGCTGCTGAGATATCAGGGAGGCACTGGGCACTGCAAGGGGAAGATGGCATTGCTATGGAGCCACTCTTGGCAAAAGTTGAATGGGTGACATTGGAAGTCCAGCTTTTCCTGAGGCTGGGGTCTGGACCTTGGTCTATCAGGGGTCAGCAAATTTTTCTTGAAAATGCAGACAGGAAATATCTTCAGCTGGCCGGGCACGGTGGCTCACGCCTGTATCCCAGCACTTTGGGAGGCTGAGGTGGGCAGATCACAAGGTCAGGAGATTGAGACCATCCTGGCTAACACAGTGAAACCCCGTCTCTACTAAAAACACAAAAAATTAGCCGGGCGTGGTGGCGGGCGCCTGTAATCCCAGCCACTCGGGAGGCTGAGGCAGGAGAATGGCGTGAACCTGGGAGGTGGAGCTTGCAGTGAGCCGAGATCGTGCCACTGCACTCCAGCCTGGGTGACAGAGAGAGACTCCGTCTCAAAAAAAAAAAAAAAAAGAAAAAAAAGAAAATATCTTAAGCTTTGAGGACCACATAGTCTGTTGCAATCACTCATTTGGGCCACTGTAGCACAAAAACAAACACAGATAACACACACATGAGTGAGCATGGCTGGGGCCCAATAAAACTTTATTTACACAAGGAGGTGATGAACCAAGTTCTATAGTGTCCCAACCCTTGATTTAGTTGGTGAACTATCATGAGCTTTCAGTTCCCTCTCTGGTAGGAATATGGGAGAAACCACATTTCAGGAAAACAGTAAAATTAAACAAATAAAGTGAGACGTAGCCCCTCCTGGAGGCTGCAGGTTGTGTTGAACCTGTGTGTGTCTGGGTGTACAGGGATGTGAGTAGATGTGTGTGGAGAGGTGTGTGTGGGTGGAGGCTGAGCGTGGCTGGAGGTGGCCATGGTAGGATGCCAGAAGGAAGGAGTTTGTATTCAGTTCCTTTCTTACTACTCTCTGGAGTTGTTGAGGGGATGTCACTGCTGAACACTGACCCTGGTGCAGGCTAAACTGAAGTTAGCCTCTGCTACCCTCTGCTGGGTGAGGCACTGGGGAGAACAGTGGGACTGACTGGGGTGGGCTTTCTCCCTCCCACACTTCCCCTGGAAACACCCAGCACCAGCACATTAGAATGTGGGGAGCCACCTCCCCCAGCACTGCTTCCCAAGGTTCGGAAGGGGAAGCTCTGACCTCAAACTCTGTTTGAAGAGCGATAGCAAAGGGGAGGGGTTGGGTGTGGTCTGGTGGTGCTTATCTCCTTCCTTTGCTTTGAAACCACAGACTGGCATACTACCCGAGAGAATGACCAGTGCCACCAAGGAAAGGGCACAAGCTCACCGGTTCCAGGGGAGACATCTCAGGGGACAGGAACATCCCCTGACGCTGAACGAGTGGAGCACACAGACAGAGAATACACACAAGACAAATGCACGAGGACATGAGAAAAGGCACCGGCAACAGGAAGTTACAAAAAACAACAAAAAAGAAAGAGTAGATATAAAAACAACAATCGAAGAAAGCCAACAACAGATGGGATGAATCATACGAGGAATGCGACTCAAGGATGAAGAGGTGAGTGACGAGATCAGCTGGGAAACTCTCTCCCAGGAAAGACAAACCAGAAGAAACACAAATGACATTGAAGTGGCCGGGCGCAGTGGCTCACGCCTGTAATCCCAGCACTTTGGGAACCTGAGACAGGTGGATACGTGAGGTCAGGAGTTTGAGACCAGCCTGGCCAACATGGTGAAACCCTGTCTCTACTAAAAATACAAAAATTAGCCGGGCGTGGTGGCAGGCGCCTGTGATCCCAGTTATTCAGGAGGCTGAGGCAGAAGAATCGCTTGAACCCGGGAAGCAGAGATTGCAGTGAGCTGAGATAGTGCCAGTGCACTCCAGCCTGGGCAGTAGAGCGACACCCTGTCTAAAAAAAGAAAAAGGCAGTAAAGTGATTGGACGATAGATCAGAAGGGCCATTATCCAGACAGTGCAAGTTGAAGAAGAAGAGGAGGAGGAGGAGGAACAGGAAGAGGAAGAAGACGGAGAAGAGGGAATCTCAGAAGAAACAATGGAGATACATTTCTTAAAACTGAAGAAAGATGACCAACCTCAGACCGAAGGGCCAAGAGGCCAAACCAGAGAGACAGCTTGGCAAGCCAAGAAGAGCACCAAAGCTAGACAATTAGAGTGAAATTAAAGAAAACCCAAGGTGACAAAAATTTAAAAAGCTTTCATGTGACCTCAGTCCACTGGTGAAAATTAAAAAAAAAAAAAAAAAAAAAAAGGACAGCCTGGGCAACATGGTGAAACCCCATCTCTACAAAAAATACAAAAATTAGCTGGGTGTGGTGGCACATGCCTGTAGTCCCAGCTATTCAAGAGACTGAGGCAGGAGGATCACTTGAGGCCAAGAGTTCCAGACCAGCTGGGGCAACATACGCGTTGCGGGAAGTCTGGAGGGACTGGCTGAAGCCATGGCAGAAGAACATAAATTGTGAAGATTTCATGGACGTTTATCACTTCCCCAGTCAATACTCTTGTGATTTCCTATGCCTGTCTTTACTTTAATCTCTTAATCCTGTCATCTTCATAAACTGAGGATGTATGTCACCTCAGGACCCCGTGATGATTGCGTTAACTGCATAAATTGTTTGTAGAGGACAATTGTTGTGTGTTTGAACAATATGAAATCTGGGCATCTTAAGAACAGGATAACAGCGATTTTCAGGGAACAAGGGAGATAACCTTAAAGTCTGGCTGTCTATGGGCCGGGCAAGACAGAGCTATATTTCTCTTATCACCGAAAACAGGTAAGAGAAATATCGCTGAATTCTTTCCCCAGTAAGGAATATTAATAATTAACAGCCACTGTTATTAATTATTAATATTAATAATTAATGGCCACTGAAATGGCCGCCCTAAGAGTGCCTGCCTTTATGCAGATGTAGAAAGGAATGAAACACACCCTAGTCTCCTGCAGTGCCCCCAGACTTGATAGGATTAGGAAATTCCAGCCTGGCAAATTCTAGTCAGACTGGTTCTCTGCTCTTGAACCCTGACAGGGCGTGCACAGTGGGACCTGGAAGTTCATTAGTGATTCTAGTTTCGCCCTGACCTTCTGCCTTGTGATCTTTTGTCGCCCTTGAAGTATGTGATCTCTGTGACCCACACGCTGTTCGTGCGCTCCCTTCTCTTTGAAAATTGCTAATACAAACTTGCTGGTTTTACGGCTCGGGGGGCATCACGGAACCTGCCGACATGTGATGTCTCCCCCGGCACCCAGCTTTAAAATTTCTCTCTTTTGTACTCTTTCCCTTTATTTCTCAGGCCAGCCGACACTTAGGGAAAATAGAAAAGGACCCACGTGAAATATTGGGAGCTGAATTTCCCCCGATAATATGTCTCTTAAAAAAGACTTTTAAATGAAATTTCTTTGTTTTTTAACTTTTATTGCAGTTTTCGGGGTACATGTGAAGGTTTGTTACATAAGTAAACTCGTGTCATCGGTGTTTGTTGTACAGAATATTTCATGACCCAGGTATTATGCCCAGTACCCAATAGTTCTCTTTTCTGCTCCTCTCCTTCTTCCTACCCTGCACCCTCGAGTAAACCACAGTGTCTGTTGTTTCATTCCTTGTGTTATAAGTTCTCATCATTTAGCTCGCACTTACAAGTGAGAACATGCAGTATTTGGTTTTCTGTTCCCGCATTAGTTTGCTAAGGATAATAGCCTCTAGCTCCATCCATGTTCCCACAAAAGACATGATCTTGTTCTTTTTTATGGCTGCATTAAATGAAGTTTTAAAGGCACAAAACATAAACACCAACCTCTTCCCCACCACAAAAATCCCTTGCTGAATTTGATTACACTTAAATTAAGGAGTTTTGTTTCATGAAAGACTCCTTGGACAAACTTGACGGTTGATGCAATAGGAGAAGCTGTCTGTCATGTCTAAAGCCAACAAGAGATCAATATCTAGAATAAATGAAGATCTGCAAATCAACAGAAAGTAGGGAGCAAAGCCAAAGAAAATAGCCTAAGGTGCAGCCACTAAAAGGGACGTGATCATGTCCTTTGCAGGGACATGGGTGGAGCTGTAAGCCGTTAGCCTCAGCAAACTCACACAGGAACAGAAAACCAGTGAGACCACATGGTCTCACTTATAAGTGGGAGCTGAACAATGAGAACACGTGGTCACATGGCAGAGATCAACACACACTGGTGCCTGTTGAGCGGGGTGCTGGGGAGGGAGAGGACCAGGAAGAATAGCTAAGGGATACTGGGCTTAATACCTGGGTGACGGGATGATCTGTGCAGCAAACCATCATGGCACACGCTTACCTATGGAACAAACTTGCACATCCTGCACATGTACCCCAGAACTTCAAATAAAAGTTGAAGGAGGGTCAGGCGCGGTGGCTCACGCCAGTAATCCCAGCACTTTGGGAGGTCGCGGTGGGCGGATCATCTGAGGTCAGGAGTTCGAGACCAGCCTGGCCAACATGGTGAAACCTCGTCTCTACTGAAAATACAAAAATCAGTCAGATGTGGCACGCACATATAATTCCAGCTACTCGGGAGGCTGAGGCAGGATAATTGCTTGAACCCAGGAGGCGGAGGTTGCAGTGAGCCCAGATCGCGCCACTGCACTCCAGCCTGGGCCACAAAAGAAAAGAAAAATAAAGCCATTTCCTCTTCTCTAAGCGGCCTCCACCCCTCTCCCCTACCCTGCGAAGCGGGTGTGCAAGCTCCGGGATCGCAGCGGTCTTAAGGAATTTCGGCCCGCGATGCCCCGGCGCGCCAGTAGCTGTGCACACTTCGCTGCGGTCCTCTTCCTGCTGTCCGTTTACTCCCTAGGCCCCGCTGGGGACCTGGGGAAGAGGGAAAGGCTTCCCCGGCCAGATGCGCGGCGACTCCGGGGGCTCCAGGGCGCCCCTCTGCGGCCGACGCCGGGTGTGCAGCGGCCGCCGGGGCTGGGGACGGCGGGAGCCCGCGGGACCCTCCAGAAGAGCGGCCGTCGCCGTGACTCAGCACTGGGGCGGAGCGGGGCGGGACCACCCTTATAAAGCTCGGAGGCCGCGAGGCCTGAGCTAGAGTTTCGCCGCCGCAGTCTGCGCCACCAGTGAGTCCGCGCGGGCCGCGTCCCCGGGGATGGGGTTCAGAGCTCCTAGCATGGGGCCAACCCGCAGCATCAGGCCCGGGCTCCCGGCAGGGCCCCTCGCCCACCTCGAGACCGGGGACGGGGTCCCAGTGGACCCAGGACGTCCCCAGTGCCGTTAGCGGCTCTCAGGGGGCCCGAAGCGCCTCGGGCAGGGATGGGACCCCGGGGGCTGGGGCGGGGGCGGGGGTGCAGGCTGTGCGCACCGCGCCTTGGCATCCTCCCCCGGGCTCCAGCAAACTTTTCTTTGTCCGCTGCAGTGCCGCCCTACACCGTGGTCTATTTCCCAGTTCGAGGTAGGAGCCTGTGTCTGGCAGGGAGGGGAGGCAGGCGCTGGGGCTGCAGCCCACAGCCCCTCGCCCACCCGGAGAGATCCGAACCCCCTTATCCCTCCGTCGTGTGGCTTTTACCCCGGGCCTCCTTCCTGTGCCCCGCCTCTCCCGCCATGCCTGCTCCCCTCCCCAGTGTTGTGTGAAATCTTCGGAGGAACCTGTGTTCCCCTGTTCTCTCCCTGCACTCCTGACCCCTCCCCGGGTTGCTGCGAGGCGGAGTCGGCCCGGTCCCCACGTCTCGTACTTCTCCCTCCCCTCAGGCCGCTGCGCGGCCCTGCGCATGCTGCTGGCAGACCAGGGCCAGAGCTGGAAGGAGGAGGTGGTGACCATGGAGACCTGGCAGGAGGGCTCACTCAAAGCCTCCTGCGTAAGTGACCATGCCCGGGCAAGGGGAGGCGGTGCTGGGCCTTAGGGGGCTGTGACTAGGATCGGGGGACGCCCAAGCTCAGTGCCCCTCCCTGAGCCATGCCTCCCCCCACAGCTATACGGGCAGCTCCCCAAGTTCCAGGACGGAGACCTCACCCTGTACCAGTCCAATACCTTCCTGCGTCACCTGGGCCGCACTCTTGGTGAGTCTTGAACCTCCAAGTCCAGGGCAGGGGTGGGCAAGCCTCTGCCCCCAGAGCCCTTTTATTTAAATCAGCTGCCCCACAGCCCTCTGGAGTGGAGGCAACTGAGACCCACTGAGGTTATGTAGCTTGCCCAAGGTCAAGCCTGGGTGCCTGCAATCCTTGCCCTGTGCCAGGCTGCCTCTCAGGTGCCAGGTGAGCTCTGAGCACCTGCTGTGTGGCAGTCTCCCATCCTTCCACCACACCCTCTTCCCCTCCTCCCAGGCTGGGGCTCACAGACGGCCCCCTGGTTGGCCCATCCTCGGTGATTGTGTGTGATCAGGCGCCCAGTCACGCGGCCTACTCCCCCCCCACCCAACCCCAGGGCTCTATGGGAAGGACCAGCGGGAGGCAGCCCTGGTGGACATGGTGAACGACGGCGTGGAGGACCTCCGCTGCAAATACCTCTCCCTCATCTATACCAACTATGTGAGCATCTGCACCAGGGTTGGGCACTGGGGGCTGAACAAAGGAGCTTCTTGTGCCCTCACCCCCCCTACCCCTCACGTGGCTCGGGCTGACCCTTCCTTGGGTCGGGGTGCAGGGGCTGGGTCAGCTCTGGGCCAGGGGCCCAGGGACCTGGGACAAGACACAACCTGCACCCTCATTGCCTGGGACATCAACCAGCCAAGTAACGGGTCATGGGGGAGAGTGCAAGGACAGAGACCTCCAGCAACTGGTGGTTTCTGATCTCCTGGGGTGGCGAGGGCTTCCTAGAGTAGCCAGGGGCGGAAGAGGATTTGTCACCAGTTTCTGGATGGAGGTGCTGGCACTTTTAGCTGAGCAAAGTATGCAGACCCAGAGCACAGTTGGGGACCTGGGACCAGTTTAGCAGAGGCAGAGCCTGTGTGTGTGTGCGCGTGCGTGTGCATGTGTGTATGTGTGTATGTACACTTGCATGTGTGTCAGGGGTGGGTAAGGAGATAGAGATGGGCGGGCAGCAGGCCTAGGTCCCGAAGGCCTTGAACCCACTGTTTCGGAGTCTCCTAAGGGCAATGGGGGCCATCGAGAAGTCTGAACAGGGCTGTGTCTGAATGTGAGGTCTAGAAGGATCCTCCGGAGAAGCCAGCTCTGAAGCTTTTGCAATCATCTGGCGAGAGATCCCAGCAAGGATGGACAGGCAGAATGGAATAGAGATGAATTGGCAGCTGAAGTGGACAGGATTTGGTACTAGCCTGGTTGTGGGGAGCGAGCAGAAGAGAATCTGGGACTCTGGTGTCTGGCCTGGGGCAGACAGAAGGGGGTGTCTCAGGGGCTGGGAGGGATGAGAGTAGGAGGATGATACATGGTGGTGTCTGGCAGGAGGCGGGCAAGGATGACTATGTGAAGGCACTGCCCAGGCAACTGAAGCCTTTTGAGACCCTGCTGTCCCAGAACCAGGGAGGCAAGACCTTCATTGTGGGAGACCAGGTGAGCATCTGGCCCCATCCTGTTCCTTCCTCGCCACCCTCTGCTTCCAGATGGACACAGGTGTGAGCCATTTGTTTAGAAAAATGGGGCAGATCTAGGGGATGGGCTTAGGCCCTCCGCCCCCAATTCCCCCAGCCTGCTCCCGCTGGCTGAGTCCCTGGCCCCCCTGCCCTGCAGATCTCCTTCGCTGACTACAACCTGCTGGACTTGCTGCTGATCCATGAGGTCCTGGCCCCCGGCTGCCTGGATGCGTTCCCCCTGCTCTCGGCATATGTGGCGCGCCTCAGCGCCCGGCCCAAGCTCAAGGCCTTCCTGGCCTCCCCTGAGCACGTGAACCTCCCCATCAACGGCAACGGGAAACAGTGAGGCTGGGGGGACTCTGAGCGGGAGGCAGGAGCTGTTGCCTCCCTTTCTCCAGGACCAATAAAATTTCTAAGAGAGCTGCTGTGAGCACTGTGTTTCCTGGGAAGGGGCTCAGGGGTCCTCAGCTCTCAGCCTTGAGGTCAGCGGGAGGGCAGAACAGAGGGCTAGAAAACGGTTCCTCTAGCACAGTCAGTGGCTTCCTGGAGCCCTCAGCTTAGCTGTGTTTACTGAACCTCACAAACCGGAAGAGGAAAAAGAAAAAGAGAGAGAGAAACAAAGAGAAATAACCATGGTCACTGTCCTGGAGCACCACACAGTGTAGAGAAGGAGAAACGTCTCTTAGAAACATGCTTTCTAGGCACAGCAGGCGCCTGTCAGAGGGATAGACTCCAGGACAGAGGGAAATGAGGGATCCTGGGAAGGAGGGATGTGAGGAGTTCCCTGTCCTGGGACTTTGAGGGATTAGCTGAGTAGCTCCGAGCAGCCCACGCTGGTGGGAGGGTCATTCTGCTTGGATGGGGGCTCTCTTGGCTTCCTGCTGACTTGTGAGTTTTGGTGCTTCCTAGGCAAGCGATGACACTACTGTATTAGGATTCTCCAGAGAAGCTAAGCCAGTAAGATACTGTAGGGCAGGCAAAATTTTATCTCTGTCCTTTCAGAGTTTTTTGGCTGGGCCCGAGAACTAAAGACATGAGCAGGAGAAAAGCATTCAGATTTATGTAGGCTGGGCATGGTGGCTCATGCCTGTAATCCCAGCACTTTGGGAGGCTGAGGCAGGTGGATCACTTGAGGTCAGGAGTTCAAGACCAGCCTGACCAACATGGTGAAACCCTGTCTTTACTAAAAATACAAAAATTAGCCAGGCATGATGGCCAGTACCTGTAGTCCCAGCTACTCGGGAGGCTGAGGCATGAGAATCGCCCTCTCTCTCTCTCTCCTGCCACCTTGTAAAGATGTGCCTGCTTCCCCTTCACCTTCCACCCTGATTGTAAGTTTCCTGAGGCTTCCCAGTCACGCTTCCTGTTAAGCCTGCAAAACTGTGAGTCAATTAAACCTTTTTTCTTCATAAATTAATCAGTCTCAGATAGTTCTTTATAGCAGTGTGAGAATGGACTAATACACTTTTGTTTTGTTTTTGAGACGGAGTCTCACTCTGGTGCCTAGGCTGGAGTACAGTGGCGCAGTCTCTGCTCACTGTAACCTCTGCCTCTCAGGCTCAAGCAATTCTCCTGCCTCAGCCTCCTGAGTAGCTGGGATTACAGGTGCCCACCACCATGCCCGGCTAATTTTTGTATTTTTAGTAGAGATGGGCTTTCATCATGTTGACCAGGCTGGTTTCGGACTTTTAACCTCAGGTGAGCCACTCGCCTTGGCCTCCCAAAGTGCTGGGATTACAGGCGTGAGCCACCGCACCCAGCCTAATACACTATATTAATCAGAAACTGCCAACTAACTTCTAACTTGGGACTTTTCACCAGTCAAAATTGTTTTCTTTGTCTGGCTTCTGCAAATACATGATTAAGTTTCACTTCCCCTCTAATAGAAGCACTAGCTGCATTGGTCTGGTGCTATCTTAATTCATGTGTCACTGAATGCTCAAATAAGCTCTTTAAAATGTAAATGAGCTTAAGTTTATCTTTTAGCAGATCTGATGTCAGAAGTAGGATCCTTCAGAAGGACATCAGAAGGATCTGAAGGGTTTCTCCCCATCCCGGGCCCAATGGTGGCCTCCAGGAGCAATGAGCAAACAGGTGTAGACATTTCACTGAGCCCCCTGCACGCTGCTTCCCGCAGCATATTTGAAGTTCATCACTGGTAAGTCCCACTCAGATACTGTATTAGTCCCTTCTCACACTGCTGTAAAGAACTACCTGAGACTGGGTAATTTATAAAGAAAAGAGGCTAAGCCAGGTGTGGTTGCTCATACCTGTAATCCCAACACTGGGTTTTTTTTTTTTTTTTGGTGGTTGTTGTTGTTGTTTTTTGAGTCAGAGTCTCACTCTGTCGCCCAGGCTGGAGTGCAGTGGCATGATCTCAGCTCACTGCAACCTCCACTTCCTGGGTTCAAGTGATTCTCCTGCCTCTGCCTCCCAAGTAGCTAGGATTACAGGCACATGCCACCACGCCTGGCTAATTTTTGTATTTTTAGTAGAGACAGGGTTTCACCATGTTGGCCAGGCTGGTGTCAAAACTCCTGATCTCAGGTGATCCACTCACCTCGGCCTCTCAAAGTGCTGGGATTACAGGCATAAGCCACTGCACCCGGCCAATCCCAGCACTTCAGGAGGCCGAGGCGAGCAGATCACTTGAGGTCAGGAGTTGGAGACCGGCCTGGCCAACATGGTGAAATCTCATTTCTACTAAAAATACAAAAAAAATTAGCTGGGCATGGTGGCACGTGCCTGTAATCACAGCTACTCGGGAGGCTGAGGTAGGAGAATCCCTTGAACCTGGGAGGCAGAGGCTGCAGTGAGCTGAGATCATGCCTCTGCACTCCAGCCTGGGTGACAGAGGCTTGATTGACTCACAGTTCTGCATGACTGGGGAGGCCTCAGGAAACTTACAATCATGGCAGAAGATGAATGAGAAGCAAGGCACATCTTACATGGTGGCAGGGGAGGTAAGGGGGGAAGTTCCACACCCTTTTACATCAACAGAGCATGTGAGAACTCACTGTCACGGTAACAGCAAGGGGGAAATTCGCCCCCATGATCCAATCACCTCCCACTAAGTCCCTCCCTCAACACGTGGAGATTACAATTCAAGATGAGATTTGGGTGGGGACACAGAGCCAAACCATATCACATACAAACTCCAGAACTTAAATTGAGTTCTCTGAGTTTAGCTGATCTGGACTGGGTTTGGAAGTTGTGATAGAAGTTTAACAAATCCTGTAGGGAGGCTTCAGGTATCTGACTGGGTCAGACAGAAACTGAAGTGGTTTTAGTAAAAGACCTCTAATAGGTAAGGTTCCAGGAAAACAAACAATTCTGGGCTCATTTAAATCCAGGGGGCCTGGGACTCCATTGCAGGACTTGTGCTTTTCTAGAGAAATGAGTGAATCTTACCAAAAATAATTTAGAGTTTTAGTGGCCACAGTGGGGAAGTTTTAACCTAAATAAAACTGCTCATCTCCAGACTGCATTGAAAAAAAAAGAGGGGGGATCCCAAACACCCCAGAAATAATGGGATGTATTTTTGGTGGCAAGCAGAGGGTTCTAAGTTCTCCATCTTTCTCACTAGCCTCCTCTGAATCTGCTGACTTCTTTGCTTGGTTACTTTCCCACCTTGACGATGCAATGAAAAAAAACCCAGCTAGATAAATTATACAAGTTAGGCTGTCAAATCAACCATGTCTGCTTCTTTACCCTTATGCCATGGTTAAAATCTTAAGCTCAGAGCAATAATGAAAGGTATCCCTGTCCAGCATAGAAAATGCTTTGTCTGCCCTATTTGTTAATGGGTTCCACCCTGACCTCAGTAATCTAGTTACACATATGTTGATAGGACCTGAGGAAGCTCAAAATTGGATGCAAGAGGCAGAATGGTATTGCTCTGAGGACAATATCCAAGGTCCACAAGCCCCTATTTGGTCCATATATAGGCCAGAGAAAAACACAAACTTTTGACTGGGCGCAGTGGCTCACGCCTGTAATCCCAGGACTTTGGGAGGCCGAGGCGGGCGGATCACGAGGTCAGGAGATCAAGACCATCCTGGCTAACACGGTGAAACCCTGTCTCTACTAAAAATACAAAAAAATTAGCCGGATGTGGTGGCAGGCAACTGTAGTCCCAGCTACTCAGGAGGCTGAGGCAGGAGAATGGCATGAACCCGGGAGGTGGAGCTTACGGTGAGCCAAGATCGCACCACTGCACTCCAGCCTGGGCGACAGAGCGAGACTCCATCTCAAAAAAAAAAAAAAAAAAACAAAACTTTTGAGATCACGCCACCGCACTCCAGCCTGGGTGACAGAGCGAGACTCCATCTCAAAAAAAAATCGATGCCTGATAGCATTTTAATTTATCAGTTAGTCTAGAAACTACACGAGGAGAAAGAACAAAATACCCTTAAACAACTACCCCCGGGCAGGGAGACTCATTTTCATGTCTCTCCGGGCCTGATACGTTTTGCATAGCTCGCATTCTTCACACTGCTCTAAGCTACTTTTCTTTCTCATTTCCCCCTTTTGATAGATATTTTTCTCTTCTGAAAGCACTGATGATCGACATTTTATTTATACGTATGATTTTTGTTCACTGTCACATAAGATTCAGGAATCAACGTTTTAGATGCAAATTTGTCCCATGTCACTGGGAAGGCTTATTCCCAGGTCATCTGTCCTACTTCAGAGGGAAAGAGGAGAGGTACCTATGGTTTAAGAATTTAGTGAAGGTGCCGGGCACAGTGGTTTACGCCTGTAATCCCAGCACTTTGGGAGGCCAAGGCGGGTGGATCACCTGAGGTAAGGAGTTCGAGACCAGCCTGGCCAACATGGTGAAACCCATCTCTACTAAAAATACAAACATTACCCGGGCGTGGTGTTGCATGCCTGTAATCCCAGCTACTCGGGAGGCTGAGGCAGGAGAATCGCTTGAACCTGGGAAGCAGAGGTTGCAGTGAGCCAAGGTCGCACCATTGCACTCCAGCCTGGGTGACAAGAGCAAGACTTTGTTAAAAAAAAATAATAATTTAGTGTAGTCTCAAGGCCAAATGGATTAGAAATACAGAGGGACAAAGCAATGGGAACTCAGTCGAGCCATCTGCTTACAAAGGAGCCGTGACATGTGAGAGCATTTCTAAGCATCTAGCTATCATGATTTTATTTTTTGTTGTGGACTTAAGACATCTAGAAATGCAAAGCATAATCAATTTAAGAATAAAAAATACTGGCTGGGCATGGTGGCTCACACCTGTAATCCCAGCACTTTGGGAGGCTGAGATGGGCAGATCACCTGAGGTTAGGAGTTCGAGACCAGCCTGGCCAACATGGTGAAACCTGTCTCTACTAAAAACACAAAAATTAGCCAGGTGTGGTGGCAGAAGCCTGTAATCCCAGCTACCGAGGAGGCCGAGGCAGGAGATTCGCTTGAACCCTGGAGGCGGAGGTTGCAGTGAGCTGAGATGGTGCCACTGCACTCCAGCCTAGCGACAAGAGTGAAACTGTATCGAAAAAAAATATGATGCAAATAAAGACAGTTATTAACAAAACAAGTTGAAATCCAGATCTGAAAAGTGTTCTTATTTGTGAAGGTAACGAATCAAATAGATCATGTAATGCGTTTGGCTTTTTGACAGCTTGCAGCCATTTAGCCTTTTAAGTGATCTTTCCAAACCGAGTTTCCACTTCTCATTCAGGTTTGAAGAACAAGGTGACTGGTTGTGGTCAGCTTCGGTGGGACATCTCTGGTGATGAAAGATGTCCACTCAGGTGGGGCTGCCTTTTTGAAGTGAAAAAAAAAAAAAAATGTGAATCCATGAGTCAATGCCCCTGATGTTAGCTGCACAAAGACTGGTTAACAGTACGTGACATGATCCCTTCCAACATGGTTGGAGGGAGTACTTTATTTGATGATGTTTCCAATAAACAAAATCTCCAGATTGGAAGCTGTGATCTTTGATGTCTGTCTCCAGGGAGATTGCTTTTTAAAAGAATTCTTCATTAATTAAAATTTTTTTTTAAGTGAGAAGCTTTATAAGGACCTGGCAATCATGAAGTATAGCATTTTTAAGAAAAGCTGGCTCATAGACTCCTGCATTCAGGCACATGGCCTTCCTGTTATTTCAAAGAAAGAAAGCTGATGTTGTTGAAATGGGGTAGAAAGTGAATTAAGCAATACCTGTGGAACATTCTTAGGCCAGAGAAGTTTCAAGTTTCCATAAGCTTGACCGGGCACGGTGGCTTACGCCTGTAATCCCAGCACTTTGGGAGGCCGAGGCAGACGGATCACCTGAGGCCAGGAGTTCGAGACCAGCCTGGCCAACATGGCGAAACCCGTCTCTACTAAAAAGTACACAAATTAGCTGGGCATGGTGGTGGGTGCCTGTAATCCCAGCTACTCAGGAGGCTGAGGCAGGAGAATTGCTTGAACCTGGGAGGTGGAGGTTGCAGTGAGCTGAGATCGCGCCACTGCACTCTAGCCTGAGCGACAAGAGGGAGACTGTCTCAAAAAAAAAAAAAAAAAAAACAGTTTCTCTAAGCTTTGCCAATTTGATTTTTATTATTTGTGCATTTCACAAGTCTGGAAGACTGAGGGTGGTATGGACAATGGAAATGTTGAAAAATCAGCCATACATTACAAATAAACTGAATTATTTGACCAGTGAAATGGGTTCCTTAGTTTCCATGAAGATTGGAGGGAGCTCTCCAAGAAGGAAGAGGGCAAGATTTAAAGTGGTCATGGTCAAAGATGCAATCGACAAAGAAATTTGGTCGTTTTATTTTCTCGTGGCCTACTGGAACGGGAAGGGTTCCCCTGTCCCCCTCGCAGGGCGTGTGATGGGGCTGTGGCTCGCTTCTTCAGTGCCTCGCTGCTCAGACCCGCAGGGGAGCATACAGATGGGCAGGCTGTGGGCTCCAACCCACGGCAGCATCTAGGGGTGGATGTTTACAGCTCCTGAAGCCCCAGTGGGCATGTGTTACAGGGTGCTCTTTTAGTTTTTTTTGTTTTTGTTTTTGTTTTTTTGAGACGGAGCCTTGCTCTGTTGCCCAGGCTGGAGTGCAGTGGCGCAATCTCGGCTCACTGCAAGCTCCACCTCCCGGGTTCACGCCATTCTCCTGCCTCAGCCTCTCCGAGTAGCTGGGACTACAGGCGCCCGCCACCACACCCGGCTAATTTTTTTTTTTTTTAGTAGAGACGGGGTTTCACCGTGGTCTCGATCTCCTGACCTCGTGATCCGCCCGCCTCGGCCTCCCAAAGTACCGGGATTACAAGCGTGAGCCACCGTGCCTGGCCACTCTTTTAGTTTTGCCATCTATAGGCAGCTTGTGTTAACCAGCAGCTCAATTAGACCCTCCGCTTTGTTACGAGGACAGAGGGATTTCTGTATCCAAGGTTCTTGCCTTGGTGTACTGGAAGAATAGGATCACACCTGGGCTTGGAGAATGAGTGCAAGGTTTTATTGAGTGGAGGTAACTCTCAGCAGTTGGAGGAAGCCAAAAGGGCATGGAGTGGGAATGTTTTCATTCCCACTGAGCAGTCAGTCAGGCTGCTCAGCGGCTCGGGCTCTCCTTTGACCGCCCAGCCAAACTCTGCCTCGTTCTGCAGGTGGATGGCCTGCCGGCACGCCGGCGTCTGTCGTGTGCTCTTCCACCAGCGTGCTCCCTTCTGTGGGGGATCCCTCAGAGAGGTGGGAAAAACTATAGGGAAAGGACGCAAACCTTCTGAAAGGTGGGAAGGTTCTGCAGAGCCCTGGGGGAGAAGAACTGAAGGCAGCTGTTCTATAACCCTGAGGCAGAGGGCAAGGACTAGGTATAAGGGAGTATGGGGGATTTTATCTTAAATAGGCTTGTTTACTCATGTTGACCAGGAACTGACCTTTGATCATCTATGATCACCTATGATCATGTTTCAGGGAACATGAGGTTCCCTGAAAGGGGAACAATAAATATTAATTACCTACAGATTGTGTTGGCTCCAGGTTTTCGACATTGTGCCTGCACTGAATAAAAGCAAAGCAGCTCCAGCTTCTTCCACTAGAGCCAGGCAGTCACCTAGCTGCTCTTACACTGCATACCTGTGTCTGGGTACTCATTTCGTCTGTCGGCCAGGGTCTGCGGGACAGAGCTGGCACCCCTCAACGACCTCTCAATGTCCAGCTACTTGTGTCTTCTTCTGCCAATGTGTTCCTCTCCACGTCCAGCTGCTTGTGTGTCTGCTTGCTAGGGTCTCAGGGTTTTTATAGGCACAGGATAGGGATGTGGTGGGCCAGAGTGCTCTTGGGAAATGCAATATTTGGGCAGGAAAACAAAAATGCCTGTCTTCACCCAGGTCCATGGGCACAGGCCCGGGGGTGGAGCCCTAGCCAGGGACCACGCATTCCTCTACCCAGCACTTCCCTGCCCTCCTTCTGTATCACTATAATTCAACATAATACTTACAATAATGACTGATAATATATACCAACACATACCAGATTTTTAGGAATTTCATACAATTTTGGAACACATATTAATAATACATTTCATAAATATAACTCAAAGAAAGTTAAATGTCACTTCTTTTTTGACAATGCTTGCTGTGTAATTTTTACATGCCAAATAATACCAAGTTCTCTTGAACTTACATGGGTTTTTTTTTCTCTTTTTCAAATGTTGAAAAGTTAGTTTGAGGTCAAAATGGCTTAATTTAGAATTTGAATTTTCATTTTTGGGAGTTTGTTAAATACCAAAGCTTTAAAACACTTGATATTAAAATAGAAAAGGTTTAAAAGACTTGTTCAAAATAGAATCATGGGGAACTTCAAAATAATAGTCATTCATTTAGCCAAAGTGATAATTGAAAGATTTCAGAAAAGCTGGGTGTGGTGACTCACACCTGTAATCCCAGCACTTTGGGGAGCCAAGGTGGGAAGATCACCTGAAGTCAGGAGTTCGAGACCAGTCTGGCCAACATGGTGAAACCCTGTCTCCCCTAAAAATACAAAATTAATTGGGCGTGGTGGCAGGTGCCTGTAATCCCCGCTACTCAGGAGGCTAAGGCAGGGGAATCGCTTGAACACGGCGGGGTGGAGGTTGCATTGAGCCAAGTTCACACCACTGCACTCTAGCTTGGGCAAAAAGAGCAAAACTCCATCTAAAAAAAAAAAAAAGATTTCAGAAAGCAAAAACCTTTATTGTTTGATAGAGAGGAGACTCAGTTTTCCAAACAATCAAAAGACCTAATGAAGGAATCATAAGGCAAACTCTCTCCTCTTTTTTTATTTTTTTCACTTTGCAGTTTACTCAAAAGGCAAACAAAAATCTTTTACTATCTCTTATTACTACTACATTAAAATCTTGTTTAAAAGAGAAAACTAAATTCTACCTTTACATTAGTGTATTATTAATGCTACAGCTAATTATAATAATTATAATAAAATCTTGCAAACAGATCCATCTAATCTCAATCACTTTTGACCACTACTCAAGATAAAGTTTCTATATACCTTTTATATTCTCTTACAATGTTTTTCTTTTTCTTTTTTCTTTTTTTTTTTTTTGAGATGGAGTCTCGCTCTGTCACCCAGGCTAGAGTGCAGTGGCACAACCTCTGCTCACTACAACTTCCGCCTCCTGGGTTCAAGCGATTCTCTTGCCTCAGCCTCTGAAGTAGCTGGGACTACAGGCACCTGCCACCATGCTCGGCTAATTTTTGTATTTTTAGTAGAGACAGGGTTTCACCATATTGGCCAGGCTGGTCTCGAACTCCTGACCTTGTGATCTGCCCACCTCAGTCTCCCAAAGTGCTGGGATTACAGGTGTGAGCCACCATGCCCGGCCACAATGTTTTTCATTGTCTTTCTTTCTCCAGCTTTGTTTATGCATTTGGCTTTATCTATCTCATATATATATGATATAATAAATACACACAGAGATGCATATATATACGTATGCATATATATACACACACATACACGAACACATATAATCATATGTATTTCTTAATGGGATATATATATATAAATTTTAGAGATGGGGTATTGCTCTATTGTCCAGGCTGGAGTGCAGTGGCAAAATCAGAGCTCCTGGGCTCCGGCAATCCTCCTGCCTCAGGCTTCTGAATAGCTGAGACTACAGGCATGAACCACCATGCCCAGCTAATTAAAAAAAAAATGTATCAGGCCAGGCATAGTGGCTCGTGCCTGTAATCCCAGCACTTCAGGAGGCTGAGGCACGTGGATCACTTGAGCTCAGGAGTTTGAGACCAGCCTGAGCAACATGCCGAAACCTCGTTTCTACAAAAAATACAAAAGTTAGCCAGGTGTGGTGACACGGGCCTGTAGTCCTAGCTAGTTAGGGGGCTGAGGTGGGAGGATTGCTTGAGCCCGAATTCTTTTTGGTTTCTCCAATTTAAGTATCTCCCACTTTTCTGACTTGTAATCATTAAGAACAAGGATTGCTTTGTTCCTAAAGCCCTACAAGCAGGATATGGACGACTGGATTAAACATCAGAGAAAACCCCTCATGCCTGATGTAGGGAGCACTCGAGGAGTTTGCTGAAATGCCTTCTGCCATAAACAGAGATATTAAAACCACAAATCAGGAAAATATGCTTTGAGCTTCAATCTAGGAATCTTGATTAACTGACCCCTGGACTCAGAGACTAAATTTATAGTTTGTTCTGGTTATCTCCCTGAGCGAGAACTGAGCCCATTCAACCCAGATTCATATGTCTTCAAGGTGTCCTTGAAAAGGAGAGAGAGAGAGAGAGAACAAGGTGAAGACACACTTGTTCCTGGCTGCCCAGGCCTGGAAGTGACACACTTCATTTCTGCCCCATTTGGATGCAAGGAGACTGAGAAACAATTTAGCTCTTTGTCTGAGAAGAGGAAATGAGTCTGTGATATCTAGCTAGTCTCTATCACATACAACCAACCCATGCTTTAAAAATGAAAAATAAAATAAAATAAAAAATAAAAGAAATTCATGGCTATCCTGGAACTCAGGATGTACTAGCAGTGGTATCATAAATAAGTTTGAAAAGAAGAGTTGGCCGGGCGCGGTGGCTCACGCTTGTAATCCCAGCACTTTGGGAGGCCGAGGCGGGCGGATCACGAGGTCAGGAGATCGAGACCACGGTGAAACCCCGTCTCTACTAAAAATACAAAAAATTAGCCGGGCGTGGTGGCGGGCGCCTGTAGTCCCAGCTACTCGGAGAGGCTGAGGCAGGAGAATGGCGTGAACCCGGGAGGCGGAGCTTGCAGTGAGCCGAGATTGCGCCACTGCACTCCAGCCTGGGCGACAGAGTGAGACTCCGTCTCAAAAAAAAAAAAAAAAAAAAGAAGAGTTATTTGGATAGCATTAGTGAAACTGATTCCACCTATTAAGAAAAATTACTGGATCCTCACACCATGTACAATAAAGTCTAAACAGATCAGTGGTTCTTGATAGGAGGCAATGTTGTCACCCAGAGGATATTTGGTAATATCTGGAGACATTTTTGTTGTCCCAACTTGTGGGGTGCTATTGACAACTAGGGATGCTGCTCAACATCCTCCAATGCACAGGACAGCTAGCAAATAAAGCCCCAATGGCCATAGTGTCAAGGGTGAGAAGCCCTGCACTAGGGTTCACCTACACTTGAGAGAGAAAAATAAAATACTAACAGAAAAAAATAATTAAAGAAAGTTTCTTATGACCTTGGGCTAGGGATAGATTTCTTAAACAAGGCCCCTAAATGAATGAATTTAACTATATCAAAACAAAAGATTTCTCTTTTTAAATTTTTAATGGATACATTGTACTTGTACATATTTATGGAGTACAATTCGGTGGTTCCATATACATATATGTGTTTTATAATGATCAAATTAGGCAGGCTGGGCATAGTGGCTCACATCTAGCATCCCAGAACTTTGGGAGGCCCAGGCGGAAGAACTGTCTGAGCCCAGGAGTTCAAGGTCACCCTGGGCAACATTATGAGACCCCCATCTCTATAAAAAACTTGAAAATTAGTGGGGTGTGGTGGTTCCTGCCTGTGGTCCCAGCTACTTTGGAGCTGAGGCAGGAGGATTGCTTGAGCCCAAGAGGCCAAGGCTGTAGTGAGCTATATTCTCATCACTGCACTCCAGCCTGGGTAATAGAGAGAGATCCGAAACAAATTAGGATATTTAGTGTGACCATCACCCATGCATTTATCTGAAGTTTTCTCTTGTAGAATGACCATTATTGTTTATCAGATTATCAGATAGATGATAAAGGAAATATTTGCAACATTTGACAGGAAGAGGGAGGACCTGTGGTTTTTAATGGTGGAGCTGGGATTCCCACTAATCCTTCAGAATACCCCAAAAGCCACAAAGACCATGAAAAACCAAAACACGCATTCCATCCAAATACACACTTTATCTCTTATGAAAGTAGGAGACTCCCAGCACTTTGGGAGGCCGAGACAGGCAGATTACCTGAGGTCAGGAGATCGAGACCAGCCTGGCCAACATGGTGAAATCCTGTCTCTACTGAAAATACAAAAATTAGCCGGTCCCAGTGGCATGCACCTGTAATCCCAGCTACTCAGGAGGCAGAGGCACAAGAATCACTTGAACCTGGGAGGTGGAGGTTGCAGTGAGCCAAGATGGTGCCACTGTACTCCAGCCTGGGTGACAAAGCGAGACTCTGTCTCCAAAAAAAAAAAAAAAAAAAAAAGAAGAAGAAGAAAGAAAGAAAGAGGGAGACATCTCGAGTGACTACAGTTAAGAGCATCTATGCACCAAGTAACATATCTGGGCACCTATACAACAAAAGCTCACAGGTAGACAAGGACTCTGGCAGTTTTAAACAACAGATTTCAAACTCTGCCATAGGAAAGCAGAGAGGCACCACCCTTCAGTTGCTCTTGGGACATTTACTATAATAATTATGTATTATGCCTTAAAGGAAGTTTTAGAACATTCCAGGGATTAAGAGGGGTGGGGAGACGGAGAGAAATAGTACAGCTGACAGTCTTTCATTATGAGGCAATAAAACGAAAAATAACAAAACCAGGAAACAAAATCCCCCTAACACCTGTACGTTTATAAATCTTTCTTAAAATGACTCCTGTCAAAGGAGAAATCAAAACCAAAATTGCAGAACATCTAGCGAATGATGATAAAGATGCACTATATGTAAGAACTATTGGTCTACTTGACTGGATTGCTATGGCTTTAGAATCAGTCTTGCTATCTGCCAGGGCAAAACCCACCACCCACCCCATCTTCTTCTTCAAAATTGTCTTGGCTATTCTTGGCCCTTGTTGTTCTATATACATTTTGGTGTCAGCTTTCTCACTTCCATGAAAAGCCCTGGTGGGATTTTGATGGGAATTTGCAGTGAATTTATAGATTAATTTGAAAAGATGTGACACCTTTATGATATTAAGTCATCCACCTGGTGAAAGCCCTGTGAACCAGCCTGGCTCCCCCATCCTCCCAGCAGCTGAGGGGCCGACTGGTGGGGACTGTGGGTGCACGATAAAGGAAGGAAGCCATAAATACTGGCCATGGCTTCATGACTGGCTGCAGCCACAGAGGTCCCCTTCAATGTCCTTTGTGGCTTTGAGTTCTGCATAGTGGGAGGAAATTGTCTTTGCAAGGTGCAAAGTGGCCCCAGGAGGAAGAAAATGTAATAGAAGACAACTGCTCAACCTGTTTCTGATCATAAAAACTCAACAGTCTTTTTCTTTTTCTTTTTGCTGATTTATAAGATGAGGCCTGACATTTCTAAAACCTGAACCATTGAGGAATGGGGAAGACGAGTTTCACATTTCTCACAGCTTAGAAGGGGCATTGAAGGGGTGTGTAAGCTTTTCCTGGTGTCTGTCATCCCAGATAGCCATCAAGGACTATGAGGAGTGAAAACGAAGAGACTAGAGCTTTTGTGTTAAGGGACAAGAGCTTTTGTATTAAGGGACAAAGGGGATGTAGGCAAGACTTCAGGTGACAACAGGGGGATGGGCAAAGGACCAATGCAGAAACAATCGTTACCTAGACCTGATCTTCTGGGTTTCCGGATGTGAGTTTGCTGCAGGGAGGCGCCAGCAGGACTGGACCCAGGGAACTGATACCAGTACCTGGGGTCTGTGCATGCCCAAGACCTCCCTGGTCCTCCATGATGGAAACTGCAGACCGTGTCTAATGCGTCAGGATGGTATATGCCAAAGAGGGACCCTGAGACACTGGCAGAGTGATGGAGAGTGGCCACACCAGGACGGCAGCACGGAGGGTATTCCATGGCCCCCAAGCTGGGCCAGCAGGGACAGAGGCCTGGGCCTGATTCGTCATTTATTGTGCTGCTTTCCTTAAATACATTCACCTCATCCTTTGCGTGCCCCACTGGCCGTGATTGATTGACTTTACTCTTTCCAGTTTAAATTCATGGGAAAAAAAAGATTTCTGGTTCAAGACAGCAGGATACAACCTGAAACCCACTGTGTCTTTCTCAAACACATCAAGACCAGAGAAGAAAAACTATAAAAACTTTTTTTTTTTTTTAAGACAGAGTCTTGCTCTGTCACCCAGGCTGGAGTGCAATGGCACAATCTCGGTCCACTGCAATCTCTGCCTCCTGGGTTCAAGCAATTCTCCTGCCTCAGCCTCCCGAGTAGCTAGGATTGCAGGCACCTGCCACCATTCCCGGTTAATTTTTTGTATTTTTAGCAGAGACGAGGTTTCACCATGTTAGCCAGGATGGTCTCGAATTCCTGGCCTCAAGTGATCCACCCGCCTCGGCCTCCCAAAGTGTTGGGATTACAGGCGTGAGCCACCGCACCTGGCATGAATTTCCTATTTAGCATTCTTTCCCTGTATTTCTCCTTTACTCTGTTTTCTTGTCTTCAGTTGAATTGAGTTTTTTTGTGCTAGTCTCTTCTCCCCTACTATTGGAAGTTACACATTTTACTTCTATTTTTAGTGATTACTCTTAAATTTTTAGATCATACCTAAATTTCATGTCCAAGCAAAAGCTAATTAATATCTTTATCCCCCTTCCCGAATATGAAGCGAAAACAAAAACAGAGTGTATGTCCAGGTGCAGTGGCTCACGCCTGTAATCTCAACACTTTGGGAGGCCGAGGTGGGCGGATCACCTGAGGTCAGGAGTTTGAGACCAGCCTGGCCAACATGGAGAAACTCTGTCTCTACTAAAAAAAAAAAAAAAAATAGCCGGGCGTGGTGGCACGTGAGTGAGCCGAGAGTTCACGAGTTCAAGAAAAAGTAACAATTTGGCCAGGTTCAGTGGCTTATGCCTGTTATCCCAGCACTTTGGGAGGCCGCGGTGAGTGGATCACTTGAGGCCAGGAATTAGAAACCAGCCTGGCTAACATGGCAAAACTCCATCTCTACTAAAAACACAAAAATTAGCCAGGTGTGGTGGCACACACCTGTAATCCCAGCTACTAAGGAGGCTGAGGCAGGAGAATTGCTTGAACCTAAGTGGTGGAGGTTGCAATGAGCCAAGATCGCACCACTGCACTCCAGCCTGGGTGATAGACCAAGACTCTGTCTCAAAAAAATAAATAAAATAAATAAAATGGAAAAATTAACAATTCATCAAGAAAACTTTCTTTATAAGTGATCAAAATTGGCTCAAGGAAATAGATAAATAGCCATAAAAGAACTGGAGGCCAGGCGCGGTGGCTCACGCCTGTAATCGCAGCACTTTGTGAGGCTGAGGCGGGTGGATCATGAGGTCAGGAGATCGAGACCATCCTAGCTAACACGGTGAAACCCCGTCTGTACCAAAAATACAAAATATTAGCCGGGTGTGGTGGCACGTGCCTATAGTCCCAGCTACTTGGGAGGCTGAGGCAGGAAAATTGCTTGAACCCGGGAGGCGGAGGTTTCAGTGAGCCAAGATCGCACACTGCACTCCTGCCTGGGTGACGGAGCAAGACTCCATCTCAAAAAAAAAAAAAAAAGAAAAAGAAATGGAGATAGTGTTTCAATCACCCCTAAGCAGAGGTCCCAGCTCCAGATAGCTTTACAATAAGTTATAGACATGCTTCAGGAAATAGATAATTTTTAACCTGAGCAAACTCTTCCAATATGTGGAAAAAGATGGGAAGTGGCCCACCTCATTTTAAGGGGCTAGCATAATCTTGTAGCAAAACTGAACAAGATCCCCCGGAGAAAGTAAAACTAGAGGCTACCCTCTCTTGTGAGCACTGGTGTAGAAACTGAATAAAATGTTAGCAAAACAAATGCAGCAGGACAGTGAAATCATATTACATCATGACCAATTGGTGTTTAGACCCAGAATAAGAAAAAATAAGAATAGCAAGCACTTACATGGAGATTAAAACATGTAATCGTCACAACACCACCTTGAAACAGAGAGAGGTCAAGGAACTTGCTCCATGACACGCAGCTGATTCAGTGTAAGAATCCAGAATTAAGTCCAGAGAGGCCTCCTTCTGTGTTCTCAGCCACTGCGCTCTGCTGCCCCGTTAGGTCAACAAATTAGAAAAATGATTGATGTGATTAACCACAGATTAAAGAAGAAAAACAACATCATCTCAGATGCAGAAAAAGCTTTCCATGAAACTGAGCACAACTTCATGATAGAACTGTGCTCTCAAAGGGAGTTTTCATAACATAATCGTGGTCTCTGCCAAAAGCCTCAGCAAACCTCATACTTACTGGTTGCTATGACAACTGTCACACATACTAATTGTTTTAAGATAAATAGGCCAGAGTTCTCAGCATGTTTTACCTTCATGCCCGATAGAAGGAGAGGCCTGCTTCCAAGATGCCTCTGAGCAACCAGGCAAGCCATACCCAGATCAGTTAGGGCAAATAGAATTTTGTAGCCCTGAACTACAATTACCTACAACTCAGTTTTGTTTTTTTGAGACGGAGTCTTGCTCTGTCACCAGCCTGTGGTGCAGTGGTGCGATCTCGGCTCACTGCAACCTCCAACTCCCTGGTTCAAGTGATTCTCCTGCCTCAGCCCCCCAAGCAGCTGGGATTACAGGCACGCGCCACCACGCCTGGGTAATTTTTCTATTTTTATTTTTATTTTTTTCAGTCGAAGTCTTGCTCTGTCTCTCAGGCTGGAGTTCAGCGGCGTTATCTCGGCTCACTGCAAGCTCCGCCTCCCAGGTTCACGCCATTCTCCTGCCTCAGCCTCCCAAGTAGCTGGGACTACAGGTGCCCACCATCACGCCCGGCTAATTTTTTTGTATTTTTAGTAGAGACGGGGTTTCACCGTGTTATCCAGGATGGTATTGATCTCCTGACCTCTTGATCCGCCCGTCTTGGCCTCCCAAAGTGCTGGGATTACAGGCGTGAGCCATCGCGCCTGGCCAATTTTTCTGTTTTTAGTAGAGACGGGATTTCCCCCATGTTGGCCAGGATGGTCTCAGTCTCCTGACCTCGTGAACCGCCCGCCTCAGCCTCCCAAAGTGCTGAGATTACAGGTGTGAGCCGTCATGCTCAACCTACACACCCAGTTTTTAAGCAAGCCATTTGGAAGCTAAAGGTACTTTCTTAAGAATGCAGTGGGTGTCATGAAAGAAACCTCTGGGTGATTGGGGAAGAAGACATAGCAGAAGAGGACAATAACAAGATGTCAGAGGTCAGGTACGGTGGCTTATGCCTGTAATCCCAGCACTTTGGGAGGCCAAGGCAGGTGGATCACCTGAGGTCAGGAGTTCGAGACCAGCCCGATCAATATGGTGAAACCCTGTCTCTACTAAAAATACAAAATTAGCTGGATGTAGTGGTGTGCACCTGTAATCCCAGCTACTTGGGAGGGTGAAAAAAAAAAGATGTCGGAGAAGAGAGTAAGCTAGAGACTGGTGAATGTTTCCGACTGCCATCTTTATCTAATGAGGTTTAAGGTGTTATTGTTGAGAATTTTATCTCCCTTTGCACCTGGATCGACAGTTCTTTTCTGCAGTCACTCTGTCTTTACCTTATTTTTCACAAGTAGCTACTAATAATTAGGGGGAATATAATCAGAAACCGACACACAGGAATTCTGTTTCTGAGCATCCAGCGGAAAACTTCTGGCCTAAGGCATTTGATGTGAAAAGATAAAAAAAAATTAACAAATAGAACTGAGGACCTTAATATTGTCAACAAAAAGAGTCAAACTCTGTACAATATTTGAAGAGATGTATTTTTATTATTTTTTTTGGACAGAGTTTTGCTCTGTTGCACAGGCTGGAGTGCAATGGCGTGATCTTGGCTCACTGCAACCTCCGCCTCCAGGTTCAAGCAATTATCATGCCTCAGCCTCCCCAGTAGCTGAGGTTACAGGCATGCACCACCACGCCTGGCTAATTTTTTGTATTTTTAGTAGAGACGGGGTTTCACCATGTTGGCCAGGCTGGTCTTGAACTCCTGACCTCAGGAGATCTGCCTGCCTCAGCTTCCCAAAGTGCTGGGATTACAGGCGTGAGCCACTGTGCCCAGCCGATATTTATTCTAGGTTGAATAAGAGTGACTGGTGGTCTGTGACACAGCCCCCAGGAGATCCTGAGAACATGTGCCCAAGGTGGTTGGGCCACAACTTAATTTTATACATTTTAGGGAGACATAAGACATCAATCAAGACATGTAAGATTCTAGACAATAGGAAGCAGGTTGGGGGCTGCTTCCAGGTAGTAGGTGGACTCAAAGATTTTTCTGATTGGCAATCAGTTGAAAGAGTGATCAACAGAAAGGAATGTCTAGGTTACAAAGGGGTTGTGGAGACCAAGGTTTTGTCATGCAGATAAAGCCTCCAGGTAGCAGGCTTTGGAGAGAATAGATCATCAATGTTCCTTGTCAGATGTAAGAGTCTGTTCTATCAGCAATTCTGAAAGAGAGGAGTGTGTAATGAGGCATGTCCGGGTCCCCTTTTCATCATGGCCTGAACTAGCTTTTCAGGTTAACTTTGGAAAGCCCTTGCTGAGAGGAGGGGTCTACTCGGATGGGTGGGGGGCTTAGAGTTTTCCTTTTGGTTTATAATATCAAACCTTTACACATTCCCGTTAAAGTCACACCCCAGGTAAGGAAGCTTGCTATCACCACTATTCAGCCTTATCCTGAAGTTTTTAGTTGGTGCAATAATGAAAAGAAACGAGACACCTGATGTTAGAAAGGAAGCGACACCATCCTTACTATTTCTCAACAGTGTGATCACCAGCAGAGAAAACAGAAAAGCAGGCCGGGCGCAGTGGCTCAGGCCTGTAGTCTCAGCACTTTGGGAGGCTGAGGTGGGAGAATCACCTGAGCCTGGGAGGGCAAGGCTGTGGTGAGCTGTGATCATGCCACTGTACTCCAACCTATGTGATGGAGTGAGACCCTGTCTCAAAAAACAACAACAACTACAGCAAGAACAAAACAAGAAAAGCTTGAAAGAATACAATTTTATTTATTTTATTTTTTACTTCCCACACTACACTGATGTAGCCTTTTAAAAATCATTTATTTAGTTAGTTTTTTTGTTTTGCTTTTGAGACAGGGTCTCGCTCTCTTACCCAAGCTGGAGCGCAGTGGTGCTATCAGGGCTCACTGCAGTCTCACCTTCCCAGGCTCAAACCATCTTCCCGCCTTAGCATCCCAAGGAGCTGGGATTACAGGTGTGCACCACCATGGCTGGCTAAGTTTTTACTTTTTTTTTTTTTGTAGAGATGGGGTCTCACTCTGTTGCCAGGGCTGGTCTTGTACTCCTGGACTCAAGCAATCCTCCTGCCTCAGCCTCCCAAAGTTCTGGGGTTACAGGCGTGAGCTGCACACCTGGCCTGGATAAACTTTTATAATAGCAGAGTCCATTAAGTGATCTAGATACAATATCAATAAAGGTAAATCGATAATATTCCATTCACAAGCAACAACCAATTAGAAATGTAATCAGAAAAGGGATTACAAAAACATAAAACCACAAAATACCACATAAAATTCCTGCACTAAAAAATTATAGACTTAAAAAATAATTCTAAGTCTTTAGTGAAGGAGCTAAAAGATCTGAAACAATGGGAGTGACCACATTCCCGGGTGGGAAGATGCATGATTGTAAAGACATGGTTCTTCTCTGAATTCATTTAGAATTCTGGGCACTAAGTTAAACACTCTTGGGACACTTGCTGTGTGTCAGGCATGGCTCTGAGCACTTTACAAGCACCTCATTTACTTTCTCAGTAACTCTAACCATCACTCCTTTAGGGTATATGTTATCCTCATTTTCCACTTGAGGAAACTGAGGCGGGGTCATAAAATCTCATTGGTAGGAAGTGGCAGAAGCAGGATTTTGAATCCAAGCCCTTAACCTTGAAGCTTTGGCGTCACTTGCAGATAATCATGTTTCTAAATCTATTTGTGCCAACATAGGCTAATCTCAAAAACATCGTGTTGAATGAAAAAAGCAAGGTGTACACTTATTACATCGAAATACTAGGCTGGGTGCAGCAGCTCACGCCTGTATTCCCAGTACTTTGGGAGGCAAAGACCAGAGGATCGCTTAAGCCCAGGAGTTCGAGACCAGCCCTGGGCAACATAGAGAGCCCTTGCATATACAAATTTTAAAAAACTAGCCCGGTATGGTTTTGCACACCTTTGGCTCCAGCTACTCAGGAGGGTGAGGCGGGAGGATCCCTTGAGGCCGGGGGGTCAAGGCTGCAGTGAGCCATGATCATGCCACTGCACTCCAGCCTGGGTGACAGAGCGAGACCTGTCTCAAACCAAACATACAAAATGCCATTACTGCAAATAAAAAGCACCAAACACTCATATTTTTCTGTGGGTAAATATATACACAAGTAAAATAATTTTTTAAAAGGATTGGAAGATGATATCAGATTCAACAGCATTTGGCTCCAAGATAGTAAGAGGGGACTTTACAATTTTTTTGTAAAGGTCTAAATTTCTTTCTTTTTTTTTTTTTTTTGAGACAGAGTCTCACTCTGTCGCCCAGGCTGGAGTGCAGTGGCGTGATCTCAGCTCACTGCAAGCTCTGCCTCCCGGGTTCACGCCATTCTCCTGCCTCAGCCTCCTGAGTAGCTGGGACTACAGGCGCCCGCCACTACCCCTGGCTAATTTTTTATATTTTTAGTAGAGACGAGGTTTTACCGTGTTAGCCAGGATGGTCTTGATCTCCTGACCTCATGATCTGCCTGCCTCGGCCTCCCAAAGCGCTGGGATTACAGGCATGAGTCACCACGCCCTGCCCGTAAAAGTCTAAATTTTTAAGAACCAGTATATTAATATGCTACTGTGAAGTGTTTTAAAATCACCTAGAAAACCGGCTGGGCACAGTGGCTCACGCCTATAATCCCAGTACTTTGGGAGGCTGAGGTGGGTGGATCACCTGAGGTCAGGAGTTCGAGACCAGCCTGGTCAACATGGTGAAACCCTGTCTCTACTAAAAATACAAAAATTAGCCAGGTGTGGTGGTGTGCACCTGTAATCCCAGCTACTTGGGAGGCTGAGGCAGGAGAATCACTTGAACCCAGGAGGCGGAGGTTGCAGCAAGTTGATTGCACTACGCTCTGGACTGGGTGGCAAGAATGAGACTCCATCTCAATAAATAAATATTTTTTAAAAAATCACCTAGAAACAGTAACAGGTATTGTCAGGATGGTCATAATATGTTATTACTTTCTTCTTGCTTTTTTGGTATTTCTCCAATTTCAAACACAGGAAAAAAATTGATGTTTTTCATTTTCCAAATATAATATTTGATTACAATATTGAGTAAGTCCCTCCCTTGAGAAGCTCTGTGCTGGGGGTTGGGGAAGATCTGATCGTGCCTTACTCACACTGGGTCTGACAATAGGTGCTCAAGATAGTTGTATGGGGTTGTTGTAGGACCAACAGGTTTGTATGCCCATATGTATGCAGTAACAGACCAATTACACTGAGATAGCAGGGTTTGCAGCAGAGAAAGAGTTTAATGATTGCAGGGCACCAAGTTTGGAGATGGGAGGAGACCTTCAAATCCATCTCCGCAAGGAGTTTTGGGCGGGGTTTTTTAAGGAGATTGTGGAGGGCAAGGGGCTGGAAATTTGGGATTGTTGATTGTCTAAGCAAGGGGCATGAAATAATTGGGATTGGAAACCTCATTCTTTGGTGAGCCAGCTCCTCATGGGGACCAGTTGAGTCAGTAGTTTTACCAGCATGCAGGACCTGAAGGAATATTTTAAAAGGAAAATTTAACATTTCATGTCCAAGTTGTTATTTGTACAGCAGTTAAGGGCAGCTATAATCTGGGGTCTTTGTGACTCCAGGACAACAGGCACCAACTAGCCATGAGGAAGCAGGTCAGAGAGGAGCTGACCTCATGATGAATGCTGAGTGTGCTGCAGGCTTGGTTTATTTTCATCTTTCCCCCCTACTTCTTCCCTAATTGGTTTTATAAAGTTTATAGGGACGGTTGTAGGATGGTTGCAGAAAGCTTCCTGGGGGAGGTGACGTCCAAAGGGCTCCTAGGAGGAGTAGGGCCAAGTCGGGAGGAAGACAGATCCTCTGGTGCAGATCCAACTTGTATGGGCAAAACCAAAGGAGCTGGAACTGGGGAGGTTGACAGGTGGCAGCCACAAAGGACCTTGAATGCCAGGCCAAAGGGTCTTGAGCTTTGTTCTGAGGGCAGTGGGGAACCACAAAAACTCTCAGGCAGGAAAGGGGCAAAACGAGTTCTGAGATTTATAATAATCCTACTGTTCTATGTTTGCAGAGAACGGGCTGGAGGAGCCAAGATGTGAGGGTGGGAGGCCCCAAGGACACATTGTTAATTTCAGGTGAGAGATGACAGGGCCACAGCCATCTCTCACTGTGCAGGGAATGTTTGGAAGGTAAAGTTGACCAGATAGACACAGTGGATGTGGGGCCAGTGGGACAGGGAGGAGCCCTTGATATCTCTTGGCTTGTGGCCTGGAGGCTGGCTGGGGAGGCTGATACACAGAGTGACACAGGATGGGATGGGTGCTGAGGAGGTGAGAGCCAGGACCTGAGACACTGCAGAGAAGGCTCCTTGGAGATGACATCGGAGTGGATCTCCTTCTTCGCTTGAGAAGCCTGGCAAGTAGGTGCTCCAGTGGGTGGGGACCAGTGGGGCATTTGTTGTTAGGAGACCTCAGGCCGAGTTCTGACAGTTGTGTCATCCTACAGGCCACTCAGCAATGCTGATACCCTGCTTCTGAAAACAGGGCTCATAATTCCTGAGGCTGGAGTTTTGGAGGATTAAGGAGGCAACACAGCCAAGTGCTTGGCCCAGAGCCTGGCACTGAATGAACAGAGGATCCTTCCCCTCACTCTCCGTTTTCCATACCCCCCATGCCCAGCATCTCCTGTCCGCAACATCCCCAATCTGCCTCTCCCTCAGCCTGTATTCCTTTGACCCAGTTAGAGAGAGATGAGGAAGGAACCCACCCGCTGGCTCTGACCTGCCCCCCTTCTTCTGCCCCAAAGGGAGGGATCCGAGGACTCAGGTCTGAGCCCGGATTAGCTGTGTAATCCCCAGCTTTGCCTAGGCAACCTCTTTCCCTGACCAAGAGAGGGGGCCTGGGGCTGGCAGCCAGGACTCCTGGGCTCTGGGCCTGATACTACCCTATCTGTCTGGGAAACCTCAGACAGGGAAGAGATCTCTTGGTGCCTCTCTTGGGAATGTCACTGATGTCCACAGTGACTGTCACATGTGTGTCAGTTGTTCTGTGTGTTTGCTGTGTGCAGGGCACTGTGGAAGGGAAGAAAGGCCTAGATTCCCGTCCAGCTCCACCATTCAGCAGCTTCATGCCCACAGACAAAGGACAAAATCCCCCTCAGCCTCAGTTTTTTCGTGGACAAAATGGAGTGAACACCTTGCGGGGCTGCTGTGGGATATGTGAGAAAATAGCTGCAAAGGAGTTTTGTAAATAGCACGTTTTAGAGAGATCAGGAAGGATGATTCCAGCACAAAAGAACAGAGATGGTTCCTCCCCATGAGGACTGGAAAAGAGCTGGGAGAGCAGGCCAAAAAGGTCACTCTTATCACGAGGACCACAACACAGGGTTCCAGGAAACTGAAAAAGACGAGTTCATCAGGCTTCCAAGACTTCCTGGGAAGGCAAAGGACAGAGGGACCTCCTCAGGTCAGGGGAAAACCGAGGGAGGGGGACAGCCACACAAACACCCTAAAGTCTAATGACGGCAGAAAGGGGTCTTGGGGGACGGGGGTGGGGTTCGCAGCAGTGGCCTGGGCGTGATGACCCTGGCGAAGGAGGGGGTCGCAGAGCCCTTAAATCCTGGACCAGTGGCTGATTCCAAAGGCAGCAGGGACCATGCCAGGATTTTGGGCAGAAGCACAAAGTGCTGGACTCTCCTGACAAGAGCTGAGAGAACTCAGCGGCGCCAGCAAGAGGATGTGCCGTGCACTGACCATCTGCATCCTCTCTGCCTCACCCCAGCCTAGGATTCCGTGACAGGCCCTCCGGGAAGACCTCCGCGAGCAACCCCCTGCCTTGGAGTCTGCAATCCTTCCTCGAGCACACGGACGCCCGGGGTGGGGAAGCCCACAGTCTGGCAAGGCTCGGATTGGGCAGAATAATTGCAACGTAGTCATGAGGATCGGGCTATGACCTGCCTGATTTTTCCCTCCTCCCATGATACACGGATGCATACCGCAGGTGCACACTAAACGCCGAATCTATAGAAAGTGGAACACACCAGGACCCAGCAGAAGGCGACATGCGAGGTTTGTTTACTTGTGGCATCAAAGGCTGGGAGCCGGCGGGCGTAGTCCACGAAGTGAAGCGGGCTAAGGAGGGAGCGAAAGAGCGGTGGGGACAGCTGCCGCTAAATGCCAGCCCGGCGGATGGAGGAAGGCGGGCCCCACGCCGGCGGGACCACACCTCCCAGAAGCCCCGGCGCCAAGGCACTGGCCTCGCCGTCCTCCCCCGAGGAGGTGGGGCCGCTGGCGAAGCTGAAGGGGCGCAGCGATACCGGTGCGCGGTGCCGGCGTCGGGCGCGTGACGTCTTTCCTGCGCGCCACCTAGCGTCTCTATCGCGCCAGTTCCTCAGCCTCAGTGCTGTGAAGGTGACAGCGTGAGGTGACCCAGCTGGCCCCCCGCGATGCTGGCAGCACGGCGGCTGCTCGGCTGGTCGCTTCCCGCGCGGGTATCTGTGCGTTTCAGCGGAGACACGGTGAGGCCCGGCCTGGCTGGGGCCAGGGGTGTTCGGGGCCGGGTGTCGCGGCCGCGCCTGTGCACGAGCAGTCCCTGGGGTCTGTAGTGGCCTCTGGAGAGCCCTTCTCCCCAGGCCAGGCGGGAAGGCCCCCGCTCTGGCCTGGTTGAAGTAGGGGAACGGGTCCCAACGCGGGGCCGACTCCCTTGGCCCTCTGGCTTGCTGGCTTCCCTTGTTTCACAGTCCTCGGTCTGGCGGAAGTTTTGCAGGTTATGAAGCGCCCTAGTCTTTCATTCCCTCTTTGTCACAGCCTTGTAGGGCGTGAAGGGGTCATTGCCGCATTTAGGGATGCGCACCTCCTGATTTCCCGTCCACTGCTCTGCGCCCTGAAGTGGCTGAAAAATGCTCTTAAAAGGATGGGAATCCCGTCGCCCTCAGCTGGGGCGCTCTCCACTGGGTCGTGGGGCTCCTCATTTCATCCTCAGTGTGCCCCTCCATCACCTGTGTGTTAAGGAGGCATTTCTTTCCCATCAGTAAACACATTTCGCCTCTTCGGCCGAGTTAGGAATATAAAAGGCCCCTGGCCTACCCAAGTTTTGGTCCAGCAGGGGAGCCAGGCCAGGAAAGGGCCAAGCCGCCACACTCGGCTTGTGGGGCGGTGTGGTGCCGTGATGCAGCTGTGGGCTTTGGCCACTGACAGACCTGGGCTCAAATTGGACTTGCTGCTTTTGACTGAGACTTTCCATAAGTTCCTTTTGCTCCGAGCCTCAGTTTTCTCCTCTGTGAAATAGAGAAAATCGTTCCTATCAGAGTTGTTAGGAGGATGAAATGGGATTTTGGATGTAAAATGCTTCCATTCAGTACCTGCTAAACAAAATGCTTACTAATGGCCGGGCGCGGTGGCTGACTTCTGTAATCCCAGCACTTTGGGAGGCTGAGGCAGGCGGATTGCTTGAGGTCAGGAGTTCGAGACCAGCCTGGCCAATATGGTGAAACCCTGTCTCTACTAAAAGTGCAAAAATTACCCGGGCGTGGTGGTGAGTGCCTGTAATCCCAGCTATCCAGAGGCTGAGGCACAAGAATTATTTGAACCTGGGAGGTGGAGGTTGCAGTGAGCTGAGATTACGCCACTGCACTCCAGCCTAGGCAACAGAGCAAGAGTCTGTCTCGAAAAAAAAAAAAAATGCTTACTAAGTGGCAGTGGTAGCTATGATGCTATAGATGCTTCCCTAGCCCTAGCCCAGCCCCTCCTAAATAGGGAGACCCAAGATTCCGTAGTTTCTGGCCCAATCCCTCATGGCTCCAGAGTGCTGCTGGGCCTCCTGACCCTTTGTCTCCCTAGACAGCACCCAAGAAAACCTCATTTGGCTCGCTGAAGGATGAAGACCGGATTTTCACCAACCTATACGGCCGCCATGACTGGAGGTGAGACAGTGCCCTTGGTGTGCAGGGTCCCGGAGCAAGGCGTCCCCTTCACTGCCTTCCCTATTCTGTCCAGGCTGAAAGGTGCCCTGAGTCGAGGTGACTGGTACAAGACAAAGGAGATCCTGCTGAAGGGGCCCGACTGGATCCTGGGCGAGATCAAGACATCGGGTTTGCGGGGCCGTGGAGGCGCTGGCTTCCCCACTGGCCTCAAGTGGAGCTTCATGAATAAGCCCTCAGATGGCAGGTGTGTGTTGGGGGGGTGGGGCAGATGTGGCTGTGGGAGAGACCTTGGGGGTGGCTGGGGTTTCCCTGGGCCTTTGGGCTCTTTCCTTAGAAACTTAGCATGAACGAGGTGGGCACACGTTCCCAGGCCTTAAATGGATGGGACTTACTCTGTGGACTTCCACAGGAGAGACTTATGTAGCAGAATCAACACATGATTTTGACTCAGGCAGACTTAGTTCAAATCCTAGCTCTGCCTCCTAATCATAGAGGTTTGGGCAATTTCCCGGCCTTTGTGAACCTTAGCTTCCTTTTTGTAAATAGGTACAGTGATATCATGCAAGGATTAAAGAGATAATGTTCATACAGCTTTTGGCCCGTACGCTGGTTGGCACATAAAGCAAATGATAAATGTCACCTGCTTTACCTCCTTTTGATGGTAGAGCTTGAGGAATGCTCTTTGTCACCAAGAGTAGAATCTGGCTCTCAGGGGCAGACACAAGGAGAGATGTTTGGATGAGCTGAATGAAGACCTTTCTTGTGGTCATAGCCACGCAAAGATAGAATAGGCAGTGAGCTCCCTGTCAGTGGTGGTGAGCAAGCAGAGCCCCTGGGACATGTTGGGAGAGCAGTGAAGGATTGGCTATCAGAGGAGACATCTTTGAGTCCTCCCTGGGTGGAGTGGGGTGGCATGGAGCTGAAGACCCAGTCCTGGTGGCCCTGTAGCCTGTCTGACCTGTGGGCCCCTGCAGGCCCAAGTATCTGGTGGTGAACGCAGACGAGGGGGAGCCGGGCACCTGCAAGGACCGGGAGATCATACGCCATGATCCTCACAAGCTGGTGGAAGGCTGCCTGGTGGGGGGCCGGGCCATGGGCGCCCGCGCCGCCTATATCTACATCCGAGGGGAATTCTACAATGAGGCCTCCAATCTGCAGGTGGGCAGGGAGAGACGTGGACAGATGAGAAGGTGCTCAGTGTGCACTCACACACCCGTCACCCAGCACAGTTGTTCTGAGGTGTTAGTACCTGGTCTCTCGGTGGTTGAACTGGGGGAGTGGTGGCCAGTCCTGCATGCATCCCAAATGGAACTTGGCTCCCAAAGCCTCCTTCCAGGGCTCCTAATGCTGCTGGTGTAAATTTTTTTTTTTTTGCTTCAAAAATATAGTATTTTTTATAATAACAAGTAGCAAGAAGAAAAAACCTAAATGGAACTACATGTTTAGCAAGAGAGCTGAATAATTATGAATATAAACAATTCCTATTTGGAGAAAATACATTATGTTCATTGCTTGGAACTATGAATAATACTTATATCTGTAGGAAATATAGAAAAATAAAATAGGTTAAGGCAATAGGATATAGGCAGTTAACATTTTCATTTTAATTTTATAAAGACTTTTATTTTTCCTTACAGACTAGGGTAGTTAGGAGACCTGATAATAGCTACTTCGTTTTTATTTTCCTGGCAGCAAAGCAGCTTACTTACGTGTTCCTTCTTGCTTATCTGTTCCAGATCATAGTCAAGTTTTCCAATTCGTTTTACTAAGCTAGCAAAATTTTTTATACCAGGAGCATTAGGAGCTTCACCGTGGGAAGCCTTCAAGGGCTTCATGACTCCTGAAGTTATAGGCTGACTCCTGGGCTGGGGGTGGGCTGGGAAACTCACACCTTTGTCCTGCAGGTGGCCATCCGAGAGGCCTATGAGGCAGGTCTGATTGGCAAGAATGCCTGTGGCTCTGGCTATGATTTTGACGTGTTTGTGGTGCGCGGGGCTGGGGCCTACATCTGTGGAGAGGAGACAGCGCTCATCGAGTCCATCGAGGGCAAGCAGGGCAAGCCCCGCCTGAAGCCCCCCTTCCCCGCAGACGTGGGTAAGGCCTGGCGTAATCCTGGGTCAGACTGTGTCCGGTGACACCCAGGATCTGGCTAGGCTCACTATGGATTGTTCTTAGGGATTTCTGAGTGCCTTCCCGGCTGGGGCCAGGGGCCAGATAGAGAGTAGGCTGGCAACAACACACAGGCTCCCCCAGGGCCGCCTACAGTCCCTCCTCCTGCCTCGGTCCCCCCCTGCACCAGTGCTGCTCTGTGGCTCCACCTTCACAGTGCCTGTTCTGAAGCTAAGGGCATGGTGGTGAACAAGGCAATGAGGCATCTCTGGAGTTTGGGGTCCAGCAGGGATAAGAATGATAAGGGGATATTAGAGCAGGGGCTCTGCCATGGTAGCAGGACCCTGGGACACACCTCCCTGCCAGGAAACTTGCCCCACCCCCTAGCAGCCACCAGTTCTCTTCCCATTTCCCTGAAGGAGTGTTTGGCTGCCCCACAACTGTGGCCAACGTGGAGACAGTGGCAGTGTCCCCCACAATCTGCCGCCGTGGGGGTACCTGGTTTGCTGGCTTTGGCAGAGAACGCAACTCAGGCACCAAACTATTTAACATCTCTGGCCATGTCAACCACCCTTGCACTGTGGAGGAGGAGATGTCTGTGCCGTTGAAAGAACTGATTGAGAAGCATGCTGGTAAGGCCTGGGGCCAGCCAGGTGGTGGGGGGTACGCAGTGGGGGCAGGTGTCCACGAAGAGAGCCTGGGCGGGAGGGCTCAGGAGACGGGGCTGGGTCTAGAGGCTGACTAAGGGCCTGGGCTCAGGACTAGGCAGGTGTGCCGGCCCCAGCCCTGACCATGCATCCCTTTGGGGACCGACTTGGGGCCCCAGGGGGTGTCACGGGCGGCTGGGACAACCTCCTTGCTGTGATCCCTGGCGGCTCGTCTACCCCACTGATCCCCAAGTCTGTGTGTGAGACGGTGCTGATGGACTTCGACGCGCTGGTGCAGGCACAGACAGGCCTGGGCACAGCTGCGGTGATCGTCATGGACCGCTCGGTAAGGGTTCACACATCAGCCCTGGTCCCTGCCCTCCTGGTTGCTGTCTCCCTCCCTGGGCCTCCCGGAAAACCCTCTTGCCAGCACTCAGGTCTCAGTTCCTGCAGCCTGAGATAAAGCAAGGTGGAAGAGGAGGGAGGAAGGCTGCTCTGAAGAGAATACCCCGGAGTCTGGACAGCACAGGGGGCCCAGGGAGGCTGGAGGAGGCTAGAACGCTGGGTGGGCTGGGAAGAGCTTCTGGAACTGGTGGAGGGGCTGCTGCTAGGGGGCTGAGGCCCAGGCTTCTGTCTGGCCGTGGGTGCCTGCTGATTGCCCCTCGTCACCCAGACGGACATCGTGAAAGCCATCGCCCGCCTCATTGAATTCTATAAGCACGAGAGCTGTGGCCAGTGTACCCCATGCCGTGAGGGTGAGCTTCGGGCAGGTTGGGGGTTTGCTTGCTGTGGCTTCATTTAACCTCTACCCCACCACATGGCCTGCATCCCTCAAGCGCCGCCCCACATCCTGGCTGGGGAGATCATCAGGCCCTCTCTTGTGGCTGTGGCTGCAGGTGTGGACTGGATGAACAAGGTGATGGCACGTTTCGTGAGGGGGGACGCCCAGCCGGCCGAGATCGACTCCCTGTGGGAGATCAGCAAGCAGATAGAAGGCCATACAATTTGTGCTCTGGGTGATGGGGCCGCCTGGCCTGTGCAGGTATTCACTACCCTTCTGTGTAGCACGGAGGGTGGGTGGCATCAAGGGCCCAGGGTGTTGGGGAATTTTTGGACTGTGTTTCACACGCTCCCCCCACCGACCCTAGGGTCTGATCCGCCACTTTCGGCCGGAGCTCGAGGAGCGGATGCAGCAGTTTGCCCAGCAGCATCAGGCCCGGCAGGCTGCCTCTTAGCCCACCACCCTGGCCTGCTGTCCTACGTCTATCCTTCTGGAATGCTGGACAATAAAGCGAGTGCTGCCCACCCTCCCGCTGCAGCTGCTGTGACTGTGCTCTTTACCCTTTACCCAGCACAGGATCTTCAAGGGTGGGAGGGGAGAACAGGGTCCAGTCTGGCCCATGGCCAGAGAAAGGACAGGGTCTCGTCTGGCTTGAAGGAGATGTTTATTTAGGCTCCATGATTTGGGGTGGGGTGAATGTGAAAGCGGGGAGAGAGGAAACACCTCTCTGACTTGGGGCTGGGCATGATGGGTAAGGCAGCCCCAGCCTCCACCATTTTTGTGGGGACGTTTCAGGCAGCTGTAGTGGAGGGGCGGCAGTCAGGGCCCATGGGCTAGTCGCTGAGCTGGACAGGCTTGCTGTCCAGCGGGTGCCACAGCTCCAGGCAGTGGTCACTGTGGCGCAGGCACTGAAGCCAGTGCCGCAGGTGCTCCCCACTGGCATGGCTGCCCAGCTGCACCCCGCCTGCCATGGGGGATGGGTCAAGAACTGCCAGGAGCCTACTGGGCCCCCACCCCGGCTCCTCATGTTCCCACTCACCAATGAAGTCATCAGCCGTGCCTAGGTCATAGTCCCACACGGACACCAGCAGCGTCTTTTGGGCCAGCTCCTCCCGTGGGCCTGAGTAAAAGAATTCCTGCAGGGAGAAGGGCAGAGAGGCGGGAAGGAGGCAGCCTCGGCTCTCCCACAGCTTAAGAAGCAGGCCACGGTAGGGTAGTGGCTCAGCATGTCAAGGCCAGGGTTGGCTGGGACCTGCCTGGCCCTGGCTCACCTCATTGAACTCAGGGTTCAGGGTCTTCCTGCGAACACTGGTCTTGAATTTAGATTTCTTCCCTGCATTCGGATGCAGGAAACTGATCGGGGAAGATTGGCGGGTTAGGCGTGGCCCTGGAGAGGTGAGGAGTCACCGCCTTGTCCTCACCTCCCGCCTGCCTACCCCAGTTCACTCACAGGCGCACGAAGGGGTCTGAGTAACTGTTGGCATCCATGGGGGCCAGGTGGGCGCAGCACAGCACACCCACCAGCAAGCCACCCCGCTGAGAGCTGTAGCACAGTGACAGCAGGATGCGCCCACGTTCCTCCCAGGCCACCTCTGTCTCCATCTCCTCCTGCAGGTGTAGGCTGAGGTCAGCCCCCATCCAGCCCAAAGCCCACCTTCTTTAGCCTCCGTGCTCTGGGCAGGAAAGCTCAACCCGGCCCCAAAGAAATCGGGGGCAATGACTTCATTTCCCAATACAGCCACTTGCCCAGTGCCATGGAAGTGGCCCTATGGGTCAGCTGTACCCTCCAGGGCCTGACCAAAGGCGAGGCTTGCTGACCACGTGACCAGTCAGATACGTCTGTCATGGAGGGGAAGCGAACTGGCTGACATGCCAGTAGCTCCCTAAGTGGCCTCCCATCCAGTGCCTTAGCCACCCCTGTACGCAAGCGGCTCTGAGAGGATGTTCACTTCCCAAGGAGAAGCAGGTCTCTTCAAAACCCCACCCTCTTCGCCCCCTACCTCCCTGGGGACCAGATTCTGAGTGTCCTTTGTCACACTCTGGGCCCTGGTGCTGCTGAACAGGCTCAGGGAGGAAGCCCTGGGAGGATGCACTGCTCTCACCCGCAGAGTAGGTTTCCATTTGCAGAAAGCCCCACCACTTTGCTCACAGGCGGTTCTCAGGAATGCGGGAGTGCTCTGTGAGCACCCACCATGCTCCAGGCGCTGTTGTGCTTGGGATCTGGGGCGGAGGGTACACAGGGCTGGCGCTGGGTGAAGTGGCCTGTCCATGCCACCTTGGGCTTCAGCCACTTGGGCTCAGCTAATCGACAGCTGCAGCAACTTGTGGCTCCACCAGGGGGCAGGGCACCTGGCACTTTGGGGAGGAGCTGGTAGGGGGCCCTGCTCTCAGCCTCCCAGCTGCCTCCCCCACCGACCACAGGGGTTCTAACTAGGTCTTTGGTCTCCAGTGGCGTCAAAGAAACCCCTGCAGTCACCCTCACTGCCTCCGGACAAGGGCCTGTCTAGGACAGCCTGCCCCAGGAGTGGCCCCCACACTCCCCTCAGGCCAGACCCCAGCCAGGAAGCCCCACCCATCTGTCCTCTCTTCTACCTCGCCTAGCCTCCCATCTCGGGCCATGGACAAATACCGCCAGTTTCAGCCTCTGCCTCAAGGCAGGTCTCTGCCCAGCTGCGCCCCCAAGGGCTCTGCTTGTCCCAGTGCCCCACAGCTCCTCTGGGCCATCCTGGCAAGGGAGTCACACTCACTTTGCCACTGGGTACCTGGCTGTCCCCTGTGAAAATGAGAGCTCACAGGGCCTATGAGAGCTGGCCTCAGGTTCCTCCGAGTCCCCTACGCCCCTGCCACCAGGCCTGCCCCCTCATCCCTGCTCAGCCCAGCTGTCCTACCCACCTCATAGAGGGACATGCCGTGGGCTGTGTCCAGGCTCTTGGGCCTCTTGGCCTGAAAGGGCAGAGGGCCCAGTCATCCTGGCCAGATGCTGCCCAGGTCCCCCTCCCTGTTCCTCCCCTCCAGCTCCCCCCATCACAAGGTTCCTGGCCTCTGCAGTCCCACCCTGTGCTCCAGCCCCACTCACCAGCCTCCGCTTCTCCAGACAGATGTTGAAGCTCCTGGCTCAGTTTGGCACCAGCTTCCTCAGGGGCACCCGCAGCTCCCCCAGGGGAGGCACCTGCCGCCGTCGCCGCAGCCATGGGTCCTCTCGCACACACAGCCTGGTGGCCGCCCAGGTCGGACCTGGCCAGGCCAGCCCCATACCTCTGCTCCACCCCCAGGTGGCCCAGGCCGGATCCTCACCTAAGGGTGTTGCATGCAGCATCCTGGCGGGTGAAGCCGTGATAGGTGAGTGTCTCCTCCCAGACAGGTACCCTCATGCCCCGAACGGTGCGTGTCCGAAGGTGGCTGGCCTAGGGCCCAAGCAGGGTGGGTCAGGGCCTCCTAGGGCTAGGACTGTTCTGCAACCCCCTACCCTACCTCCCTGGTAGGACCGCCCACTATTTGCACATTCCAGCAACTGAGACCTAGGCCTTGCGGGGTGGGGAGGAGCCAAGCAGAGCCAAGTGGGTGCCCCAGGCTGGATGTTCCACCAGAGGGCAGCAGTGGGGGCCTGGGGCTTGCCCTCACCTTGCTGGCCCCTGGCAGCAGATAGATTGGCTTTGACATAGGCGTCCACGGAGCCTGAGGCCAATGGCTTGAGGCTCTGGGAACAGACAGTGGGTATGAGACAGGCCCGTGGCCCAGCCCTCTGTCCCAGGAACACCCACCCCCATCCTCACCTTGGCATGATGAGCCCTGCAGTGCAGGGCACTGTTGTCCGCATCAAAAAGAAGTGTGAACTCCAGGGTGCCCAGGGCAGCTAGAGGCAGGTGGCAGGCAGGGTCACCTCCTACCTCAGCTCAGTCTGCCCCCACCCATGGCACGTGCCTCCTGCCTTGCCCCTCCACAGCCAGATGGTAGGGACACCCCACTCCCTCTCCTGGCTGGGCTGAGCTCAGGGTGTCCCCCTCTTCCTGCCCCACTCACTGCTGTCGTCTGAGTCTCCTTCTGGCTCTGGGTCGGGCTGCAGCTGGGGTGCAGAGCAGATGGTGGACGCCGCTGCGGGGCGCAGGTCCGGAGGGTGCGGGGCAGGCTCCGCAAAAGGGTAAAAGTGCAGGAAGTAGTGGGAGATGAGGCGGATGGGCCGGATGGGGCCCGGGCTCACATTGATGGCCATGTGCTCCTGCATGCTAACCCGGGGAGGCTGCCCACCTGCTGCCGCAGTGCCCGCCATGGGGACCCAGACGGGGGGGCGGAGACTCAGAGAAATGCTTGAGGACTGGGGCTGGCGGGAACACACCCGGCCTCGGAGAAGGGGTGAAGACGCATCGCTGATACCATGTGGGGACCTGAGGACAGAGCGCAGGGTTGAGGGAGCGAGGGAGCGGCCGGGGGAGTCCCCAGCCTGGAGGGTCGTGGCAGGCTTTGGAGGGGACTGGGTGTGTTGGGAGTCAGTCCAGCTCCCGGTCCTTACCGCTCTGGGAGCTACTTCACCCAGTGTGAGTCGCTGCTACTGGCAGTGGATGTGCACTCTTGGGGGCAGAGCCCGTGACTGCTGTGTCTCGTGAGTGAGGGTGACCCAGAGCTCAGAACCCTCCCAGAGCTCCTTCCTAGCACTGGGGCTCAGCTTCCCTCCTCCCTCTGCCCCCTTCACACTTTGTCAAAGGGAGTTATTTTTACCACCATCATGTGGCCCTGCTCCCAGGTGAGGAGGCTGGAGGGCCGGAGGTAACAGAGGGCTGTGGAGGTGATAAGTGGTTTGTGGGAAGGAGGGAGCGCATAGGAGGAGGGGAGGGGGTGCATGGGAAGGTGGGAGGGGAGGGAGGTCTGGGGAGGAGAGGAGGGGAGCCACAGGAGGGGGCCCCTGTGATGGAGCCCTGTGGGGGTGGCCAGTTTACACTCTGAAACATGAACCAGATCATCCCGCCTCCACCCCTGCTTGGAATAAAATCCGAACCCTTTGGTGAGGCACGGCCCTTTTTCACCTCACCAAGGAGTGTCCCCTTGGCATCTCACAGTAACGGCCCGCTCCCCTCCCAAACTGGGCCACCCTCCCTGCCCTTTGACCTGACCACTCCTACTCACCTTTGGTTTCTGGGTCACCCCCTGCAGGGGATCTTGGCTGGTTTTAACCACCCAGCATTCCCTCTCCTCTCTTCTCCCCAGTTATTCTTTTAATTTTTAATCAACATAACCATAGATGTGTATGGGGTACAATATGGTGTTCTGATGTGATATATGTAGAAATGCGATTTCTATGATATGCATTGTAGAAGGGGTCAGTCAGGCTAATGAAAAAAAGAACACTTAAAATGTACTCTTCAGGCAACTGTGAAATACACAAGGCGCTATTGTTAGGGATGTTTGTCATGCTGTGCAACAGGGCCTTCAGCTTACTCTTCCTGACTGGAACTTTGTACCCTAAGAGCAATGTCTCCCCTCTCCCCATCTCTAGTCCCTCACTCTCCAGCCCCTGGCGACCACCATTCTCTCTGCTTCTAGGAGTTCAACTTTTTCAGATTCCACATAAAAATCAGACCGTATAGTATTCTTCTTTCTGTGCCTAGCTTATTTCACTTAGCATATCGTCCTCCGGGTTCATCCATGTTGTCACAAATGATAGAATGTCCATCTTTGTTAAGGCTGAACAGTGTAGACAGACCATCCTATCCATCCGTCTGATGCTGGGCAGTCGGGTTGCTGCCGTGTCTTAGCTGCTATGAATGGCACTGCAGTGAACATGGAGGCAGACACCTCTTCAGCATGCTGACTTCAATTCCTGTGGATACTACCCACAAGTGGGGTTGCTGGATCACACGGTAGCTCTATTTTTAGTGTTCTAAGGGACTGCCATATGATTTTCCAAAATGGCTGTGCTCATTTACCTTCCCACCAACAGCACATAAGGCTTCCCTTTCCTCCACATCCTCACGAGCATTTGTTACTTCCCATGGTTTGGTAGTAGCTTTTCTAACAGGTGTGAGGTGGTATCTCATTGAGATTTTAACTTGTATTTCCTGCACGATTAGCGATATTGAGCATTTTTTCACGTGTCTTTTGAGAAATGTATGTTCAGGTCCTTTGCCCATGTTTAAATTGGGATATTTGTTTCTTGAGTTCCTTGTTTCTTTTGGATATTAGCCCCCTTATCAGATGTATGGTTTACAAAGATTTTCTCCCATCCTATAGTCTCTCTCTTCACTTTGTTGTTTCTTTTGCTGTGCAGAAGCTTTTTAGTCGGGTGCCATCCCATTTGTCTGTTTTTGCTTTTGATGCCTTTGCTTTTGGGGTCCTATCCAAGAAATCATTGCCCAGACTAGAACTTTCCCCATATGTTTCCTTCAAGTACTGTTACCATTGCAGGTTTTTGTTTTTTTTTTCCTTTAAGATAGGATCTCACTCTGTCGCCCAGGCTGGAGTGCAGTGGCACAATCTCAGTTCACTGCAGCCTCTGCCTCCTGGGCTCAAGTGATCTTCCCACCTCAGCTTCTTAAGTAGCTGGGACTACAGCGTGCACCACCATGCCTGGCTAATTTTTTTGTATTTCTGTACAGACGGGGTTTCACTACATTGGCCAGGCTGGTCTTGAACTCTTGAAGTCACGGTGGTCCACCTTGGCCAACCAAAGTGCTGGGATTACAGGCATGAGCCATGACGTCCGGCTCACTTCAGGTTTTTACAGGCCATTTTGAGTTGATTTTTGTCTAAAGTGGGAACCTCAATTGTTCTTTGGGAACCACTGCTTCTCAGTCCAGGGAGTTCCCCCTCCTACCCAGGCAAGCATCCCAGACTCTATCCATCAATGTATTGTAAATCCAACCGGCCATGTGACAGGCTCAGGGAAGGACATGTGACTCAAGGCAGGCCAGTGAAGTGCACTTCTGGGTTAGACTGGCCAGGAAGGAGCAGACATGTTTTCTGTTGATGGACGCTGCTGCCCTCTCCTCAACCTCTCACACTCTGCATTAGAGACAACCTCCCCAGAGCTGAGGCCAGCACAGTGCAAAGCACAGCAAGAGGGGAGCCCCTGAGCCCCTGGATCCAGCCATCCTGCCACAGCAAGCTCAGACCACCCGCTCCCTCAACTCTTGCACAGAACCCTGGTCCACCTAGTTGATGTCTTATAGAATTCCACTATTATCTGTGATTAATTAATGTGGAACCACATGATTATCTGTGTGACCTGGTCTGAGGTCTCCCCTAGACTGAGCACCCCCTCTGGAGGGCAGGTGAGCATCTGACTGGTCCACAGCTGTGGCCCCCACACAGCAGCTGGCGCACACAGGGGCTCTGTGTGTTAGACCCCTGCAGTAACACCCAGGGGCATGGGTGTGCCTTACTCCTCTCTGGGATCCCGGAGGCCAGCACAGGGTCAGCCAGGAAGAGCAGAGAGAACAGGAGGTGCAGGCTGAGACATGGGCAGTGCAGTGCCTAAGAGTCTGGGCTGTGGAGTCTGAGAGCTCTGGTTCCAATCCCAGCCTGGGGCCCTTAGGCAAGGTGTCTCTCCTCCCTGAAAGCAGTCTCACCAGCCAGACAGTGTTGGCCCCGCCTTATGGGCTGTTGTGAGGGTGAGATGAATTGACTCTAAGTACTTGGCACCCAGGAAGTGTCCACTGCTGTGGGGCATGGCGTGACTGGAAGGAGGAGCCCCAACCAGCAACCTGGAGTGGTCTACCCAAGGTCAAGGCCCCAGTACAGCAGAAGCAGGAGCTCTAGAGCTGTCAAAGACCTTTATTCAGTCCTGGAGTGGAGCTGGCCTGGCAGGGTGAAGCCAGAGGCTGTTTAGGGTGGGCCAGACCCTCAGCCCCTGAGCAGCTCAGGCCAGCCAGGTGAGGCTGGTAGGTACCAGGTGCCAGCAGCTGCAGAGCAAACTCGGTGATGACAGCTGTGAGGCCCCAGACCCGGTGTGGCCCATGCAGGAAGACGGGTAATGTGTAGCGGAAGTGGCCACCCTGGCAGAAGTGGGTATAGCCCTGATTCTTCGTCTGCAGCAAGTGGGCCAGCGGCAGTGCAAACACCTCATCTACCTGCAGGCAGGAGGCAGAGAGGGTAGACAGAGGACTGGAACAGCCCAACCCCCTCACATCCCCCAGCTCACCTCCTCTGAGTTGGGCCTGAGGCTCTGGGGATCCAGTGGGCCTACACCAGCAAGCACTGGCACCACGGTGGCCTTTTTCTGGGGAAGAGGGCAGGTGATCAGGGAAGCATGGCCTTGGCTGGGTTTGAAGGCTGGGGAGGGGAGAGAGGAAGACCCCCTTTGCCATGCATTGGCCTTTGGTAGTCCTGTTCGGGTCCACCTGCCTGTGTCCTCCAGCCATGCTGACTCAGGTCCCCTCAAATGCACTAGACCTGTTCCCTCTGCTTAGGACAATCTCCCACTTGGCATTCAAGCCTGGGTTCAATCCCTGCCTACCCCATGAAGCTTCCCTGATCCTAATCCACCAAGCTGAGCGGAGCTGGCCCACCCCATCACCCTGGGCCACCTCTACTCAGGACACCAGAGCCTTCCCAATCCCTTCTCGAGGGGGTGTGTGGGGTGGCGCATGTGACCAGGCAGGTTAGGGCCACCCCTCCACACTTTGTGCCTGTGGGGGTCCATGACCACTCTCCGGGTCCCTGGGAGCCCAGCTCCAGGGCAGGCACAGAGTGAGTGAATAGGGTGGGGTGACCTCAGCCAGGTGGCTCACCGGATCATACACAGGCCGCAGCAGGCCCCACACGTGCTCCTCGGGCACTGCCAGGCCCAGCTCCTCCCGGGTTTCCCGCAGGGCCGTGTGCACCACGTCTTGGTCAGCCGGGTCGCACTTGCCGCCTGGGAAACTAAACAGACACAAGGAGTCTGGTCCTTGGACTCTTGGGGCCGTGGAGAGGTCGGGGTGTCGGCAGTGCGGGGGGGCCAGTGGCCCACCGAAGTATCGCCTGCCTCTGCCCCTAGTTTACTGGAAGGCCCCAGGCAAGCCACGCGACCCCTGGAGGCCAGTTTACCTCCCTGAGCAATGGGGATAAGGAAGAGAGGCCCGGGGCAGCGCAGGATAAGAGGGTCTGTAGCAGGGGCAAGAAGATCCTGGGGCTCAGATACCCAAATTCGGCCTATGGTGGCCCCAGTAACACTGACATTGTCCTCAGGATGTTCTTAATTCTCGCCCGGCGGGGCCCGAACCTCTCCGTAGTCGCCGGCAGGGGGCGGCGTCCGCCCTCTTAGCTGGAAACAGCTCAAAGGGGTGTCCCGGGCCCAGGCGTGCCCGAGGGGCCCACGCGGAGAGGACGTGGCGCCCGGGCAGGTGCACCGGGGCCGACGGACACGGATCGCTGACCTCTCGCCGCAGCCCTTGGGCGGAGGGACTCTCCCCAGACCCATTTTACAGAGGCGGAAACCGAGGCTCGAAGGGGCTAAGGGCCCTGCCGGAGGTCCCCGCCAGCCCCGGGCTCCTGTGGCCTCCGGCAAAGGGCGAGGAGTTCCCGGCCGCTGTACCTGACGTCGCCCTTGTGCCTCCCGGTCAGGCGGCTGGACCGCAGCGTGTACAACAGCGCCGGGACCCCACGCACTGAGCAGAGCGGCACGAGCACCGCGGCCGACGCGGGCCGCGCGCGGAGCCGGGCCGTGGCCCCCGCCAGCAGCCGGCGGCAGCGCAGCTCGCCCTCGGCCGACAGGCAGTCGGGCAGCATGTCGAGTCTGGCGCGGCCGGGACACTGAGGGCGCGGGGTCGGGCGAGGGAAGAGGCAGGGCGGGGCGGGGCGGGGCGCTCAGCCCGGGTCCCTCCGGAAGCTGAGAGGGAGAGGGGCAGCTCGCCCGATGCGTCCCGCACGGGGGGCTGCGGAGCGGGAGCGGTGTCGGGGGACCTCGGTGGGGTGGGTCTGCTCGTGGGCGGGGCCTGCCCGGAGACGGGGCCTCGGTGGGACTGGGTCTGCTCGGGGGCGGGGCCTGTTTGAAGGCGGGGCCTCGGTGGGACGGGATCTGTTAGGGGGCGGGGCCTGCTTGAAGGCGGGGCCTCGGTGGGACGCGTTGAGTCCCCCGGATGGGACGGAGTGGGGACGGAGGGGGGACGGAGGGAGGACGGAGGGAGGGCGGCGGGGCGGGGCCTGCGCAGGAGCCGGACCCGGACGTTACTGCGAAAGGGCGGCGGGGCCTAGTAGGCAATCGAGGCTGCGGCGGGCTCGGGGCGGGGCCTGGACCGGAGCTTTTGCTACGAAGGACCGGGGGGCGTGGCCAGGCGGACTGTGCTTCCGGCAGGGCCGGGCCGGGGCCGGGGCCGGGGCCGGGGGCGTGGCCGCGGGGAGGGAGATGGGCGCGGAGCTGGAGGACCTACCGGTTGTGCCCTCCAAGATCCTGGAACCGCGCGAACCGTGAAGCGCCCGGCGACCGTTCTCGGTCCCGTTGGGTCCTGGCGTTGGGGTGTCTGATGAGGCCCCGCCGGCCCCCGCTGCTCCGTCCCTCCCCTAGGGGCTCCAGGATGTACGGAGCTGGGATCCCACGGGGACGCCCCTCTAGGAGCCCGAGGTCGATCGGTGCGCGAGAGGAGCGTCCGGCCCATCCCTCCCTCCGGTCCTCCCTCGCGATGCCGCTGGGTGGCGCGCGCTGCCCCCAGTCTTGTCTTCCCCTCTGGCTCCGTAGGACTCCAGCCGCAGGCCTTTGACCGACTTGTCCCAGCTTCCAGAGCTCTTCTCCCTTCCTGCCTTGAGTCTTGACCGGATTCCCAAATCCCTCCCCCGTTCCTACCTCGGCCCCTGTGGTCACTGACCACCGTGGTTCTGCGCCCTTCCACCAGACCCTGGGCTTGAGTACCAGATGACCCCAGCCTTGCACACAGCATTTAAACGTGGGGTGGCGGGTGTCTGCCATGCTCTGCTGTGTGATCTTGAGCAGGTCCCGCGCCTCTCTGAGCGCCAGTTTCGATCCTCATCTGGGCAAGTGCAGCCCTGCCACTGGGCTGGAATCACCACTTTTAATATTACTGTGTGCTCCCAGGGATGCGGACAGCACTGGGCAGAGCTTCGGGATGCCTATAAGGCTGGTGTGGGGACTGTGATGGGTCTGGGAGTTCCTGAGGCCCCCACCCACCCTGACCACGAGGACAGAAGTGCTCTGACCACTCATGCCAAATAGTTTAATGTTAGGGGGAAGGGAGAGGTAAGGCAGGGTTTTCGGGAGTTACCCCCAAAGCAAGAGGGCACAGTATTCAGGCTGCTGGGGTTGGGAGGTAGAAGACCTGGTTCCAAGCTTGCCATAGTCCCAGGCTTGCTGTGACCCTGGGCAGGTAGCCTCTTTCTCTAGACTTTCACCTACCCTGCTTTCCTTGAGACAGAGGTGGGGCTGGAGGGGGCGGGGCAGAGGCTGATTCCCACACCAGGTGTAAGGTCCAGGGTAGCAGGGCTTCCCCACAGGGCTTCTGCCATCACTGGGAGTCCTGGCCAGGCCCCAGGCACACCACAGTGGGGGACAGGAGCCCCAGCCCAGCTGGGAGAGGCAGGCCTCCTTGATCCCTATCAGCCCGGATGTTGGGGAGGGGGTATGGTGCTGGTCGGGTCCTTGGGATCCCTAGGTGGCTCAGGGCCCCAGAGTACAGGCTCTGATAGGTGACAGGCCTGCAGGTGGCCGGGGCCAGCAGGGCCTCAGGTGGGGGCAGCAGCTGATGATGGAGCCGAGCAGGGGTCTTGGAGGTGGAAGCTGAAGCTTTGTTGGGGTCTGAGGGAGGAAATGGTCTGAGTGGACTCTGGGCCTCCCATCACATCCTCATCCCTCATCCCAGGCCTGCCCTGGTCCCTTCCTGCTCCTCCTTCCCAAGTTACCTACCTCTCAGCCTTTGCCTTTGCTTTTCCCTCTGCCTGGAATTTCTTCTTCACCTTCTCCCTCTGTCCAAACCCTTCCCAGTCCTCCAAGGCCCAGCTTGAGAGCCACCTCCTGCAGGAAGCCTGCCTGGCACCACCTGCCTGTGCTCTCTGCCCTGAGCCCCATATTGTCTTAGGCATGTCTGCTTCCCCCTCTGTGTGTCAACACAGGGGCCCTGTGGGTTTGCTGAGCTGCTGAAGCCCCTTCCTGGAGGTCCTGTCCCTTTGCCTCCCGCCCACCGTGTATGCCTTAGTCCCACGATGTCTGCAGGCCTGGGGCCTTACCTTTCTCCCTGTCTGTGGCGCCCTTCAGCACACAGGGACTGAGGCTGCTGTGACTCCGGGCTGGGACACTGAGCAGGGGCCGTGGGGCCACAGGCCTGAAGATAGAGCAAGCAAGAATGGGGGGAGGGGATCAAGGGGAAGAACCCGGGCCAGGGATCATGGCTAGATGCAGATGGTGGGGCCCCGGGGTGGGTCAGAGGGTGTCATCCTGAAACAACGGTCAGGAACTGAGGCTTTAGGATAGGCCTGGGGTGGGGGTGAGGGGCTAGGGTCAGGGTCAGACAGTACCAGGAGTCCAGGTCACTCTCTCTAAAGCCCTTGGCAAAAGGGTTGCTGGCGATTTTCAGCTGGGTGATCTGCGGGAGACAAAGTGCATTGTGGGCTGGCCAGGAGCCAGGCTCAGCCACCTTGTCCTCCCGGGAACCCGCAGTCAGGAGGCCCTGGCACCCGGGCCCCTTGGCCCAGGAACTCTGAGCTGATAGGAGTGCGGGCAGGGCCTTGACTGACGGCAGATGCTCAGGGCAAGTGGGGAAGGCAGTAGTCTGTGCCAGTGAGGGCTGCAAGCCTCAGGGCTCAGTCTCCACCCCTGTGAAATGGGCGTGCAGCGGGTGCTCCGGAGCTGGTTCACCCACCCTGTGGTTCTGATAGGCTGTCACGGCTGTGAACTGGGTCTCCGTGAAGATGAAGGATTTGAAGTTCTCCTGGGCATAGCGCTCACTGTCCTTGCGTGGGTCCACGAAGACCACGTGGAAACGGGGCTGGTATCGATGCATGGAGTTGAGAATGATCTGTGGAAGGGACAGAGCAGGGGTACAGGGGTGAGGTGGACTACAGTGGACTCCCTGAGGCTGGAGTCCTTCCCTCCAAGCCGGGAGCCTACCCCAGGCCTGCCACCCTGTTCCTTTCATGGCAGTGCAGGGTCTGAGCTGGAGAGGCTGCGGTTCCGTGTCAAAGGCCCCTTTGGATCATGGATCCTTCCCTCCATGTCCTCTCACACCCCACTTCCCAGCTGCCACCCACTGCCTGTGTGCCGGCCCTCCACTGTCACGTTCACCGGTTTCCTCGGTTGCCTCCTGGCCTGTCCCCTGTCCCTGCCGTACCCCTCTGTTCCTTCTCCACACAGCTGCCCGGGAAGCCACATCACATAGCCCCCTGCTCCTAACCTTCCAGCGACTTCCACCCCACACGGTAAAAGCCATAGTCCCCCGCAGTCAGCCCGGCTCCTCAGGCATTCGCCTCGTTGGCTTCCCCTCCTGGCTCCACTCCGGCCCCATGGATGCATCTTGCAATTCTGCCGGCCCAGGATTCTCTGGCCTCAGGGCCTTTGCACCTGCTGCCTCCTCTGACGGGCATGGGCCCCTCCATCCCCCACCTCCTTCAGGTCTTCAGCTCCCTGCGCCCCCTGAGAACAGCGGCACCCTTTCTCTGCCCCCCCCTTCCATACCTCTGCTTTCTCTCTGGCATTTGTCCCTATCTGAGACGCTGGACACAGTGTCTTCTGGACCCTGCCTCTGCCCCAGGAAGTGACCTCTGTGAGGGCGGGGATCATTGGCTGTTTGACCAAGTGTCAATGATGCTGTGTCCGCACATAAAGCGGGCCCGGCCTAGGCTGGGCGTTCCATACCTTGTCCTCCCTCTCCTTGCAGGGGACAATGCATGCTGGAACATTCCCCCGCCCACACCCCCTTTTCCACCTGCCTGGACAACCCTCCCTGCTGTGCCACCCCCAGCCAGGTGAGCTCGCCACCCCCGCTCCCCGCCCCGCCTTGGCCATCAGCAGCAGGCAGAGGTGTTGGGCACCAAGGCCATTGGCCACCAAAGGCCCTAACAACCCTGACCCCAGGCCCTTCCGTCCCCGCCGTGGCCCGGGCCTCACGTGGCCATTGTCATCCAGCAGGTTGTTCGTCAGCTTGAGCTTGTCGAAGGACACAATCTGGCGCATCCACTGGGCACCCTTGGCCGGCGAGTCAGGGTGGAAGTGCACGCGGCCAGGTGTGGCTGGGTCTGCCTTGCCTGCCACCAGCCAGGCAGAGCTGTGGAAGGCATACCTGGGGAGCACAGCGAGGTAGTGAGGGCTGCCCCAAACAGTCACACCTGAGCAACACAGGCGGGGTGAAGGGGCTGCTGCTGACTCCAACACTGCTCACCCCACCTGATGGGCACCTTGCTAAGGAACCCAAGGCTCAGAGAATCCTGTTGAGACCTGAGCTCCCTGTGGTTGCATCTGGCTGGTGGATGATAGGATAACCCCTGCTGCCCTGGGCTAGACCTCTCTGCCTGCCCGAGGCTAGCCCACAGCCCATGGAAGTCTGCTGGGTACCCTGAGCTGGGCTCCCTCCTGCCCTCAGGCTGTTGTTGCCTGTCTGTCGTCCTGCCCTTAGGCTGGACCTCCTTGGCATTGTTTGGACAGGCCCCTGCCTCACCTTGGGGTGCAGGAAGGGTCTAATTCCTGGTCTCAGCACCTGAGGCCTGAGCCTGTGCCCCAGGCCAGTCCCCGCACCTGTATCTCTTGTCGTCCAGGGGGATGAAGTCCATGAGCAGGGCGTAGTCGGCCAGGCAGTCCATGCCCAGGATCTTCACCTGGAAGGGGGGGAACATCCTCCTGCGGGAGGGAGGTGCTCAGCAGCCGGATGCGGCTCCAGCCCTGGCCCCTGCCCCACCCCGCCCCCGCTGCTCACACCTGCCTGCCTTGGTGACGATCATCTCAGTGCCCAGCTGGTTGAATTCCTCCCACAGAGGCTTCATCTCCAGCTGAACCGTCACACTGGACACACGTGGGTTCTTGGGGCCCTGCCCAGTGGGCTCGGCCACAGCTTGGGCCCCAGTAGAGCTGGTGCAAGGGCCTGATGGGAATGGCGACCCCAGCTGGGGCTCCCAGCCAGAGCTGGTTGTGGGTAGGGGGTAGGTCTCTGAGGGTGCAAGTATGCCGAGGCCAGCAGACAGGAAGGCTGTGGAGAGAGGACGGAAGTGTGGGCCCCACGCATTACCCAGCCAGCTCTTATCCTTCAGGCTGCACCTACATGCCTCTTCCTCCAGGAAGCCCTCCCTGACTGCCAGGGCTGTGTTCTCACAGGATCCCCCACTCAGCATCACTCTGTGAGATAAATGCTCACTTAAAGTCTTTTTTGCCAGCAAGCTCCTTGAGGGTAGCGTCAGGGCCTGTCTTGCTCCCCAGAGAATGTTTGGGCCATTTTGTGTCTATGTGGCCTCAAGCAAATTGTTTCACCTCCTGGACCCTCAGTTTCCACATCTGTCGGAAGGGGTTCTTAATACCTGCCTCACAAGGCCGATGTGAGGATTAGTGACCACGCACAGGGGCTGGTGCACAGGGGGCCCTTCACAAACAGCACCTGTTCTAGACGATATGTGTGTGTGTGGGGAGGGGGCAGGGGTCTTCCCCAGCTCTGTGGGACCCTGCCTCCCGGTGCTGCTGAAGGAGAGCTGAGCCAAGAAGAGCCCCCCATTCAGCACCAATTACCTATCCCTGACCTTGACAACCCGCCCAGAGCCTGCCTCCAGAAACCCATCCTACCGTCTTTTTCTCTGGTCTCTGCACTCTTTTCTAAACATCTTGTCTTTTGATCTGCAGTCCTGGCACAAGTCTTGGCCAAATGCTTTGTCACCCTTCACCCCTCCAATTAAAAAAAAATCTTAGCTAAATAAGATACCATTTTATACCCATTAAGATGGCTATTAGAAAAGAAAAGAAACCAGAAAATAAAAAGTGTTGGTAAGGAGATGGAAAAATTAGAACTCCCTTTTTTTTTTTTTTTTTTTTGAAGCAGGGTCTCACTCTGTTGCCCAGGCTGGAGTGCAGTGGCAGCTCTGTCATAGCTCACTGCAGCCTCGACCTCCTGGCCTCAAGTAATCCTCCCATATCAGCCTTACAAGTAGCTGGGACTATAGGCGCACACCACCACACACGGCTACTTTTTTTTTTTTTTTTTGTAGAGATGGGATCTCCCTATGTTGCCCAGGCTGGTCTTGAATTCCTGAGCTCAAGTGATCCTCCCACCTCGGCCTCCTAAAGTGTTGGGATTACAGGTATGAGCCAGTATGCCTGGCCTCAAGAAATTGGAACTCTTGTGCACCGCTGGTGGGAATGTAAAATGGTGCAGCTGCTGGGGAAAACAGCATGGTAGCTCCTCAAAAAAGGCCGGGCGCGATGGCTCACGCTTGTAATCCCAGCACTTTGGGAGGCCGAGGCGGGCGGATCACGAGGTCAGGAGATCGAGACCACGGTGAAACCCCGTCTCTACTAAAAATACAAAAAATTAGCCGGGCGTGGTGGCGGGCACCTGTAGTCCCAGCTACTCGGAGACGCTGAGGCGGGAGGAATGGTGTGTGTGTTGTTGAACCCGGGAGGCGGAGCTTGCAGTGAGCCGGGATTTCGCCACTGCACTCCAAGCTAGGTGACAGAGCTGAGACTCATATCTCAAAAAAAAAAAAAAAAAAAAATTAAAACTAGAATTACTATATATTTTTCACTCTTTTTTTCTTTTTTTTTTTTTTGGGGGCTAGTCTCGAAGCTCTTTCATAGGCTGGAGGGTGTCTTGTGATGTCTCTCTGAAAAGCACCTCCACGCCGTTCTCCTGTCTCAGCTTCTCCCTCGATGGCTGGTTAACCACCACCACTGCGCCGCTCGGCCTATGGGCAACGAGGGACGGGAACCACCGTGATGCCCGCCTTCTGACCTCGCAATCCGCTCGCCGCCGGCTCCCAAGTGCTGGGGACGTGGCGATAGCCAACGCCCGACCTCTCCACTTTTTTTTTCGGGCCGAGTCTTGCTCTGTCACCCAGGCTGGATGGACACGATCTCGGCTCACTGCAACCTCCGCCTCCCTGGTTCAAAAGATTCTCCTGCCTCAGCCTCCTGAGTAGCTGGGATTACAGGCATGCATCATCACACCTGGCTAATTTTTGTATTTTTATTAGAGACGGGGTTTCACCATGTTGTCTAGGCTGGTCTCGAACTCCTGACCTCAGGTGATTTGCCCACCTCAGCCTCCCAAAGTGCTGGGGTTACAGGTGTGAGCCACCATGTCCAGCCTAGAATTACCATATGATCCAGCAATTCCACTTCTGGGTCTATACCAGAAAGAATTGAAAGAAGGAACTCAAACAGATATTTGCACACCCATGTTCATATGAGCATTATTCACAATAGCCAAGAAGTGGAAGCAACCCAGTGTCCATCGGAGAATGAATGGATGAACAAAATGGGGTCCATCCGTGCAAGGGAATAGTATCCATCCAGCCTTAACAGGAAAGAACGTTCTGACACATGCTACAACATGGATGAGTCCTGAAGACACTGTTACGCGAAATGAGCCAGACACCAAAGGACAAATACCATATGATTCTACTCATAGGCGGTACCTGGTGAGGCCAAATCATAGAAACAGAAAGTAGAATGGTGGTTGCCAGGGGCTGGGGAGGAGGAAATGGAGAGTTGTTGTTTCATAAGGATAGAATATCAGTTCTGCAAGATGCAGAGTGTTCTAGAGATGGATGCTAATGACGGTTGCACAACAACGTTGTTAGAAATGCTTGTTTTCTGGTGCCGTAAAGAAATAGCACTTGAACATAAATTTAGTTTCCTCAGCAAGGCCATTTTTTTTACTTTTTGCAGAAAGGGTACACTCGCAAGCAGTTTTGCCACGAGAGTACACCGAACAAAGGAGACAGGGTCATTTATAACCTGACGTGTCCACCCTACTGCTGTGTCCGGTTCCCATTGGCTGGAACGGGACCTCACATTCTGTGTTTGTTCTGATTGGCTAGCAACTTAGAACTTTTAAAAGAGGCAAAGGCAGAAGAGAACAAAGGAAGGAGGAAGTAACTTGTAGAATGCTGAGAAAGGTAAAAACACCTTCAAATAAGGAGGAGGAACAGGCTATGACCTAATGTTTGCCTGGACCAGTATAAGCACGCCAGGGCAAATATTTAGGCTAAATTGTGGGAACTAAGAACATAAAGTATATTGATTTTTTTTATTATTGCTAGCAGATATTTAAGAATGTTAGTACAGATCTTTGAATAAATTTTGCTTCTAAGAGAAGTTATTATTTATTCCTAATTAGATGGCAGGAAAGTCTTTGAAGAGGAACCTCTACTTTACTTTTTACAATGTGAATGTAATTAATGCCACAAAACTGTGCATTTAAAAATGGTTAAGGTGGGCTGGGTGCAGTGGTTCGTGCCTGTAATCCCAGCACTTTGGGAGGCCGAGGCGGGTGGGTCACTTGAGGTCAGGAGTTTGAGACCAGCCTGGCCATCCTGGCAAACCCCATCTCTACTAAAAATACAAAAATTAGCCAGGAGTGCTGGCAGGCGCCTGTAATCCCAGCTATTCGGGAGGCTGAGACACAAGAGTCGCTTGAACCCAAGGGGGTGGAGGTTGCAGTGAGCCAAGATAGCACCACTTCACTCCAGCCTGGGTGACAGAGCGAGACTCTGTCTCAAAAAAAAATAAATAAATAAATAAAAAGGTTAAAATGGTAAATTGTGTTATGTGTATTTTACAATTAAAATGTTTTAAATGGAAAAAAAATCCTGAAAAACAGAACTATTATTTTATAGCAGCCCCATAAGGGGCTGAGAAGCTGGAAGGGTCATGGAAGCCACAGTGGCTGGGAGTCAGAGGACAAGGTTTTATTCCCAGCTGTGTCCCCACCCGAGTGGCTTTGGGATATTTACACGACTGTAAGACTATGGGATGCCTGGAGCAGAGGGGGGGATGCTGGGTGTTGCAGAGATGGAAGAACTGGCAGACAGGCGGGTAACGGAAGCTCCCATGGTGGCATAGCACCTGCTGAGGTACCAGGTGGACAGCACCTGGCCAGGGTGAGCTCTTAGTAGGTGCCTGGGGAGAATGTGGAGCCCAGGGCCATGGCCACGTCCTCAGCAGCCCTGAGAGCTGCGTGCAAAGCCCCTGGGATTTCTGCAGCCTCTCGGGGGAGGGGATGTCTTTGTGACAGCGATGGGTCACATCAGGTTTGAGGACCCTGGGCAGGATGGATAGATGGGCTGATGTCCCCCTGCCCCTGTGGCCAGTCCATCAGAAGGGTAACTGCTTGTCGCCCGGCTGCCCTGCCGGGGCGGGTACGTCATCCAGGCGATGCCAGCCCGCCCTGGGTCCATGGCGATGGGTCCCAAGTTGGGGGGCTCATGATTTCACTGGGCCTGGAGGCTTTGCCGGTGGTCACTGGCTCCCAAGTCCTCTAGGGGCTCACCCGCTGCCCATCGCAGCCAACGTGCTGCCCCTCAACACTTTCAGGGACTCTAGGGAGGGAGGCTGTCCTTTGCTCAGTCCCTCTAGAAGCCAGCACTCAAGGCCCAGAGATGACAGCTTGCCGGAAGCATCGAGTATCAAGTCTGGAAGGGAAGCTAAGGCTCCTTGTCTAGCCCCCAACTTTGATGCTCAAGGAGCTGGGGCTCAGGGAGAGGTCCAAGGTCACATGTGCCCAGTGAGTCGCTCATCTCCCGGAACAGCCTGGTCCCTGGCATCTCCCATAATTGCACTTGGGCAGCCGTGAGCCCTGTCCCGTTGGGATCTCAGACCTTAGCCTGGGGTGCCCCTGCCACACCCTCTTGCGAAGGACCTGGGTTCAGCGGGGCTGCCTTGGTTCCCACCCTGCCCACCCACCCTGGAACCTGAGCCTGACCCATGAGGCCACCTCTGCTTCACGTAGCCTACCTGCCATGGAGACAGAGCGGCTGTCCGGCTCCTGGAGAAACTCTGCTTGGCTGGGGCTGGGCTGCAGCTGCCACCCAAGGGGACCCTGCCTGCTGGAAGGGGTGGTCACCACTCGTCCACTCGGCACCTCAGCTCAGCCCTCAGGTGCTCACACAGGCTGTAGTCTCTCGGCAGGACTGTCCTTGCCTCCTCGATCGCCCTTCGTCCACGTCCCGAGGTCGTGGTCTTCCCACTTGAGCTGGATCCCTGGTCTCCGAAGGCGAGATGCAGGCTCTGGGGCATGCAGGGGCCCTTCTCCAAGCCACTCTTGGGCTGTGCTGTCCAAGGCTGTGCGGGAGGAGGGCAGGTGGGAAGGTTCTGACGTTGCAGAGCCCCCCTTCCTCCCTCCTCATCCTCCCTCTTCAGGTCCCTCCCTTCCCCAGCTAAGAGCCCCCCAGCCATTCCTGATCGATGCGCCCAGGCGTGGCAGGGGTGAGGGGATGGGAGGGTGGTTCTTGAGGACGGCTGGGCATCTGCAGGGGTCCAGGCCTGGCTGACTGGAGGGGCTGGGGCCCCGGGGGTTGGGAGGCACAGTAGGAGCAGCAGATCACGGGCCGAATGGTGGAGGAGGTGCCCTCCCACCAAGACCCAGACCCCTGACCTGAGGCAGGCCCCAGCCGGCCGGCAGATGCGCAATTTTCAGGAGCTTTGTGAGCAGGAAACGTAAGGGGGCAGCAGCAATGAGTGCAGTCAGCATGGAGCCCCAGACTGGGTGGTGGGAAGCCCAGGTCCTGTGGCAAGTGAACCCACACGCACAGACACATGGATGAACTCAGGGAGCTGAGCAACACTGGCAGGTCCGACAGTCTCCGTGCCTCAGTCTCCCCAGTTAACCTAAGCACATAATCTCTTCTGCCTGGGGTGGTCTAGCCCAACCTGGAGAGCGGTAAGCCCATCCCTCCCGGAACTGGGGGCGCTGCCCTGGCTGCTGGTGCCCACAGAGCCCCCATCTAGGCATGAGTGGAAACGGTGAGGCTGGCCCAGGTGAGAAGTGGGCGTCCGCTCTGCCTGTGGGTCTGCCTGTTCTCTCTGGCCTGACCGGGCACCCTCTGCAGGCTGTCTGCAGCCTGTGCTGGGCATTCAGGGGACACATGGATCACTCTGCAGGGAGGCAGAACCCGGAGGTCCCCCTGAGCTGCTGCCAGTTCCTTGGTTGAGAGTGCACGTTGGCCTTTTGACTCTTGCCGAATGGCACAGAGTGGGTTGTCTGGCTGGAGCCCCCCATACCTCCTCCAGAATCCTGTCTTGGGGATGCTGGGTTGGCAGTGGCCTTGATTCCTAAGAGGGGGCACGGAGGGGCTGGGGGGTGGCAGGGCTGCTTCTCCCTGAGCACTGCGTTCTAGGCCCTCCTCCCTGCAGCTCAGGGATGCCTGTGGCTCAATCCCTTGTGTCTCAGATCTCAGCCTGCAGAGCTGGATGGAACCCCACACAAAGACGGTAGGCTGGCTCTGGGGGATGTAAAAGGAGGAGGGCTGGCCTCTGGCCCAACCCTATGCCCAGCTGTGTGAGAGAAGGCTGCTAGTGCTCTGGAGCTGCTGCCAGGCAAGATGGGAGTGCTCTGTGTGAGATGGAGGGTCCCAGCAGCCCCTTGGGGCTACACAACAAGGTGTAGTCATCTGCCCTGGCCATGGCATGGTGGGTGGGAAGTGGGGGGATGATGGAAGGAGTTGGGGGATCCATTCCAGTACTGGTGGCTCCCCTTCACCGAGACACCCAGGGGAGGCCCAGGCTGGGATTGTAGTGGCCCGTGATACGTGTGTGTGTGCGATGTTGATCTGTGTGATGGGAAACAACCCCCTCCCCCACACACACACACGAGCACACTGACATGCTAACCCGCATGCACGCAGACACACGGATGAGCTCAGAGCCTGCTGACTCGCCACATGGTGCACATACGTACAGCTTCTGTGCACATGGACTTACCACACAGCATGCACACAGACACAGGCATGCACATGCACACACACACAGGCAGGCCTCCCTGCACACCCCTCCCCGGCTGGCCCGCCGTGCCTGCCCGAGGCGCCTGCTGGCCCCCTGCCCCTTCATCCATCTTGCCTGCCAGCCTGTCCCTGGTGCCCCCGTATCCTTCACACCTTCTCATCTCACTGCTCAATACCAGGAGGTGGCGTGGCAGCCGTGGCCCCAGGGAAATGGATGGGCCGGGCGGGGGTGTAGAGGGCTGGGGGGGTGGCACTGCGAGGGGACTCTGGACTCCAGCAGCCCCAGCTGTCAAACAAGAGTCCATTAGGCTTAGGCAGGTGTGGGCAGTGAGGCTGCAGCCAGGTCGCATGGAGCCCTGACTATTTGTCCTGCCGTGACACCCTGAAGGGTACCAGCATCAGGACAGAGGGGCCCTCAGCAGTGGGCCTCATGCCAGCTTGCCCGACATCAGTATGCGGTGTCCTGGGGATGGCGGAAATGGTGGCTTCCCAATTAGAGCTGGGAAGTCCCTCTGCCCCAACCCAAGCCACCTCCTCCCTGCATCTCTGCAGTTGGACAAGCTGACCTGCATGGGGACAGCCTTGTCCTGCTGTGGCCCTTACCCCAGCCCTGACTCCCTGCTTGAGCCGCCATGGGCACCGGGCTCATTACACACTTGAAAATGCACATCTGGCCACATAGGGATCCCCTTAGAATGCCCAAGGAACTGAGGCTCTTGGAAACACGTGTGTGTGGGAAACGCACAGACACGCACGCCAAAGAGCACCCGGGGCAGGCGCCACGCACAGACAAACACACACGTGTGCACAGACATGGGCCCGGCTCTGCGCTCCCCACACTCACCCTCTGGCCCCAGGACTGTAGAAGGGTTGGGGGGTCCCCCTCTGGGTTGTGGCCTCTTCTGGAAGCCCCTCTGCTGGATCCAGAGCAATCTTCCAGGTTCTCCTCCTATGCTCTGGAATCCTCCCCCGGGCATGGATGGACAGCTGTGGGCACAGAGGCAGCCACCACTGGCCCCAAGACACTTGCGTGTCCAAGGCTCCACTGGCCAGACCTCCCCCAGATCCTGTGGTCAACCTCCCTTCCTCCATCCACTCCCCCAGCCAGAGAGGAGCCGTGCAGGACAGAGGACACAAACCATGGACCTCTGGACATCTTCCATTTTATAGACTGGGAAACTGAGGCCAGGGGTTGGGGAGGCCTGGCAAGGAACATGGTGCATGGTAGGTGGCAAAAGGGACCTTTGTGCTCAGAGCTGTGCCTCAGGACCCATAGTTCAGATGGGAAGACTGAGGTTGGGGAGGTGTGGCTTGGGTTAGGAAGCTGGGCTCGGGTCAGGGGTCAGCGCGGGCATGGCAGGCACGGTGAATGTGAACTTCTCAGTCTGGACAAAAGCAACGCCCTTCTCATAGTAGGCAGCCTCGTTAATGAACATGGGGTACACCGTGGACTCCCCCTCATAGAGCAGGTCCTCCCCACCGAACATCTGGAAGATGGGAGCACCGGGCTGCAGTGGCTGGAAGTCTCGGTCCTGGAAGGAGAGCCAAAGGCCAAGATTGCTGGGGCCACCTCTGCCCTGGCCCCAGAGGGGGGCGACCCCAGCTTGGCACCCAAAAGATGCCCCTCATTCATGGCCTTTCCCACCCATGCTTCACTTCCTTAATCCATATGACGGCAGGTCTGGTGAGATACCAGTCTGCTCTGTGTCTAGAAATGAAGACACAGGTCACCTTGGGGAGGCATGTGCCCATGTGGAAGTGGACCCTCATGGATACGGGCACAGGTATTGAAGCTGGAGTTCAAATCCTTGCTAGCTGTGTGACTGTGAGCAAGTCACTTAACCTCTGTTTTTCAGCTTTCTTGTCTGTAAAATAAGGATTACAATATCTCCTCCTATCATTCTGAAGTTTAGACTAAACAGGTTAATAGTGCTTAAAGCAGTGTCTGGCACACAGTAAGTACAATATGATGCTTTATTAAATAAATTTTGGCTGGGTGCAGTGGCTCACGCCTGTAATCCCAGCACTTTGGGAGGCCAAGGTGGGTGGATCATGAGGTCAGGAGTTCAAGACCAGCCTGGCCAACATGGTGAAATTTCTCTCTACTAAAAATACAAAAATTAGCCAGGTGAGGTGGTGAGCACCTGTAATCCCAGCTGCTTGGGAAGTTGAGGCAGGAGAATCACTTGAACTCAGGAGGCGGAGGTTGCACTGAGCCGATATTATGCCACTGTACTCCAGCCTGGGCAACAGAGCAAGACTCTGTCTCAAATAAATAAATAAATAAATAAATAAATAAATAAATAAGGTCAGGCACAGTGGCTCATAATCTCAGTGGCCTGTAATCTCAGCACTTTGGGAGGTCGAGGTGGGCAGATCACTTGAGGTCAGGAGTTTGAGACCAGCCTGGCCAACGTGGTGAAACCCCATCTCTACTAAAAATACAAAAATTAGCTGGGTGTGGTGGTGAGTGCCTGTAATCCCAGCTACTGGGGAGGCTGAGGCAGGAGAATCGCTTGAACCCAGGAGGCAGAGGTCACAGTGAGTTGAGATTGTACCACTGCACTCCAGCCTGGGTGATGAAGCAAGATTCTGTCTCAAAAAATAATAATAAAAAATAAAAAATAAAATAAATTTTAAAATTGTAGGAGGAGCCACCCAAATTGACTGTTATGACTTAACATCTGCAAGGTAGCTGGGCATGGCTGGATTAAGACCGTCTAGCCCTAAACATGGACAGGATGGTGCTGTCTCCATTTGTAAGAAGGTAACTCCTCAAAATGAAACTTCAGGGCACAAAAGGCCACAAGACTGCACCAGACCCTATTCAACAATGACCCTTTGTGGCAGCAAGCAGAGCAGCAGCCACTGGGTTCTTCCCAGGCACCCAAGGGAAAGGTGTGGAAGCAGGATTGCCCAATCCTGGAACATTCAGGAAGGTAAGGCCTGCAGAGAGACATACTGCCAACAGGCATGGGGATGCTCAAGGAACCAACTGAAAATCAGAAGAGAGTTTTGTATTTGCACCTCCAAGCAGGTGAATTGAGTCATGCCTGCTCCACGTCCCCTCCCTCTGCCTTTTACAGCCAGGGTAGGGTTGTCTCCATCATGCCCTCCACAGGAGCTATGGGGATCACTGTGGCCTCTTGTGCTAGGCCTGAGTGTGGGGTTCCAGGGAAGGCAGCAGGGCCAGGAGAAGTGGGATGGTAGAGCCCAGCCTCCCATCCTGCTCCTCCACCCGAGATACTGGTGAGCTTGTGGGAGGTTTGGCTGCACCCTCTGGGATTCAGTTTTCCTTGACAATCCTCCTCCCCAAGGCTGTGGCCCCAGCAATCACCCCCCACCACACACACACACACACCTGCAGCTGAGGGTGCACAGTGCCTGCCAGGTTCCCGGCCTCAGTGCGGGGGAAGTCCACGACGCCCACGGGTCTATAGGCTTCCATCTCAAAGGCAGGAAATGCCGTACCTGTGTGGGAGGCTGGGTGTGTGAGCCCATTCCTCCCTCCAGGCTAGGGGACAGACTGGGCTGTGGGGGGACCTCAGGGCTAGATCCCAGCCCGCCTGTGGGCCTGGCTCCCCAATCCCTGAGCCAGGCCTGCTCTTCCCCAGACCTGTTTCCCGAAAGTCCCCCGGGGTCTCACCCTGGTTGAAGAGTTCGATGAAGTCCAGAACTGTGGCCACCAGGGTCCTCATCCTAGAGAAAATGTCAGCCCGCAGCACACCCTGTGGCTGGGGGCCCAGCTCCAGACCTGGGGACCAGGAAGCAAGGGGTTAGGCAGGTGCAGGACCCATATACTCCATGAAGAGGCCCCGCCCCTTGGTGCCTGGCCCCGCCCCTCCAACCCCCCTGGCCCCGCCCACTTCTCAGAAGGCCGCGACCCACCCAATCCATTTTTGGCCACGGAGTCCAGGTTGTAGCTCTCCTCCCCAGACCGCTGGTACAGGAAGACCTGGCAGGACAGCTCGGGGTACTGCAGCTGAGGGCGAGAGAGGCAGGTTAGGGGCGCAGGCCTACTTGGGAAGGGAAACTGAGGTGGGAAGGTGTTGTGTGGAGGAAACACAGGGCACCACCCTCCTTGGCCAGGTCTCCCTCTACCCTCTGGCAGGGTGGTGGAGGGGGTACCGGGGGCCTGGAGTGCTGGCGAGTGGCAGACCCCAGGGACTGGAGCCCAGGGGAAACCAGGCCCGGGGAAGAGGGGCTAAGCAAAGGAGGTTCCAGCATTGACCCACCTGCCCTCCCTCCCTCCCTCTCCCCTCTGGGGGGCTGTGTGCTGGGGGCCGGGGCCACCTGCAGATGGCGGCACAGGTGCATGGCAAAGACTTCGTGGGAGGACTTCGCGATTAAGCAGGTGCCCACGTTGGCCGTGGTGTTGTGCAGGTCAAGGACAAAGTCAAACGCCCGGCCTGAGGCCTTGGGCCCCAGCAGCTGGTTCAGCTCTCGGGCTCTTGTCACCTCGTATGGGTCGTCCGGGGTGGGCCTGGAACTGTGGAGACGGGAATGGGGGACACCGACCCCCACAGTCTCAGTCAGTCTTCAGTGGTTTAAGGGGGAAGGGGCAGGAGCCCTGCAGGAGCCACTCTGAGCAGCTCGAGGGCTTTCCCTTCAGCCGTTGTGGCTGTGTCCACCCCTGCCCATGGCCCTCTCGGCTCTGCACTTCCCGGTAAAATCCAAGCCCTCAGCCTGGCCCGCCCTCCCGCCTGCCTGCCCACTTGCCTGCCTCTCATGCCCTCACTCCAGCCACGCTGCCTGAGCACCATGCTGGTCTCACCCCCAGGCCTGTGCTGTGCTTGGCCCTCCCCTGGAAACTCCCTCTCACCTCTCTTCCCCTGGCTAGCTTTTACTCAGCCTTTGGGGCTTGGCTGAGATACCATCGCCTCCAGGAAGCCTTTCCTGACTGCTCTCAGCCAGGTTAGCTGCTTTGTGTAGCCCCCGGCCCTGCCTTTAGCCTCCCGGGTTATGGTTGCCTGGTTCTTCCTCTGTCTCCCCATTAAGCTTGAAGCCAACACCTTGGTCCTATTCCCCATTCTCTCACCTGAGCTGGCCAGAGCCTGGCCTGGAGATAGGACTCAGTGACTATTCATTGGAAGGAGGCATGAACAGTGGTCAGGGCACACGACAAGTAAACATGGCCTGTGGTGCTAATCTGAGGGAAGCGCTAGGTCTGGGATGCCCAGAAGAGGTCCTGAACCAACTTGCAGTCAGGAAGGGCTTCCTGGAGGAGGTAACATCAATCTCGGTTTCTCTAAATGTTCGGTTTGTCCCCGTGGAGGAATGGGCCACATAGGCTGAGGGGAAGCAGGAGTGAAGGCAGGGAGGGCCCTGCTGGTGGCTGGAGGGAAGGTTTGTGGTGGGGACTCGGTGCCCAACTGCCTGGGCCAACCTGGCGGCAAGAGCACTCACTTGAGGAAGCTGCTGGTGAAGGTGCGGTTGAGGTCGTGGTCCACGTAGCGGCGGCAGCCAGCTGTGGCTGCCGGGTTGGCCAGCACAGGCACAGCGGAGAAGCTGGGTCTCTGCAGCTCTGCGGGGGCCTGCAGCCAGTGCCGGGCCAGGTAGATGCCCGACATCTCGTTGCCATGCGTGCCCCCAGTCACAGCCACGCGACGCAGGGGCTCCCGAGGCACGGGCAGTGAGCACATGCTGGTGTGGGGTGCAGAACCTGGGAGTGGGCATACTTAGGAGACCCCGGCCCCGATGCAAGGGACCCGGGCTCAGAGCAGGGATGGCGGTGGGAGACCCCACAGGGCAGCTGCCTGTCAAGAGGTGTGGCCGGCTGGGAGTGTCTCAGCTGTGTCCCACCTGCACCCCCAGTGGCCATTTCTCTGAGGAGACAATTTTCCTGCTCCTTTGGAGAAAAGAAGTTTCTTTTTCCTAAATTGAGAAGAGGGGCCCAACTGTTCAGGAAGATGGGTTCACCAAGGCACACTCCCTATAGGAAGAGGACTGCGCTCCTTTTTATAGACAGGGAAACTGAGGCACAGCATGGGGAGTGGAAAGTGTCACCAGAGTTCGCTCTGGAGTGTCTGGGTTCTAGGCAACAGCCTTGCCTTCCTGCCCCTCCTGTTTGCTCCTCCGAGCTGGTGCAGGGGTCTCAGGGCAGGGGGTACTTACCTGCTGATGCGGATCTGGGCTTCCTGGGCCACCAGGACTGGCGTCTAACTCGCAGACAGGCTGGTATTTATGGGCCTGGAGATCCACAGACGGGAAGTTCTGTGGCAAGCTGGCAGACAGCAGGGGGCGGGTGGGACGGGCTGAGGTTCACGCAGCCAAAGGTCGGAGTGCTGGGGTCTGCTCCACTGCCCCTGCCCCACCCGCCCCACTCTGCTACTTGTGCTGCCATGGCCCAACGAGTCCAGGTCCTGCGGGCAAGTTCCTGCCCCTGCCCTTCGTCCTTCTGCTGGGCCCCAGAAGGGCCACCTTCCTTAACACTACTAAGAGGTTCACCTGCAGTGGGGTGGTGACTTGGTTTTGGTCACCACCAGAGCAGGCTATTGAAAGTTACTATAGACGTGTCACCTTGATGGCCACCAAGATGACAAGCTGCCCCTCCTTTACCACCTTGGCAACATGCCTCTGTCCTTGCAGCCCCCGGAGGGCTGTGGTCACTCCTGAGTCACCCTTACCCAAAGGTGCCATGTGGAGCCCCAGTTTTACAGCTCTTTGTTGCTTTAAGCAAAATTTCAAAATGTTTGATCTGGGATTTCGGTCATTTTCAAGGACAGTGTAACTCAGATGACTCGCTTTGCTCTGTTTTGGAAACGACCCTCAGGCTCATTTTATAGATGTGAAAACTGAGGCTCAGAGAGATGTCTGCAGGCACACAGAGCCCTAGAGGCAGGCTGCAGGTGGCACACAGAGCCCTAGGGGCAGACTGCAGGTGGCACACAGAGCCCTAGGGGCAGGCTGCAGGTGGCACACAGAGCCCTAGGGGCAGGCTGCAGGTGGCACACGGGGCCCTAGGGGCAGGCTGTCCAGGGGTACACAGAGCCCTAGAGGCCGGCTGCCCACAGGCACACAGAACCCTAGAGGTGGTCTGCCCAGGGGCACACAGAACCCTAGAGGCGGGTCACACAGAGCCCTAGAGGCAGACTGCAGGTGACACACAGAACCCTAGGGGCGGGGGTGTTGCTGTTCAAGGGGACACAGAGCCCTAGAGGCGGGCTGCAGGTGGCACACAGAACCCTGGGGCGGGCTGCCCACAGGCACACAGAGCCCCAGAGGTGGGCTGCAGGTGGCACTCAGGGCGTCCAGTCTGGCTCCATCCCCTCCTGCTGCCTCTCAAGAGCAAAGTGGGGAGGGATGAAGGTGAGGTCCCCTGCACTCAGCCCTGGGGCCTCTACCTCCCACCAGCCTCAGCTGTCTGCTGGGAGGAGCTGAGGCCAGTCCAGAAGTCACTGGGGAGTGAGGCAAGCCACTTCGCCAGGGCCTGCTGGATGCCAGGTGCTGGGACCCTGAGCTGGAGCTTCCCCCAGGCATCCGATCCTAGGCCTTCTTTACCACCACACTGGGTCTCCCCGGGCCAGTCCAGCCCTGCTCCAGATGCCAGGCCCACCAGCCTGGGGGGCTCTGGGTGGCCAGGACCCTCTAAGTTACACCCTCTCGGAAGCTGCCCCAGATCACACTCAACTCTTTGTGGCCTGGGCTCTCCTGCCCTCCACACCCAGGTCTCCGTGAGCTCAGAGCATGGTGATTGTGGAGACAGGGGATTTGTCATCCTGGTTCCCATCAGGGCAGCTGGGACCTTGACAGGGTGTCAAGAGGGGTGGATGGAGTGTGAGGCTGAGCCCCCAGCGGGCCGGGGCTCCCTATGAGCCCCCTCCAGGGGCCACTCCTCCTGGCACCTGGAGCCTCAGCAAAGGGAGGGCAGAGACTGCCATTAGGGGGCCATGCCATGCCATCGACTCCTGTAACCGGCCCAGCCCTGGGGGCAGCTGTCACTGGCTCCATTTTGTAGGTGTGGACTGAAGCTCTAGGGGTTGGGTGACTTGACTGAGTCCTTGGCAGATGGTGGGAGAGGGGGTCAGCAGAGGAGCCTGTTGGCCTGGGTCTGCTCCCTCCTTGCTTGGGGTAGGGGTCTCAGGGACCCCCATGCTGCTTTATGAGTCCCAGGCCATGGTCTTTGTTGGAAGGCCCCCCCTACCCCCACAGAGGCTGGGATCCTGCTGACTCGGTGTGGTGCCTCTCAGGAAGGAAGGGCCTGCTTGGCAGACCTAGCTGTTTTGGGGGCTTCTGGGGACCAGGGTGCTTTCTGCCACGAGGTGCTGGGCCCCCAACTTTGGGGAGAACAGAGTAGGGATGCTGAAAAGTTTCACTTCCCTTGGCTGGGGTCCAGCTTCTGCATTTCAGTGAGTGTTTATGGAACAGACGGGGGCCAGGAGCCCATGCAGGAGCTCTCAGAAACAGCAGCCCCCAGTCCCGGCAGTGTGTGTGCATGTGTGCATGTGTGTGCATGTGTGTGCATGCATGTGTGCATCTGTACACGTGTGTGTGTGCATGAGAGCATGTGTGTGCACGCAAGTGGGCGTGAGAGCATGTGTGTGCGTATGTGTGTGCATGTGCGTGAGAGTATTGTGTGCATGTGTGTGTACATGTGTGCATGTGTGCATGAGAGCGTGTGCATGTGTGTGCATGTGTGCATGTGTGTGAGCATGTGTGCATGTGTGTGTGTTGTGTGCACACGTGTGACCTGGCTCTGACCCCACCTCCCTGACAGGCTGTGTGACCTGGAGAGATTCAGTGCCCTCTCTGGGCCTTGGCTCCACCCTGCGAAAGTCCTGGCCAAGGGCAGCTGTGGGGAGTGAGGAACAAAGGGCGGGCACAAGCTTGAAAATGGGCACATGGAGACCCCAGCATGAGTGAGGGCAGAGGATGGTGGTGTCATGGGCATCATCACTGGGGCCAATTTCCTCACTGCAGTTGGGGAAACTGAGACCCAGAGAGGGGTCAGAGCTGTGGTATCCCCTGTGTCATCATCCAATTAGATCATGCCTCCCAGCATCACCTCATTGCAAGATGCAATCAGATCACGCCTCATTACCCTATGCTTATAAAATCTGCCCCAGCCCTCAGCTCGGGGAGACACCACTTTGGGAGCTGTCTCGGTGTTCTCCTTACTTGTTGCAAGAAATAAAATCCCCTGTTAAATCCTCTTTAGTTGACACCCGCCAAGCAACTGAGCCCACCCGTTGTGTGGGTAACAAAACTCTGGCGACCCAGATGGGGCCTACTGCGGTTCTGATCCTAACTCCTTGAGGCTCACTAAGGTGAAGCAGTGGGCACCTCCCCCGGGCAAACTCACCCACGTGGCCCCAGAGGGTTGAGGGGGACTCCCTGGGATCTTCTGCTTGCTGCGCGGCCTGTGGGGCTGTCACTCGGCCCTACACCCGAAACAGCGGAAGCAGCTGCCTGGAGCTTTTGTTCGGCGCTGCTCCTTCAGGGAAGAAAGTGGACTTTGTCCCGTGGGTTGACTGAAAGGGTAAATTCTTTGGATCTAGCAGTGGGATCTCTAGACTTCAGTGCAGGGCACCTCTGTTTTCGGTTTCTGTCTCTGGCTCTGCATGCCCTGGGGGATTGAGAGGCATCTCCGGCCAGGCCAAGGGCAACCCGGAGCTGGGTAGACAACAGTGGGACTAGTTTGGGGAATTCTTTCTTTCTTTTTTTTTTTTTTTTTTTTTTTTAGACAGAGTCTGGCTCTGTCACCCAGGCTGGAGTGCAGTGGCGCGATCTCGGCTCACTGCAAGCCCCGCCTCCTGGGTTCACACCATTCTCCTGCCTCAGCCTCCCGAGTAGCTGGGACCACAGGCGCCCGCCACCGCGCCCTGCTAATTTTTTGTATTTTTAGTAGAGAAGGGGTTTCACCGTCTTAGCCAGGATGGTCTCTGTCTCCTGATCTCGTGATCCGCCCGCCTCGGCCTCCCAAAGAGCTGGGATTACAGGAGTGAGCCACTGTGCCCAGCACGGGAATTTGTTCTTTTTTAGAGAAACAGAATTTTTCACAGGAGGCTGAGCTGCTCCATCTCCCAGAGCCCCCGCTTGCCATACCCCAGGTTACCAGAAACAGGAGCTCTGCCATTTGATGAAAAAAATATTTTTTTCAGATAAATGTTTTTATTATATTATCACACAAAGCAGGTAAAGTTGTATATATACACATACAACTTTTTACAAACGTGATCATTATGTACAAAGGCTAGAAGGAAATATACAGAAAAATATGTATTAAAATACTGGGGGTTTTTTTTTCATTATTTTATAAGATACTCTACAAAACATTACAATGAGGTAGGACTATTTCAGTGCTAGAGAATCTCATTAAATGAATTTGTTCAAGAGCTTCTTTGTCAGCTGGGTGCAGTGGCTCACACCTGTAACCCCAACACTTCGGGAGGCCAAGGGGGGCAGATCGCTTGAGCCTAGGCCTTCAAGACCAGCCTGCGCAACATAGGGAGACCCTGTCTCTACCAAAAAAAAAAAAAATTAGTGTGGGCGAGGTGGCTCACACCTGTAATCCCAGCACTTTGGGAGGCCGAGGCGAGCGGATCACCTGACGTCAGAAGTTTAAGACCAGCCTGGCCAACATGGCGAAACCCTGTCTCTACTAAAAATACAAAATTTAGCCAGGCATGGTGGTGGGTGCCTGTAATCCCAGCTACTCGGGAGGCTAAGGCATGAGGCAGAGGTTGCAGTGAGCCGAGATCACACCATTGCACTACAGCCTGGGCGACAAGAGCGAAACTCTGTCTCAAAAAAAAAAAAAAAAAAAAGATTAGCCAGGTGGTGGCACACACAGCTGTGGCCCCAGCTACTCAGGAGGCTGAGGCAGGAGGATCACTTGAGCACAGGGAATTGGAGGTAATTGTACCGTGCATACAGTGAGCTGTTATTGTACCACTGCATTCCAGGCTAGACAACAGAGTGAGTGAGACCTTGTCTCAAAAGAAAATAAATAAATAAATAAATAAATAAATAAATAAATAAATAAATAAATAAAGAGCTTCTTTGTCAATATCCTTTTGTGGGTATACATCATAGTCCCACAGTACTTCTTCAACCCAAGGAGATACATGTGTATTTGTCTGAAGACCCAGGAGAGAATCTTCAAGACTTGGCACTGTCACTAATGATGATCTGATTCCTTACGTTATGACAAATGTATTCCCAGCTCTGGCCTGTTCTGCCTCATTAAGAGAATATTTGAAGACATTATTCATGAAAACAGCATCAGTATTTTGCAGAAGAACTCTGGGGACAGACGTCTGCATGAAGCACCTTTATTCTGTGAGTAAACTGGTATTTTTTAATGACCATTTCTTGCAACTGGCAAAAGTCTCCATTCAGTTCTACTCCATGGAGTTGCACTGCTAAACTATAAGATTACCCCATAAAGACTGTGCTGAGCCTGGAGCTGACGTCAGCCACAAGGTCTCCCGATTGATCAGGGAGTGCATGAAGATAAATGAACTTCAATTCCATGAGGGAGAAGGAACGAGCAATCAGTCTATAGGTTCTGTTTGGTGTGAACCACCCAGTAGTTTCTACTCATTTTCCCTTTGTCATATAATGAATCAATGAAGTCTTCATCACAAAGGAATGCGTCAGTGTGAATGGTGGGTTCTGGCTGCTGCTGTAGTTTTTGAAGGGTTAGATGTTCTGAGGAAATTATGGTTTCTAGAGGCAAGCAATTCTGAAGGTCTTCTGCAGTGGGTTTTTTTTATTTTGAGACAAGGTCTGGCTCTGTCACCCAGGCTGTAGTGCAATGGCCCGACTGTGGCTCACTGCAACCTCCAACTTCCAGGTTCAAGCAGTCCTCCCATCTCAGCCTCCCGAGTAGCTGAAACTACAGGCACGTGCCCAGCTAATGGTTTTTTTTTTTAGATGGGGTCTTGCTATGTTGTCCAGTCTGGTCTCAAACTCCTGAGCTCAAGTGATCCACCCCCTTCAGCCTCCTAAAGTGCTGAGATTACGGGTGTGACCCACCACACCCAACCTTTCTGCTGTGTTTTTAAACGCAATGTCCTTATTGCCTTCAGTGAATTCATCAAAATCTCGGGCAGTTTGCATCTGTTGGAGCAGTGCCGGGCGGTCGGCAGAGCCACAGTGTAGAGCAGTCACAAGATTTCCTGCCTTGCCGAGTGAAATATATGCCTTCCAATTTTTTTTAATTAATTAATTTTTAAAAAATTAGATTGGTACAAAAGTAATTGCAGTTTTTGCCATTACTTTCAATGGCAAAAACAGCGGTTACTTTTGAACCAACCTAATATTATAGAGACAGGGTTTCACCATCTTACCTAGGTTGGTCTCGAACTCCTAAGCTCAAATGGTCCACCCACCTCTGCCTCCCAAAGTGTGGTGATTATAGGCATGAGCCACCATGCCCGCCCCTCCCCACCAATTTTTTTTTAAACTAGTTGAGCGTGGGCCAAGAGTTGTGGGATCTGTGTCACCACCAATCCTGCCTCTAAGCTGCTGGGTGGGCAATCTGGGAAAACAGTAATTGTAGCAGGACTCCAGTGGCACAAGCCATGCGGATAAACTACAAAAAGCAGAAGGGACACTGGGGATGCTGACATCTCAATTGGTTGAGATTGCCCTTAAGGTATTGAGCAACTGTGGCCAGGTCCAGGAAGGGCAAATAAAACCAACAAGGCCACACAAGACAAGAAGCTACCGAGTCTCTTGGCTACAACCAGCCAGTACACAAGAAACAGTTCACTGCGGCTGGGCGTGGTGGCTCATGTCTGTAATCTCAGCACTTTGGGAGGCTGAGGCAGGCGGATCACCTGAGGTCAGGAGTTCAAGACCAGCATGGCCAACATGGCTAACCCTGTCTCTACCAAAAATACAAAAAAATTAGCCAGGCGTGGTGGTGGGCGCTTGTAATCCCAGCTACTCAGGAGGCTGAGGCAGGAGAATTGCTTCAACCCAGGAAGTGGAGGTTGTGAGCTGATATAGCGCCATTGCACTCTAGCCTGTGCAACAAGAGCAAAACTCTTTCTTGAAAAAAACAAAAAACAAAAAAAACAAAACATTTCACTGGAGATGATCAGCCGTAAGTAAGATCCCTAGGGACCCCACTGCCCGGCCAAAGGGCCTCCCGCCCTTGAGACCACAACAGTGTGCATATTGTAAACAAGAGGGCCATTGGGTACTAGAGAGTCCTAACTGTCCCCAGTGGGTAGGGAAAGAAACTTCCCCATCAATCAGCCCACCAGATGCTGCAGTTTGCTAATAGTGACCAGAAGTGATGGGACTCGGGGACTCTTCTATGATCTAGGAACCCCTAGATCAGGTAACAATTGCTGTGGGAGAGACTCATGGGTTTTCTAACTGACACTAGAGCCAAATTTTTGCCTGTCTCCTTTCTACCATGTTCTTCCTAAAATTTAGGAAAGGGCTTCTGCAGTATGGGACAGATAAATTTTAGCTAAAATTGTTAGTTGGACGGAGACAGAGTTGGAATCTGTCTTTTAAGTAGTGAATTTTACCTGACCCATGGCTAAACTTTTAAAAGTTAAAACTACAAGATCGTTATTTGTATCTGGTAGTATGTACAGGTCCGGTTATATTTGTCTGTGGTACCAAATTGGCTTATAAAGAAATGAGTACTCATAAACTAAGCAAATAAGACCAAGTGCTTTTCAAGTTCACATGATGGTAATCTTTTGGTGGATGGAACTAGTCTAAAATTGTTGGTTTGATGAGAATGGTGTGCCTTCTGAAATGTAACTTACAGGTTCTTACTTTTTTTTTTTTTTGAGACGGAGTCTCGCTCTGTCACCCAGGCTGGAGTGCAGTGGCGTGATCTCAGCTGACTGCAAGCTCCGCCTCCTGGGTTCACACCATTCTCCTGCCTCAGCCTCCCTAGTAGCTGGGACTACAGGTGCCTGCCACCACGCCCACCTAATTTTTAAATTTTTTTTTTTAGTAGAGGTGGGGTTTCACCATGTTAGCCAGGATGGTCTTGATCTCCTGACCTCGTGATCTGCCTGCCTCAGCCTCCTAAAGTGCTGGGATTACAGGCATGAGCCACCGCACCCAGCCTTAAAGGTTCTTACTTTTATGATAGTTGCCTGACATGCAGCTATATAAAGGTAATTAACAGATAAATAATTTGAAATGATGACTAGCTTTGTCTAATTTATCAGTTCTCATAAGTAATACTGGTAAACTGCTAAAAATAAATAAAGTATGTAAAGGTAAATGGGATAAGTATCTATCTACTTTTTAATGTAATTTGAAATCCTCTATTAAGTGATGGATACTCATTAACTATGTGAGTTATTTCCAAATAAGACAAAAACTGGAACAAATTGCTGACCATAAATATGTTTGCCCTTGGTCTCTTAAATTTAATATAAAGACTAAATATGTTTGGGACTATAAATATGTATAAAAATTATGCCATAGGAAAACATGTTTCTCTAACAATTTCAAAATGGCTCTTCCCCATAAAATACCAATATGTGATATGCAGTTCAAGATTTTGTGCTTCCTATGTATTCAACAAAATTTAAGGGAACTGGATGGGCACTGTGGCTCATGCCTGTAATTCCAGCACTTTCGGAAGCTGAAGCAGGAGGATCGTTTGAGATCAGGAGGTCCAGACCAGCCTGGGCAACATGGTGATACTCTGTCTTTACCAGAAAAAAAAAAAATTAGCCAGGGGTGGTGGCACATGCCTACTGTAGTCCCAGTTACTCAGGAGGCTGAGGTGGGGGATTCACTTGAGCCAGGGAGGTCAAGACTGCAGTAAGCCAAAATCAATGCCACTGCACTCCAGCCTGAGTGATGGAGCAAGACCTTGTTTCAAAAAAAGAAAAAAGATAATTAAAAACAAAAATTTAAGAGTACTAAGGGTTTTTAAAAATCCTAATATACAATTCTATATAGGAAGTGTGCCAAAAGTAAGGAGCACTTAATAAGAAAACAATAAGAAAGGTATAAAATATATTCTTTATTGAGAAAAAAAGTAATTTGTCTAATTTGGCAGTTATTTAAAGGGAGTTTTAAACTATGGATTTAGGAAAGAAATAGAAAAAAGATTAAAAGGAACCAGTAAGTAGATGAGACAGAGATGTAAAGAAAATTACAGATGTGAAGCAATGAGAGTAATTTTGCATAGGAAAGAACCTTGTGTGGTCAATCTCTGTCTTAGACTAAAATGACTAGACATTTAAGAAAGAGGAAGTACAGGGCAAGTCCAAGCATGCCACAGGTGTCTGAGTAAGTCATGATAAGGCTTGTGAATGGGAACTTATGATGGAAAAGTGGGGGGGTGTGATTAAATTGGCTTTAATTAAACACGCTGTCTCACTCATTTGCTGAGGCTGGAGTGCAGTGGTTCGATCTTGCCACACTGCAAATTCCATCTCCTGGGTTCAAGTGAGTCTCCTGCTTCAGCCTCCTGAGTAGCTGGGATTACAGGTGTGAACCACCATGCCTGGCTAATTTTCGTATATTTAGTAGAGATGGGGTTTCACCATGTTGGCCAGGCTGGTCTTGAACTCCTGACCTCAGGTGATCCTGGCCTCCCAACGTGCTGGGATTACAAGCATGAGCCACCATGACTGGCCTGTAACAGTTTTTCTAGAGAATGAATTTGGATGTTAAAACACATGACACATAACTTACAATTTTGGTCCCCTTTGTTAAAACAACAGCGGTTTTGGCTGAGCGCAGTGGCTCATGCCTGTAATCCCAGCACTTTGGGAGGCCGAGGCAGGTGGATCATGAGGTCAGGAGATCGAGACCATCTTGGCTAACACGGTGAAACCCCATCTGTACTAAAAATACAAAAAATTACCCGAGCATGGGGGTGGACGCCTGTAATTCCAGCTACTCGGCAGGCTGAGGCAGGAGAATGGCATGAACCCGGGCGGAGCTTGCAGTGAGCCGAGATCGCACCACTGCATTTCAGCTTGGGTGACAGAGCGAGACTCCATCTTAAAAACAAACAAACAAAAAAGAGCAGTTTCTTAAGACATTAATTTACTCTTAGTAAAGTTCCAAGAGGTTTTGATATTTATTTCTAAAACCTGCTTCGTTAATAGCCATTCTCTGAATTACAAATTAGTTTGTTTCTGTCATATTCCTTCTTAAGATCAGTCTAATTTATTTGGTTTCAAGTTTATCTCAAAGGTCTAGAAAAGCAGTTTTATGCCAGTACAAACTGATTCTGTGTTCTTGGATTTTCTTAATATGTCTGAATTGTTTCATGTAACCAGAACTTCCCATAGTATTACTAATGTATTCCCCTGCTCACCGGCCTAGGAAACACAGATTGCTTAGGGAGACTGAGCTTTAAAGTGTTAAGGTTTTTCCATGCGTGTAACTTTCTGTGTTGCTTTTGAAGTCTTTTGATTGTCACTGTGGTTAAATGAGTAACTATTATTTGGCAGTGATCTCTGATTCTGTTGAAGGAAGCCATTTGAACTTCTTGACATCTTTGGCAGAATTCCCCAGGATCCAAATCCTAAATTAAGCCATCTGGCCTAAAATCAACTTTGAGATTCTTCCAGAAGGGCCTCCTGGAGCAAGCCTCAAAGGTTGTGTCTCTCATCTTTTGGAGATATTAAATGATCAGGCTTACTCGGTAAATAATATGGGAAGCATTGTCAAATAGAAATGGTGTTTAACTTCCTTTAAGTAATGTTTGTGTAAGTGTGTCACTAACACATGGGAAATGGTTTGAAATTCCTAAAACTCTGATATGCCAAGATATGTGTCATGACTATGGTGATTGTGTCACATGGTTTTATGCCACAGAAATGCTGAAATTTCTGGCCGGGCGCGGTGGCTCATGTCTGTAATCCCAGCACTTTGGGAGGCCGAGGCGGGTGGATCATGAGGTCAGGAGATTGAGACCATCCTGGCTAACACGGTGAAACCCCATCTTTACTAAAAATACAAAAAATTAGCCGGGCATGGTGGCCGGCACCTGTAGTCCCAGCTACTCGGGAGGCTGAGACAGGAGAATGGTGTGAACCTGGGAGGCGGAGCTTGCAGTGAGCCAAGATCGCGCCACTGCACTCCAGCCTGGGTGACAGAGTGAGTCTCCATCTCAAAAAGAAAAAAGAAAAAAAAGAAATGCTGAAATTTCCTGTCAATTGTAAATTGTCATCAGATCTCTGACTGGCTGCTCTGGGCTTTTGTCACCCACAGTTAATTTTTATTTTTGAGTCAGGGTCTCACTCTATTGCCCAGGCTGGAGTACAGTGGCGTGATCACAGCTGACTTCAGCCTCCACCTCTCAGGCTCAAGTGATCCTCCCACCTCAGCCTCCTGAGAAGCTGGGACTACAGGGGTGCTCCACTGTGCCCAGCTAATTGTCTTTATTTTTTTATAGGGACAAGGTCTCATCATGTTGCCCAGGCTCGTCTCAAACTCCTGAGCTCAAGTGATTCTCCCATCTTGGCTTCCCAAAATGCTAGGATTACAGGCGTGAGCCACCACACCCTGCCACCCACAGTTGTTTTAAATTCTGCTCTGGAAGCATTCACAATTGGCTATGGTCCAAAATTGCTAATTAAGATTGAGTAAAACAAGCAAAACTGGCCAGGTGCAGTGGCTCACGCTTGTTGTAGGGTCTAGCCCTACAGGATCTGTGGGTTTTTTCTCTTCGTGTGTGGAGATGAGAGATGGTAGAAATAAAGACACAAGACAAAGAGATAGAAGAAAACACAGCTGGGCCCAGGGGACCACTATCACCAAGGTGCAGAGACCGGTAGTGGCCCCGAATGTCTGACCGCACTGTTATTTATTGGATACAAGGCAAAAGGGGCAGGGTAAGGAGTGTGAGTCGTCTCCAATGATTGATAAAGTCACGCAAGTCACGTGTCCACCAGACAGCGGGCCTTTCCTTTTAGGTAGCCGAGGCGGAGAGACAGAGGACAGCTTACATCATTATTTCTTCTATGCTCTTCTCAGAAAGATCAGAGACTTTAATACTTTCACTAATTCTGCTACTACTATCTAGAAGGCAGAGCCAGGTGTACAGAGCATAACATGAACGTGAAACAGGAGCGTGACCGCTGAAGCACAGCATCACAGGAAGACAGGCCACCGGATGGCTGTGGGCGGGCCTGACTGATGTCAGGCCTTCCACAAGAGGTGGTGGAGCAGAGTCTTCTCTAACTCCCCCAGGAAAAGGGAGACTCCCTTTCCCAGTCTGCTAAGTAACGGGTGCCTTCCCCAGGCACTGATGCTACCCCTAGACCAAGGTCCGCTAGGTTATGGGTCCCTTCCCAGGTGCTGGTGTTACTGCTAGACCAGGGAGCCCTCTGGTGGCCCTGTCCAGGCATAACAGAGGGCTCACACTCATCTTCTGGTCACTTCTCACCGTGCCCCTTCAGCTCCTATCTCTGTATGGCCTGGTTTTTCCTAGGTTATAATTATAGAACAAAGATTATTATAATATTGGAATAAAGAGTGATGCTACAAACTAATGATTAATGATATTCATTATACAATCATATCTATAATCTATTTCTAGTATAACTATTCTTATTCTATATCTTTTCTTTATTATACTGGAACAGCTTGTGCCCTCGGTCTCTTGCCTTGGCACCTGGGTGGCTTGCCACCCACACCTGTAATCTCAGCACTTGCGGAGGCCAAGGTGGACGGATCACTTGAGGCCAGGAGTTTGAGACCAGTCTGGCCAACAAGGTGAAACCCCGCCTCTACTAAAAATACAAAAAAATTAGCCTGGTGTGGTGGCGAGCACCTGTAATCCCAGCTACTCAGGAGGCTGAGGCAGGAGAATCGCTTGAACCTGGGAGGTGGAGGTTGCAGTGACCCAAGATTGCACCATTGCCCTCCAGCCTGGGTGATGGAGCGAGACTCTGTCTTAAAAAAAATAAAAAGATTGAGCAAAACAAAAATAATTACATGAAATTAAGTAATTGATATGAATAATGTTTTTATGACTTAAATGTGAGACTATCACCTCACTTTGTTTGGCAGATTCAAGGAAATTTTCTGTCATAACCTGCCTATAGTTTTGGAGGACTAAACTCTGATTTTTTTGTTCTTATTTTGCTCAAATTCCTCCCTAAGGGGCCTGGGGAGTCACACCCTACAAACCATAAAGTCTCATCAGAGAGGCTTTAATTTTAACCCTATAGCGTGGTCTGCTTTCTGACCTAACTCTGGCGTAACCTCACATAACAAATAAGAGAAGAAATCAAAATACTTTAACCCCAAATATATTTCCTTGCCATATCGTGAAACTGTCCTGCAAAGTTGTCTTCTGTGGAAAAAATCTACATTCTGTAGAGAATCCCATTTTCCCTTTTTTCTAACTTCTTTCCAGATCCAGGAGATAATCATCTAAGAGCCAGGCACCCCTTTATGTTAGATAAGAAACATTTTAGGCTGGTGTGGTGGCTCACACCTGTAATCCCAGCTCTTTGGGTGGCTGAGGCATGTGGATCACTTGAGGTCAGGAGTTCAAGACCAGACTGGCCAACGTGATGAAACCCTGTCTCTACAAAAATACAAAAATTTGCCAGGTGTGGTGGCGGGGGCCTGTAATCCCAGCTGCTCAGGAGGCTGAGGCAGGAGAATCACTTGAATGCAGGAAGCAGAGGTTGCAGTGAGCCGAGATCACTCCACTGCACTCCAGCCTGGGCAACACAGCAAGGTCCCATCTCAGAAAAAAAAAAGAAACATTTTACAACCTAGTCTCTGAAGCCTGCTATCTGAGAATTTCCTCTGCACAATATAACTTTGTCTCCACAATCCTTTATCTTAACCTGAACATTTCCTTTCTGTTGATCCCAGGTCTTCAGATAAACTCAACCAATTGTCAACCAGAAAAATGTTAAATTTACCCATAGCCTGGAAGCCCCTGCTTTGAGTTGTCCCATCTTTCTGGACCAAACCAATGTATATCTTGCTCATATTGATTGATGCCTCACGTCTTCCTAAAATGTATAAATCCAAGCTGTGACCTGACAGTCTTGGGTACACGTTCTCAGGATCTCCTAAGGGCTGTGTCACGGGCCATGGTCATTCATCTTTGGCTCAGAATAAATCTCTTAAATATTGTAGAGTTTGACTCTTTTGATCGACATTTGCAATAATTTGATCAAGTGTCCTTTGTGAACAAAGGTGGAAGTTATTCACTTTTTCTCCGTACTTGATTCCTACAAAATTCAGAAACTATTCATGAATATTCTTATTTATATATAGTAAAACAAACAAACAAAAACAAACATACAAAAACCCTGCTCTCAGGGCTGGGCGCAATGGCTCACGCCTATAATCCCAGCACTTTCAGAGGCCAAGGCGGGAGGATCACCTGAGGTCAGAATTTCAAGACCAGCCTGGCCAACATGGTGAAACCTCATCTCTACTGAAAATACAACAAATTAGCTGGGCATGGTGGTGGGCACCTGTAATCCCAGCTACTAGGGAGGCTGAGGCAGGAGAATCACTTGAACCCGGGAGGCAGAGGTTGCAGTGAGCCGAGATTGCACCTCTGTACTTCAGCCTGGGCTACAGAGTGAGATGCCACCTCAAAAAACAAAAAACAAAAACGAAAAACCCTGGTCCCTGTAAGCAGGACACAATTAGAAACATCTATTGTATTACCAAGGTTTGGACTGAAATACCATTTTTAAGAAATGTGGGCTGGGAATGGTGGCTCACACCTGTAATCCCAGCATTCTGGGAGGCTGAGGTAGACTGCTTGAGCCCAGGAGTTCAAGAGCAGCCTGGGCAACATAGTTCTAAATCTGAAATTTCCTTTATGATCAAAGATGGGTGGGAACCCCATTCTACAAGATAAGTGTCAACCTCAGAGAGACAGGCTCTCCAGAACAGATGAATTTATTTGGGAAGACCAGAGGATTCCTATCTGGGCTATGAGTGCTAGGAAGGATCCCAGGCATACACAGAGGGCCATAGCCAAGGGGAAGCTTTTAAAGGACAGAAGTCCATGTAAGCTGCTTTTAAACAAGGTTTGTAGGTCACAAGCTGATCACAGGAGTTGGCAATGGTTTTCTGGTGGAGACGGCCATGGTAGGTAAGCATCTGCAGCTCATCTGGAATACTACAGTCTTGAGGACGTGCTTTCGATACGCCCTGTGTCTGGTCTACATGCAGGAGTGTCTTGTGATAAATCCTGTTACGGGCATGTGTGTGTGAGGGCTTCTTTGTGGCCCACTGACTCCATTTTATTAGAGTTTGGCATAAGTGACTCCATTTTGGTTCCAGCAACTTTCACTAAGGAAACTGAGGCTCAGAGAAGTCAAGGGACTTGCCCACAGGTCCCAGTAACGCTGTGCAGTGGAGTGATGCAAACCCCAGTTTTCCCAGTGGATGGAGCTGCTGTGGGTGAGTGCAGGGTGCGGTGTGAACCACAGCGGTGGTGCAGAGACCAGTGTGGGATGTGAGAGGATCCCTGGGGGAGGCAGTGCTGGTGCAATTGGGATGGGGCAGAGGTGGAAGTGCGTGTGTGCCTAGAGGAGAGAGCAAAGGCCTGGAGGGCTCCACGCTCTCAACCGTTCAGGGCTGATGCCCATAAGAAGGCAGGGCACTGTGTTTTCCAGGGTGACGCTGCCCCTGGGACTGGGCCTGGCCAACCCTGACCGAGAGGGCAAAGGGCTGGAATTGGGGAGGGTGGGGTGAGTGAGGACACTTGGCACGTTCTGCGGTCTCTTGGCCTCTCTCGAACAGCGTCCCCCAGATAAAAGCAAGACCTTGCTTTGCAACCCTGGCAGGCAGGATGCAGTCATGTGACAGCTCCAGCAACCTGAGGCTGGGGGAGCCTGCGGTCTGGAGGAACAATGTGAGTTGGGAGCATAAGCCCCTCATGGCTAGACTCAGGTTTCTCTGTGTGACACGTCGGAGGCGGGTAGGACGCTCACAGGAGGGTGCAGCTCTGGGAGCCCATGCCCCAGCTTAACAGCTGTTGGTTCCAGTCGGTATAGGGCGGGTAGCGGATCTCCTTTAACTTCTCCAGGCCGGAGGGGGCGAGCAGGCAGGTGCGGTGGTGGGAGAAGGTGTCGAAGGTGAACTTGCCATGGTACTGGCCCATCCCACTGTGGCCTGTGTGGGCACAGAGAGCAAGGGCCTGAGGCCAGGCAGCCCATGCAGCCCCAGCAGTAGCCCACTGCCCCGGCCAGGGGCACACAGCTGGCAGGGAGCTCAGAGAGAGCCAGGCCACTCACAGAGCCATTTTACAGATAGGGAAACTGAGGCCTTGAGAGGCCCAGGGCCCGGAACAGTGAGTGAAGGGACTTCCTAGGTCTGGGGTACCAAAGCCAACTTCCCTAGGGGTGGAAATGGGCAGGGACCCACCGACTCCCCCGAACGGCACGGACAGCAGAGTCGTGTAGGTGAAGCCCTCGTTGCCTCCAAAGCTGCCGCTGCTGGTCCGCTCCAGCATCTGGTTCACAACCTGCCAGGGAGTGGGAAGGTGGGTGTTGGGCTCCAGTCATGGGAAGAGGTCTTGAGCCCCGCACATTCCACAGCGGAGGTGAGCCTCATCCTCATCTGCCCCTCCACCCTCTAACGGGCAGTAATCTCCGCTCTAAGCATCTTCTGGACACAGCACCCTCTCAGTGATGGTCGGGGTGCCATGGGGGTGATTACCACCGTGGCGCAAAGACCAGGAAGCCCTGTGGGACCGCGGGGAGACGGCAGCCTGGAGTCGTAACGGTGAGGTTAGGATGCTGCAGTGTAGTATGCAGGCCCTACTGCGACCCACTGGGCTCTATCAGGCCCCTGCTCTGCTCTGTCCCTGACCTCCATTCGGGGCCTCTGCTTGCCCATGCAGAACCTTTGCACAGTCCAAGTGCAGGCTGCTCTGGCCAGGGCAGAGGACGGGCCCGCTACGTGTCTGGTGGGTTTTGACCCTGTCCTCTCTGCCGGGCATCCTTGCGCTGGATGCAGTGGTACCAGGTGGCCTAGATATAGACACCCTTGAGACATCTGCTGCTCTAAAGCCCTGCTGGGAAGGGCTGTAAAAGGAAATGTGCCAGTCTGTGCCCCTTTCAGCCCCTCCATTGCCCCCAACCCGGCTGCACCCCCACCTGGCTGCTGTTGGAGAAGGCGTACAGGGCCAGGGGCTTCTCCCGCCGGTTGATGAACGCGATGGCCTCGTCCACGCTCTGCACGTTCACGATGGGCAGGATGGGCCCGAAGATCTCCTCCTGCATCACAGGCTCCGTCTCCTGCACATCCACCAGCACCGTGGGGGCTGCGGGCACCAGAGACGGCTCAGCCCCGGGGCCAGAGTCAGGACCTCCCCCAGGGGTGGGGGTAGAGGTGGGGACAGGGCCACGGGCCAGGGCTCCAGGCCAGGATCCCAAGGTCTGACTTCCCAGGGCTTCAGGCTTTGGAGTGTTTAGGGAAGAAAGTCTCCCCACAGCCCCCCAGAAGGGACCCTAGGGCTTCCCCAGCCTACTCAGGGCCTGTGGGGCTCAGAGAATCCTCCGACCTTGGTCTCACAGTCAGGGGTGATGGGATCTTAGAACCTTGGAGTTCGTGAGGCAACAGCGTCCCGGAATGTTGCAGCTGCAGTGTCCCGTGAGCTGCTGAGCCGTACGGCCCAGGAGACTGGGGGCTCAGGATGGGGCCGTCGGACTTTAGAACCTGAGGATCATGGGCTCGGAGAATCGGAGGTTACGGCCTTTCAGGACAGCCGGTGGTGGGATGGGAGTTCATCTTAGCACCCTGGGCCCTGGAGCCCTGGGATCTGAGCTCAGCGAATCCAAGGCTGAGGGACCAGAGTTTGGCCTCGTGGGGCCACAGGCTCAGAAGCACAGAGACGGCATCATGGCACCGGAGCCGTGGCTCAAGGCCGGGCTCTGGCAGTGGGGCCGGGTTTCAGGTGCGAGTCCAGACTGGTGGCCCAGCTGTGGGCCCTCCAGTGAGGAGGGGTCTTGGCCCAGGTGGGCTGTGGTAGGGGCAGCAGGACTCACCGATGTAGCGATCGCTCTCGTCACTCTGGCCCCCAATGGCCACCCGGCCACAGCCCAGCAACGCCCGCAGCCGCTGGAACTGTTTCTGGTTGATGATGCGGCCCAGGTTTGGGGAGCTCTGGGGGTCGTCGCCATAGAAACGGGTGATGGTGCTCTGCAGGGCGGACAGCAGCCTCTCCTGCATCTCGGGGCTGCACAGGACGTAGTCGGGGGCCACGCAGGTCTGGCCGGCGTTGAAGTAGCGGAACCAGGCCACGCGGTTGGCCACGGTCTGGGGGTCACAGTTGTCATCCACGTAGCAAGGGTTCTTGCCCCCCAGCTCCAGGGTGACAGGTGTCAGGTGCTTGGCGGCAGCGGTCATGACAATCTTGCCCACACGAGGGCTCCCTGGGCGTGGAAGGAAGCCAGAGTGGCCAGTCAGTGACTGGGACCAGGCAGGATGGCCCAGCCCAGAGCCTGCTCCTCCTGGGAGAGGTGGTGGAGTCAGCGGGCTTCCTAGGGACACGGTGAGGAGACCCCATCCTCAGCTGGCCTTGACCACAAGCTCCAGGCACCTGACTCTTGCCCATTTCCTTCATAGAAAGTCCTGGCCTGCCTCACCCTTCTCCTGGCCGGTCTGGCTCACCCAGTGGGACCTGCCTCCAGACTGGCCACCCCTGGATCCAATTGCTCCAATGTGCCCAGGGCCTGACCTGTGCAGGCAGAGGGACTCTGTGCCAGCTCCAGCTCCCCATGTGCCCCCACTGCTGGCCCCAGCCTCCTCCCTCCACAACCCTCCCACCCTCTCTCCTGCTGATCCCCTCCGCCTACTCTGGGACCCTGGCCTGGCCCCCTCACCCGTGAAGAAGATGTAGTCGAACTTGTGCTCCAGCAGCTGCCCTGTCTCCTGGGGTCCGCCTAGCACCACGGCAAAGCAGCTCTGCAAGGCGGGATGAGCGGCTCAGGGGCGGCTCGGGGGCGGGCTCAGGGGCCAGCTGGGCCTCCTCAGCCCACAGGGGTGAGGTATGGGGACATCGGGCACTACTGGAGCAGGGCCACCCTCACCTGATCCAGGTACTGGGGCAGCACCTCAGCCAGGACCTTCTCTGTGCCCTGGCTGATTTCTGATGGCTTCAGCACCACGCAATTCCCTGCAGGGGCAGATGGGGATGTCATTGGGGGAGCGCGGGTCCCCATGCCCAACCAGGGGCTGGGCTCAGAGGGCATGTGAGGCCCAGGGTGCCTCATATCAGGATTCCAGGGGCCTCTTTGGGAGGGGCTACTGGGCGGGGAGAGCACGGGGTTCGGAACCCCTCCTCACCTGCAGCGAGGGCGCCCACCAGGGGCACCAGGGACAGGTTCACGGGGTAGTTCCAGGGTGCGATGATGAGGACCAGGCCAAAGGGTTCCTTCCGGATGAAGACCGAGTCCAGCTTTGTGAACTGAGGCACAGGGCAGACGGTGAGGCCCCAAAGCCCACCCACTGCACACTTGGGGCCTCAGCTCCCTGTGCGATGGAATCCCAGGAGAGACGAGAAAATCAGTGACTTGCCCGGGGCCTCAGGGGCAGAAGCGGGCCTGGGCCAGAGCTGCCCGGTGCCCTGCCCTGCCCTCCCGCCGCCTGCCAGCAGGCCTCACCAGGTTCGTGGACCGCGGCTCGTCCTTCATCCAGGCCTGCAGGTTCTTGAGAGCGTAGTCGACCTCGTTCTGGCAAAGGATGAGCTCAGATACGTCTGCCTCGAAAGCTGACTGTGGTGGAGGTGGAATTCAGAGTGGTCAAGCCCAGACCTGGGCCAGGAGGGGTCTAGAATTTGAGGAGGGCACACGCAAGCACCACCACCACCGGACATATAAAGACAGCTCCTATGGGAGGCACTGCAGTCCCCTGGGAACTGTGCATGGCTGCAATTCTGATCTGTGACTTCCTGGTTGTGTGGCCTTGGGCAAGCGATGTTAACCCCTGAGTGCCTCAGTTTCCTCATTTGCAACATGGGGACAGCCATGGAGCCTGCATCACAGGGTGGCTGTGAATGTTCAGGAGTGAAGGTCAGGTGCCTGCCACACTCCACATGCCAGGGAGGGGGTCTGTTAGACAAACAGGAATAAAACTAGGGACATAGCCAGTCACTAGGGGGCATGGACCCTCCTGAAAGAGGACAGGGATGCTGCTCCAGCCCCTGCCTGGGCCCACCCTCCACGGCCCACCTTATGTAGGTCCTGGGCCAGCACGTCGCACAGAAGCTGCTTGTTTTCTTGAAGGAAGCGGCCCAGGCCCTGGAGCTGCGCAGCCCGGAACTCGGCCAGCCGAGTGCGCCCTGAGTTGAAGGCCTCACGCAGCCGCCGCAGCGTGTCCTCGAAGGGGTCCATCCTGCCGGATGGGGCGGCGTGAACTGGGTGGCCAGGGCTGCCTCTCCTTCACGGGCACCCTCCAGCCACCCCAGGGTCTGCACACCCTTGCCTCACCTGCACCCATGGGGGCTCACAGACACCCCACCTCATACACACACAGACCCACTCGAATGACCCCAAGGGGCAGGGGCTGCCTGCACCCCCCTCCAACTCACCTGCCTCCCAGGCGTGCCCATGAGGGAGGGCCCTGGGCTTGACTTCCCACACTCCAGGGAGGGGATCCCCCTCCTGGGCGCCCTGGAAGCCCAACACACCCACCTTGGGTGACCCTGCTGCCCACCATCCCAGCTCTTCCCTGCATTTCCCTTCCTTGCGCAGACACACACCCACCCACGTTGGCACCTGGCCACCCCTCCACCCAGACCACTCAGATGGAACAGGGCTCTCCCCTGGGCCTCCCTCCCTTCTGGGACTAAACGAGAGACTCGGAGGATTCTTTGCCTAAGAGATCACAGAGCTTTGAGGTCGCAGATGGGGAAAACTGAAGCCATAGGCATGCCCTAGCGCGGAGGAGGGTTTGGCACCTGCTCTGGGGAGAGGGTGGCACTCGGCTGGTCGTAGAAGGAAGCAGAAGCAGAGGAGAGAGCTCCGGGGCTGGTATGGGTGGGCACAGGTGGCAAGTGGGGGTAGGTTGGCAGAGCTGAGACTGCCCCAGGGCATGAACCCCTCTGGGCTTTAGCCTGAGGGCCCAAGGGAACCCCGGTGGGGTCTGGAGAGAAGGAAGGATCAGGACCCTGGGGGTGGGGGAAGGGGCCCAGGGGGACACTCAGGAGGATTGCCAGGCACTTAGCAACAGGATTCTGAGCATTCCAGCCCAGAGGCTCAAGAATGTGAGCAAATCCTGTGTCTTTGTGTATCCATGTGTCTGTGTGTGTCTTTGTGTCTGTCTTTGTATAGCTTTGTGTCTTTGTGTGTCTATGTGTGTGTGTGTGTGTG
>NW_026652280.1:86833482-86843599 GCF_009828535.3 Hylobates moloch
GACTTGGGTTATCTCAGCCCTCAGCTGCAGGTCACAGGGCCATGCCCAGGGCTGCTGCCTCAGACCCGCATTGCTGAGGGCAGTGGGGGTGAGTGGTGAGCAGGGCCTTGGCATCCCCAGTGAGTGTCCTGGAGGCCAGTGGCCCCATCTGCACTTGCACCACACCAGGCACTCTTGTCGTATGTGATGCAGGGACAGTGCTCGCCCGTGGACAGAGCCAGCTGAACCAATGGCAGAAGTCCATATCCTTATGAATGACAAGATGAGGAGAGCAGCCCCTGCCCGGCTCAGGTCCCAGCTGAAGAATTTGGGGAGACAGGAAGCCATTCTGGGCACCTTCCCGGCCACACCTGCAGATGCAGCCTCCCTCCCCTGCGCAGCGTGGTCACATTCCTGGCACAGGACCCCCACACTCAGTGTGTGGCGCCCCCGCATGAGGGCCTGGAGGAGGACGCAGCATACAGAGCTCCACAAATATTCATCTGCCGTCTTTGCTCAAGCCCTGTCTTGGGCTAGAACCTGGGTAGGGCCTGGGCCCTTCTCTGGTAGCGGGCAGTATTGGACTGGAGCACTTCCAGGTCCCAGGTTCCAGGGCTCTGCCCCAAAGCTCTGCCTGGAATGCGAGCATCAGCAGCCTCCACCTGGCACTCAAGCAGCTCCTGGTCACATCAGTTCAGCTCTAACCTCTTCCATGGCTCCCTGGTGCCTTTGGAGGGATGACCGCCTCCGCCCTGAATCAAGACCCTGATTGGAGGAGTCTGGGATGAGCTATGGCACACAGGTGTCCTGATGTTCATCCAGGAACCTGGCCTCAGCGTGGTCACAGCTTTCCCAGGTGAGGCAGGTGGGGCAGAGGAACCCCTGCCCTTTCTGGGCAGTCATCGCCTGTCCTCACGTGTGCACATCTGGTGCTCAGTGAAATAATCACGGAGCCAGCAGCATCTGCCTGAAGGATGAGGAAACAGACGGGGGCTGGAGCTGGACTTGAGCCCTGCCTCTCATCCAAGGTGCTTTCTTGTCTTGCCCACCTGCTGCAGGGCAGGGGTCCGGGCGCTTGCTGGGGCAGAGCTGACTGGTGTGAAAGGGAAATATCTTGGACCCCCAAAATCAGTAAGCTAAAAGGAAAATTCAAGCTGGAAACTGATCAGGGCCAACCTGCCTCCCCCCCTTTTATTTTTTTTTGTGACAGAGTTTCACTCTTGTTGCCCAGGCTGGAGTGCAATGGTGCGATCTCGGCTCACCGAAACCTCTGCCTCCCGGGTTCAAGCAATTCTCCTGCCTCAGCCTCCCGAGTAGCTGGGATTACAGGCATGCACCATCACACCCAGATAATTTTGTATTTTAGTAGAGACGGGGTTTCTCCATGTTGCAACTGGTCTCGAACTCCTGACCGCAGGTGATCCACCCACCTCGGCCTCCCAAAGTGCCAGGATTACAGGTGTGAGCCACCGCGCTGGCCTCTGCTCACCGAGATAGATGCATATTCTGATTGCCTCCTTTGGAAAGGCTCATCAGAAACTCAAAAGAATGCAGCCTCTCACCTACCTGTGATCTGGAAGTTCCCCCAACCCTCACCCCCACCCCATACATATACATACATATATGTATGTATGTGTGTGTGTGTGTATATATATATATATGTATTTTATCTGTGTGTATATATTTTTTATATATATATATTTATTTATTTATTTATTTTTTTGGAGACAGACTTTCTCTCTTGTTGCCCAGGCTGGAGAGCAGTGGCACGATCTCGGCTCACTGCAACCTCAGCCTCCTGGATTCAAGCGATTCTCCTGCCTCAGCCTCCCAAGTAGCTGGGATTATAGGTGCCCGCCACCATGCCCGGCTAATTTTGTATTTTTAGTAGAGATGGGGTTTCACCATGTTGGTCAGGCTGGTCTCAAACTCCCGACCTCAGGTGATCCACCCACCTCGGCCTCCCAAAGTGCTGGGATTACAGGCGTGAGCCACCACGGCTGGCCTTCTAACATATATTGATTGCTGTCTCCTGTCTCCCTAAAATGTGTAAACCAAACTGTGCCCCAACCACCTTGGGCACATGCTGTCAGGACATCCCCAGGCTGTGTCACAGGTGCACGTCCTCAACCTTGGCAAAATTCACTTTTTTTTTTTTTTTTTTTTTAAGATGGAGTCTCATTCTGTCACCCAGGCTGGAGTGCAACTGGCATGATCTCGGCTCACTGCAACCTCTGCCTCCCAGGTTCAAATGATTCTCCTGCCTCAGCCTCCCGAGTAGCTGGGATTATAGGCATGCATCCCCATGCCCAGCTAATTTTTATAATTTTTAGTAGGGACAGGATTTCACCATGTTGGCCAGGCTGGTTTCGAACTCCTGTCCTTAAGTGATCCACCCGACTCAGCCTCATAAAGTGCTGGGATTACAGGCGTGAGCCACCATGCCTGGCCACAAAATGAACTTTCTATTTTTTTTTTTTTTGGATGGAGTCTCACTCTGTTGCCCAGGCTAGCGTGCAGTGGCGCGATCTTTGCTGACTGCAAACTCTGCCTCCCTGGTTCACGCCATTCTCCTGTCTCAGCCTCCCAAGTAGCTGGGACTACAGGCGCCCGCCACCACACCCAGCTTATTTTTTGTATTTTTAGTAGAGACGGGGTTTCACCGTGTTAGCCAGGATGGTCTCGATCTCCTGACCTCATGAACCTCTCGCCTCGGCCTCCCAAAGTGCTGGGATTACAGGCAAAATAAACTTTCTAAATTAACTGAGACCTGTCTCAGATTTTCTGTGTTTGCACTGGGGACTCCTGGCTGCTCACCAGGCAGTTCCTGACAGGACCTGGTTCCCATAGGTGACCACTGCAGACTTGGCCAGCCCTCGCAGAGCTCACAGTCCACACATGGAACAATGATATCATTACAAACATGATCGGTGCGGCCTGGGCTTCTTCTAGAGGCGGCCAGAGACCCACCCCTGGCTCTGACTGCCGCAGGGAAGCTGTAGGGGAGGGCCTCTTGGAGGGCAGGTGATCTGGACAGAGGGACCAATGTGTGCAAAAGCCCTGTGGGGGCAGATGCTGAGAAATAAGACAGAGAGGAAGGTGGAGGCCTGATGGGACCTGTCATATGGAGAGGGGACTCATTCCCTTGGCAGTGGCCACGCCTGGTGCAGGGTCCAGAAGGAAGTCAGAGCTGGCATCTGGGGCCAGGCAGCTGGCATGTACATCTCATTTAAGCCTCACAGCTACTATTATTACCCAGTTGGAAGGACAGGGAAACCGAGGCTCTGAGAGATGACCCGATTTGCCCTCCTCACAACCTCAGTGCGAGGAGGGAGGCCCCCCAACCCCTCTTCTCACACCAGCCCTGTGACCAAGTGCCAATGTGTGCCTCGCGCCTTTCACTGTCTTCTCAACATCTTCCTGCAGCTTCCAGACTTTCTAAATGCGAATGTAGTATTTCTAGAACCAGAAACAAGCAATGCCTGTTGCTTTTAACATCTGAAACCAAAGATCCGACTTTCGCCTCAACTCCCAAGAATCTCTCTGCTTCCAATCCCCGATTCTCCAGCACCTCCTGATCACAGCCCTGGTGCCCCCGACCGAGTCCTTGTCTGTCCACAAAGCTGCCTTCTCCTCTAACTTGGGAGCTCCTCAAACGGAGGACGGGCTCTGTCCCCATCCCTGGGGATCCTGGGGAACAGGCTTCATTTCTGTAGGTGCTTCCCAGGAGCCTGCCACAGGGCAAAGTGAGGCTCAAAAGACACCAGGGCCCACCTCCCTCCCCTAAGCAAGCCCTGTGTCCATGACCCCTGCAGCCATAGGCCCTTTGGTGGGCTCGCCTTCGGACCCACATGCCATGGGCACACATCCCCTTCCCTCCATGCCCCTGGTTCCCACCAGTGCCCTTTACCCTGAGCTCCCTCTGCCTGGCCCTCACCCCTGTGGCCCCACATACCCAGGCATGGTCTCTGCCCCTGGGTCCTTCGCTGCACCTCCACTCCCTTTCTTGGACATGCTGCCTCCAGATGCTCAGGCTCTGCTCCTAACCCCAGCCTTCAGCCCTGCTCTGCTGACTGCGATCCTCCCAGGAGCCTAGCAGCTCCCAAACCAACTCCCATGCCCATGCCTGGCAATGGGGTAATCAATGGGGTGATACTCAGTGTTACCCAATAGGCGTGGGGCAGGGCTGCACCTCCTAATTCCCACGCCTACGCTTTTTTCACTGCTAGGACCTACAGCTGCTCTGTGTCTGCCCTGTTCTTCCAGGGCCCTGCCCCCAGGGATCACCCTGCACAGCCGGCTTGGGAACAGGTTAGACAAGTCAAGGCTGTCTGAGGCTTTGCTCTGTGTTTCCTGGAATGGGCTAGCAGGGAGTTACCTGATCAGGAAAAAAGACCCCCAGGGGAAGGTCACAGGATGAAAATATCAGCAGGATCCTGGTGGCAAATGCTGCCTTCTCCAGGAAGTCCTCCCAGGCCCCAGCCACAGTGAACCCATGCCCCCCATGGCCCCACCTATGCTAAATCTTCATCCTCTTCCTCTCCTCTCCTCACTCTTCAGGCTTCACAGGTCAAGATGAGCACCTGTAGCTCTAGGATCGTGCATTGTTCATTGGTTTGTTTATTTATTTACTGTGTAACCGTGGGTAGGTTACTTAACGTCTCTGAGCCTTTCAGAAGTAACAGTAACACCTAATTGCCATGGTTCTTGAGAGGGTCACAGAGGGAGACGTGAGAATGGAAAAGGCAGATCACAGCTCCTGGCACAAAATCAGTGCCCCTCAACGTTCCCTGCTAATGTTTCCACAAGTATTTGCTGAGCACCTTCTAGGTTCCAGGGAGCAGAATGAGCTCAGGTCCCGCTGAGAGGTGACAGCGTGCTGGCAGCCCTCACAGCCCTTGCTCGCTCTCGGCGCCTCCTCTGCCTGGGTTCCCACTTTGGCGGCACTTGAGGAGCCCTTCAACCCACCACTGCATTGTAGGAGCCCTTTTCTGGGCTGGCCAAGACCGGAGCCGGCTCCCTCAGCTTGCAGGGAGGTGTGGAGGGAGAGGCGTGAGTGGGAAATGGGGCTGCACGTGGCGCTTTCGGGCCAGCTGGAATTCCAGGTGGGCGTGGGCTTGGCGGGCCCCTCACTCAGAGCAGCCGGCCGGCCCCGGGCAATGAGGGGCTTAGCACCCGGGCCAGCGGCTGCAGAGGTTATACTGGGTCCCCCAGCAGTACCAGCCCACCGGCGCTGCGCTCAATTTCTCGCCGGGCCTTAGCTGCCTTCCCGCAGGGCAGGGCTCAGGACCTGCAGCCTGCCATGCCTGAGCCTCCCACCCGCTCCGTGGGCCCCTGTGCAGCCTGAGCCTCCCCAGTGAGCACCGCCCCCTGCTCCACGGTGCCTAGTCCCATCAACCACCCAAGGGCTGAGGAGTGCGGGTGCATGGCACGGGACTGGCAGACAGCTCCACCTGCAGTCCCGATGTGGGATCCACTGGGGGAAGCCAGCTGGGCTCCTGAGTCTGGTGGGGATGTGGAGAACCTTTATGTCTAGCTCAGAGATTGTAAATACACCAATCGGCACTCTGTATCTAGCTCAAGGTTTGTAAACACACCAATCAGCACACTGTGTCTAGCTCAGGATTTGTGAATGTACCAATGGGCACTCTGTATCTAGCTACTCTGGTGGGGACGTGGAGAACCTTTGTGTCTAGCTCAGGGATTGTAAATGCACCAATCAGCGCCCTGTCAAAACAGACCACTCGGCTCTACCAATCAGCAGGATATGGGTGGGGCCAGATAAGAGAATAAAAGCAGGCTGCCGGAGCCAGCAGTGGCAACACACTCGGGTCCCCTTCCACACTGTGGAAGCTTTGTTCTTTCGATCTTTGCAATAAATCTTGCTACCGCTCACTCTTTGGGTCCACACTGCTTTTATGAGCTGTAACACTCACCGCGAAGGTCTGCAGCTTCACTCCTGAAGCCAGGGAGACCACGAGCCCACTGGGAGGAACGAACAACTCCAGACGTGCTGCCTTAAGAGCTGTAACACTCACCACGAAGGTCTGCAGCTTCACTCCTGAGCCAGCGAGACCACAAACCCACCAGAATGAAGAAACTCTGAACACATCCAAACATCAGAAGGAATGAAAAACTCCAGATGCGCCACCTTAAGAGCTGCATTAACACTCACCGCAAGGGTCCGCGGCTTCATTCTTGAAGTCAGTGAGACCAAGAACCCACCAATTCTGGACACACCGCCACCGCCCTTCCTGGATGGCCTGACTCTGTCCCCACCCACCTTCCCCCGAGCCTGAGACCAAGGACACGCCCTGCTGAGGGCTGTAGAGAGTCTCTTGGCAAAGCGTGAAGCCCTGTGGGCAGAAGGGACGTCTGAGATAACCCTTGGTTGTGACTGGAGCCAGCCCAGTGGAGGCCACAGCCTGCAACCAAGCCCTGGCCCCGGAATCTTCAGTAGCTAAAGATGTAAATGCCAATGTGACACCAGGAAGGGACCTTGGGATGGGGAAGGGGATACAGGGCAGAATGCTAGGGCCCATCTAAGAGCAGCAGATGGGTTATGGCCACTGCGGAGGCCCACTGCCTCCAAACCACTGAATTTTACACTGTAAATGGGTGAGTTGTATGGGATGTGAATGCTATCTCAATAAGCTGTTTTGTTTTGTTTTGTTTTGTTAAACGGAACTGACAAGAAGCCTGAATAGGCTATAAATGAATTAAAATATACTCAACCTAGTAGCAATTGTTAAAATGTAAAATAGGTCGTGTGCGGTGGCTCATGCCTGTAATCCCACACTTTGGGAGGCCGAGGCTGGTGGATCACTTGAGGTTAGGAATTCCAGACCAGCCTGGCCAACATGGTGAAACCCCGTCTCTACTAAAAATACAAAAAATTAGCTGGGCGTGGTGGCATGTGCCTGTAATCCCAGCCACTCGGGAGGCTGAGGCAGGAGAGTTGCTGGAACCTGGGAGGCAGAGGTTGCAGTGAGCTGAGATCACACCATTGCACTCCAGCCGGGGCAACAAGAGAAAAATGAAATTATATCAGGCATGCTCTTAGACCACAGTGGAATAAAACTGGAAATCAACTCCAAAAAGAATCTTCAAAACCACACAAATAACTGGAAATTAAATTACCTGCTCTTGAATGAGCATTGGTCAAAAACAAAATCAAGATGGAAATTTAAAAATTCTTCAAATTGAATGACAATAGTGACACAACCTATCAAAACCTCTGGGATACAGCTAAGGCTGTGCTAAGAGGAAAGTTCATAGCCCTAAAATGCCTACATCAAAAAGTCTGAAAGAGCACAGACAATCTAAGGTCACACCTCAAGGAACAGAGGAACAAGAACAATCCAAACCCAAACCAAGCAGAAGAAAGGAAATAACCAAGATTAGAGCAGAACTAAATGAAATTGAAACAGAAAAAAAATACAAAAGGTAAATGAAACAAAAAGCTTGTTCTTTGAAAAGATAAATAAAATTGATAGACCATTAGCAAGATTAACCAAGAAAAGAAGAGAGAAAATCCAAATAACCTCACTAAGAAATGAAACAGGAGATATTACAACCGACACCACTGAAATGCAAAAGAGCATTCAAGGCTACGGTGAACACCTTTACACACATAAACTAGAAAACCTAGAAGCGATGGATACATTCTTGGAAAAATACAACTCTCCTAGTTTAAATCAGGAAGAATTAGATGCCCTGAACAGGCCAATAACAAGCAGTGGGATTGAAGTGGTAATTTTAAAATTACCAACAAAAAAAAGTCCAGGACTGGAATGATTCACAGCAGAATTTTACCAGACAGTCAAAGAAGAATTGGTACCAATCTTTTTGACACTATTCCACAAGATAGAGAAAGAAGGAGCCCTCCCTAATTCATTCTATGAAGCCAGCATCATCCTAATACCAAAACCAGGAAAGGACACAACCAAAAAAGGAAATGACAGGCTGATATCCTTGATGAACATAGATGCTAAAATCCTTAACACAATACTAGCTAACCGAATTCAACACCATATCAAAAAGATAATCCTCCATGATCAAGTGGGTTTCATACCAGAGATGCAGGGGTGGTTTAACGTAGGCAAGTCAATATATGTGATCATCACATAACCAGAATTAAAAATGAAAGTCACATGATCATCTCAATAGATGCAGAAAAAGCATTTGACAAAATCCAGCATCCTTTTATGATTAAAACCCTCAGCAAAATCAGTATACAAGGGACATATCTTAATGTAATAAAAGCCATCTATGACAAAACCACAGCCAACATAATACTGAATGGGAAAAAGTTGAAAGCATTCCCTCAGAGAACCGGAACAAGACAAGGATGCCCACTCTCACCACTGCTCTTCAACATAGTACTGGCAGTCCTAGCCAGAGCAATCAGACGAGAAAAAGAAATAGGGGCACCCAAATCGATAAAGAGGAAGTCAAACTGTCCCTGTTTGCTGATGATATAATTGTTTACCTTGAAAACCCTAAGGACTCTTCCAGAAAGATCCTAAAACTGATAAAAGAATTCAGCAAAGTTTTTGGACACAAAATTAAGGTACACAAATCAGTAGCTTTTCTATCCACCAACAGCGACCAAGCAGAGAATCAAATCAAGAACTCAACCCCTTTGACAATAGCAAAAAAAAAAAAAAAACTTTAGAATATACCTAACAAAGAAGTCGAAAGACCTCTACAGGAAAACTACAAAACACTGCTAAAAGAAATCATAGATGACACAAACAAATGGAAACACATCCCATGCTCATGGATGTGTAGAATCAGTATTGTGAAGATGGCCATACTGCCAAAAGCAATCTACAAATTCAACACTATCTCCATCAAAATATCACCATCTTTCTTCACAGAGTTAGAAAAAACAATTCTAAAATTCATATGGAACCAAAAAAGAGCCTGCATAGCCAAAGCAAGACTAAGCCAAAAGAACAAATCTGGAGGCATCATACTACCTGATTTCAAACTGTACTCTAAGGCCATAGTCACCAAAACAGTGACGTATTTGTATAAAAATAGGCACATAGACCAATGGAGCAGAATAGAGAACCCAGAAATAAACCCAAATACTTACAGGCAGCTGATCTTCAACAAATAAACAAAAACATAAAGTGGGGAGAGGACACCCTTTTCAACAAATGGTCCTGGGATAACTGGCTAGCCACATGTAGGAGAATGCAGCTGGATCCTCATCTCTCACCTTACACAAAAATCAACTCAGGATGAGTTAAGGACTTAAACCCAAGAGCTGAAACTGTACAAATTCTAGAAGATGACATTGGAAAAACCCTTCTAGACATTGGCTTAGGCAAGGATTTCATGACCAAAAACCCAAAAGCAAATCCAATAAAAACAAAGATAAATAGCTGGAACCTAATTAAATTAAGAGCTTTTGCATGCCAAAAGGAACAGTCAGCAGAGTAAGCAGACAACCCACAGAGTGGGAGAAAATCTCCGCAATCTATACATCGGACAAAGGACTAATACCCAGAATCTTCAACGAACTCAAACAAATCAGTAAGAAAAAAAAACAATCCCATCAAAAAGTGGGGTAAGGACGTGAATAGACAGTTCTCAAAACAAGATATACAAATGGCCAATAAACATATGAAAAATGCTCAACATCACTAATGATCAGGGAAATGCAAATCAAAACCACAATGCGATAGCACATTACTCCTGCAAGAATGGCCATATAGTAGATGTTGGCATGGATGCAGCGATCAGGGAACACTTCTACACTGTCGGTGGGAATGTAAACTAGTACAGCTGCTATGGAAAACAGTGTGGAGATTCCTTAAAGAACTAAAAGGGCCGGGCGCGGTGGCTCACGCTTGTAATCCCAGCACTTTGGGAGGCCGAGGCGGGCGGATCACGAGGTCAGGAGATCGAGACCACGGTGAAACCCCGTCTCTACTAAAAATACAAAAAAATTAGCCGGGCGTGGTGGCGGGCGCCTGTAGTCCCAGCTACTCAGAGAGGCTGAGGCAGGAGAATGGCGTGAACCCGGGAGGCGGAGCTTGCAGTGAGCCGAGATTGCGCCACTGCACTCCAGCCTGGGCGACAGAGCGAGACTCCGTCTCAAAAAAAAAAAAAAAAAAAAAAAAAA